>NW_028270142.1:26988646-27294246 GCF_037043375.1 Chiloscyllium plagiosum | reverse complement strand
GATGCCTCACCACATTCTGACAACCTGCACCAGCACTAACAGATATGACACCCAGTTTCACCTCTCTCAATCTCTCCCTTCCTCCTGTTACAGGAGAAAACAAGTAATTACAGGACAGAAAGAATTAGGACTGATACAGGAGTGTCCAACATCAGGCTCTGCATGCTGGGAGGGGAGTGTTCCATCTCTCACAGAAGATGGGGACCTCTTATTGGATCCATGTCCTGCCAGCTATGTTAGTATTCCTCTTCATCCCACTGCACTTCTCACAATAACCCTGCTGTCAGTGTCATTCAGTACACATTGCTTCTAAACATTTGCCGTGATGTATTCTCTCTCGTGTCTTACAGATACTAAGAGGTGACCATGGCTCCTGTGGTGTCTCTTCCTCACAAGGAGACAGGGCCGTGCATGGAGGCTCTCAGACAGAGATGGAACCCCCTCAGGCCACTCCAGAGTTGGCTGGCCCTCCACCTCCACCCTTCAACCTTTGGAAGTTCAAGCTGAAATAATGCCACTTGCCTCTGGTTAAGACACCTTCAGAATGTTGAGGCTGCCCAGACACAAATGCTCTCTGAGTCATCTGGGAGGGAAAGATAACGAATCATTTTGAGGGCACATTGTTTGCTTGGGTGACATTGCACAGTATATAATGCCATGCATTTACATAAATGTTGATGGTTTCGCAATACATCTGATTATTTGAGTCTCTGTTCAGCCCTGGATATAGTAAAACAGCAGGACTATGAGCCAAAATTTGACAATTTTAAGAAACATTCATCTAATTTCTGTGAAATTCCACATCAGAAATCATTCCCTCTGCTACTTTCTGAGTGATATGACAGTGGAACAGAAATAGTTCTTTTATATATGTTTTGAAAGCTTTTGAATATGTTTTTCTCATTTACTAAGATCTTCCCATTGTATTCGAATATGTCTAAAAATGTTTCTGCATTTTTTAATGAAGGAATTTTCAATTGTTCAGTTTTGGGTTTGCTCACTGGTGATAGAGGAAAGAATTTGATCAAAATTATTAGCTTAGGTTTTGTGATTCTTTTTCAGTTGTAGAAATCAAACTGCAGCAAGCAACAACTCTTAAATCTACAAAGGAATAAGTTTTTAAAGGAAAATACTTAAAAGGAAAAGACATATATTGTAAAATGGCGCTCGATTGCACTGGGGATTCATGAGAGATTTTATACATCTTCAATAACATGAGAATAATTGTGAATGGAAAACACTTCTCAAAAGTAATACAATTTTGGTAGCGATTTGTGACCTGATTGTGTCCCAAGAGGAAAGTCTACCCAAAACTCATTGTTAGATTTCTTTATGCTTCTTAAATCTGTGTGTAATATTTTTGTTATGCATGCTTGGATGTTAGTTACTAAGCAGCAGTGGAAAGTAGAACTTTCAAAGTTTAGATCAGTATCAATAATTATTTCCAAATAATTATTTAATAAGGTGTTATTCGGTATGGAATTATATTTTCAGTGGACGTAACTTATATTCAGTATTAGATATGTAGGATCATAAATAACTGTTTTGTGTTGAACAAACTATGACATTTATCATTTTACGACATATGCACGTTTGAATGGATCATTAAGTCAACAACTATACCATCTACTTAGACGGTAATGTATATATAAAGTTCAGTTTATGTGCAATTATCCCCATGGAACTAAAAATATAAAATTCGACATCAAGTGATAGGAACATTCATACTGGTAAGCTAACATTAAATTTCTTTGTCAATTTTAGCCAGACTCACAAATTGCTTTATGTGTAATAAGTGCTATTTTATACTGATATGTTAACATGTGGCAGTTCTTTCCAGTCTGCTAGGTGAAACAAAGAAGCAGTTGTCAGACTTTATGGATCAGATGTAAATGATATTGCACTGCTTTGTTGAGTCTGGGGAAAGCAGCTACTGCACCTAAAAGGGAAATGATTTCCATACCAGCCTCAGCCAACTTTAGATTGTGAAAAAAGTTTTTAATTTTAAAATCAAATTTTGTAATGGATTATTAACTTTCTAGAATCAGTCATCTGCTATGCTCATTGTAACATTTTTAGTGCTGTTATTTTAATTATACAGTTTTACAATGTTTGTATTATTAATGTTACCCTCACATATCATTTCAATTAAATGATCCTATACATTCTTTCTGGTATGGATTACTGATCTCTGCTGTCTATCTTGTTTTGCCCTTTTTTTCCATGCCTATTAGATGATCTGAACTTTATTGATGGGAAAGTCCTTTTGTTTATAAAACCAGTTACCTACTGTCATACTGCAAGGTTACACTATTTACATATAACTCAAGCTTAACAGCTAAACTTTATTTAATGCAATATAATAATGGTGGAAATTGTAATTACTGCAATTTAAAAATGGCCTTGTGTTTCAAATCGTGGAAAGTTATGTGGTAAAAGTGAAGAGATGATTGTCAATGAATAGTTTTCATTCCTGCTCCAGACTGCCGCAGCAAAGAAAAGCAGTTCTTGCCTGAAAGGAGAGTATTATTCATACAGGGCATGCTGAGCAGAAAGACCAGAAAAGTAGACATCTCTTACTTTGTCTAAAGAATACATTTTTCTGTAGTGTTCTCCTAAATTTAAGTTAAGAATAGGGACGTTGCTTGTTGATGTGTTGATTTTTGTACCTTAATATTCAGATTTGAAAATAGAAGCCTTCAAAACATTCCATTCAGCATTCAGACAGTGAACCCTTTCCATGGTTTCTAGCTATCAATTGTCCTGTGATAAAACTGGTTAAAAAAGCCACAGGTCACATCTTGTAGCACCAGAAGTTTAGGTTTTATAGGTTTTAGTTATGTGTCTAAATGGCATCATTGCCAATTTGATTTACTTCTGGCATTATATATAGGCTTTTGCCCGAAACGTCGATTTCGAAGCTCCTTGGATGCTGCCTGAACTGCTGTGCTCTTCCAGCACCACTAATCCAGAATCTGGTTTCCAGCATCTGCAGTCATTGTTTTTACCTTATATATATATATATATATATATATATCATACACATATATATGTGGGCAGCATGGTGGCTCAGTGGTTAACACTGCTGTCTCACCGTGGCAGGGGCCCGGGTTCAATTCCCGCCTCGGGCAACTGTCTGTATGGAGTTTGCACATTCTCCCCCTGTCTGCATGGGTTTCCTCTGGGTGCTCAGGTTTCTTCCCACAGTCCAAAGGTGTGCAGGTTAGGTGAATTGGCCATGCTAAGTTGCCCATAGTGTTAGGTAGAGTAGTCAGGGATAAATATGGGGAATGGGTCTGGGTGGGTTGCTCTTCAGAGGGTCAGTGTGGACTTGTTGGGCCGAAGGGCCTGTTTCCCCACTGTAGAGAATCTAATCTAATCAAACAGTATCTTAGTGAGGGCATTAGAATGAGCATTACTGGGGGTGAGTCAGATTCATGCGGAGTTGGCAGATCATGATGTAATTAATGTTAATTGCTGATTTCATGCTTGAACTGCCACGTTTGACCTTGCTGCTTGAGGTAATGTAATCTCTTAAAGATATACAGGCACTCAGCAAGATCCTTCTGGACCTAACCAGCCCAGACCATTGACATGTTGAGGTGGTGCTACTTTACTGTCTTAGTCCCTTAGTACCGGCTCTATCCGAGTTTGTGGAAGTGCAGGGTGTCTTAATGAGTTACTTACCGTTTCTAGGCTCATGGTATTATGTGGGTGTACATTAGGTTGCGGATGCATCACTTGTGGCAAGTCATGGGGACTATAGTTGCAACCTCTCTTGGGCTATAGCTAGAGAGGGTAAGCGAGAAGAACCAGCAAATAAGAAGATAGGATTACATAGAGGGAGGAAGAGGAAAGAATGAAAAGTGTTAGCAAGAGGGTTGTTCCACTTGAGATCTTCTGGGGGCCAGAAGCAGTGTATTAGTCATTTGTCATCAAAACTTCTCCATTTCTAAAAACCCGACTCACAAGTTCATAGGAGGACACAAGCTGAATTACTAATGACCGTGAAGGTAACTCGGCCTCTTAATTTTGATGCTTTGGCAACCTGTCAGGCTGCAGCAGTTGACATAGCTGATATTTTTCATTTGCCATTCATTGCATCTGAGAACTGTAAACAGCAGGAGAATTAATTCTCTTTTCAAATAGAGAGGAACAGGCAAAATGCCTATATTTTTGACTGGATAGTGGGCTTCCCCATGGTGCCATTGTCTACACACACCTGGCTTAGCAGGCTCGGTGGGTCAATGATGAAGTGCACTACCACTGCAAAGTTCCCCACTGTTATCAGGCTTATGAACAGACCATATTAGAGTTGATCTTTCTCTGCACCTTCTTGGTAGCTTTAACACTATATTTAACATGGCACAGTGGTTAGCACTGTTGCCTCACAGTGCTAGAGACTCCAGTTCAATTCCCGCCTCAGGCGACTGTGTGGAGTTTGCACATTCTCCCCGTGTCTGCGTGGGTTTCCTCCGGGTGCTCCGGTTTCCTCCCATAATCCAAAAATATGCAGGTTAGGTGAATTGGCAATGCTAAATTGTCCGTAGTGTTAGGTGAAGGGGTAAATGTAGGGGAATGGGTCTGGGTGGGCTCCTCTTCGGAGGGTCGGTGTGGACTTGTTGGGCCGAAGGGCCTGTTTCCACACTGTAAGTAATCTAATCTAATCTATATTTGGCATTCTGTTCTATTACCCTGAGGTACTTACGTAAGGTATGATTTGTCTGGTTAGCACGCAATACAATACTTTTCACTGAATCTCGCTATGTGTGACAATAATCCATCAAATCAAAAAGGATGACGTACAATCCCTGTGTAATGATGCCCAGCACCTCATGCTGGTGAATGCCAATTATACTGAGTGCGGCCATGATCGATTCATTTATCCTATTTCAGGCTCTGGTTCCAGCAACTCCACAGTCCACATTGTCCAATAGTTCCAGAACTCCCCATCCATCAGTTATGGGTTATCACAGCATTTTCCTAACCACATACCTGAAATAAAAACTGTCACAATCAGCAATAACATCCCACTTTACCAAGAAAATATCCAATGATCCACACGACAGTCAATTATCACCATTGTGCATTTCCGAATGCCTGTCCTTTGGATAACTTTGCCATTCCTAGTGCTCCTAAGCATAGTTAAGCCAATAGCTGCAGTATTATTAATGGAATGCAATAACTCTGTGACAGTGTGGGAGATTGCAGATGGTCTTGTAGAGCAACCTTGCATAATTTTGATACTTGAGGCCTTGCCTTCAAACTGCATCACCACAAAATGGGTGGCAATGGACTGGGCTGATTAGTTGAAAGACAGCGACTAGCACTGAGGCCATGTTGAGAGCATAAATTCTGTCATCATGGCGGAGATTAGCAGGCACGTTTCACAGAGCCACAAGCACTTCCCTGTGGCAGTACCTCGGCGGCCCTAGTGACCTTTTGCAGGTACGCTTAATGAACTGTTGCAAGACCCAATTTCAATACTGGCATCCACAGTTATGATGGCAGCAGTATGAGCCCGCAAGGTGAAAAACTGATTTCATGACCTCAGTTTGAGCTTCCACTGTGGCACACAGATATTGATGTCTTTTGCTAATGCTTGAATGGTCATCAGACACTGTACCTTGGTTGCTGTGTCAGAGTGCCGTTCTTTCATCCCAATAATTCTCAGTTTGAACCAAATCACGTCAGGGTAGGTGGGGGTGTGGGGTGTCGTCAGGGTTCTTCCCTGCTGTTGTCACACTTTGGAACACCCTAAGTGCAGTGATGCCTTGGACGTGGATGATTGACCTCCAACAACCATCTTTCTTTGTGCAAAGCATGACTCCAGCAAAGAGTTTTCCTCCTGATCGGCATCGACTTCAGTTTTGTTGGTGCTCCTTGATGCCCAACATAAAAGGTGGCTCAGTGGTTGACATTGTTGTCTCATGCCACCTCTGGTTCGATTCCACCCTCGGGTGACAGTCTGTGCGGAGTTTGCACATTCTCTTCATGTCTGCGTGGGTTTTCTCTGGACGCTCTGATTTCCTCCCATGGTCCAAAGATTTGCAGGTTAGGTGGGGTGGCCATAGTGTTCAGGGATGTGCAGACTAGGTGGGTTAGCTATGGAAAATGCAGGGATGCAGTACTGGGGGGAGTCTGATTAGAATGCTTGTCGGAGGGCGGTGTGGACTGGATGGGCTGAATAGCCTGCTTCTACACTGCGGGGATTCTCTGATTCTCTGATAAAGGAAGGTGGTTGTGGCTGTTGTGGTGGTTGAAGAAGACAGCTTATCAAGGCAACTGGGGATGGGCAATAAGTGATGGTCTCACCAGTGATATTCATATCCATAAAGAAACAATAATAAAATAAAAATTGCTGTGTTAAAATGACATTCTTTCATCCTGACAATTCTCAATTTGAACCTAATCACATCAGGGTGGATGGGTAGTGGTGTGGGGTGCAGTCAGTGTCTTTCTTATCATACTTTTGAACAGACCTGTGATATATTAAAGTTGATCTTTCTCTGCACATTCTCAGTGGCTGTAACACAATATTCTGCATTCTGTTCCATCATGTACTTATGTAAGGTATGATTTGTCTGCTTAGCACACAACACAATACTTTTCACTTTGTCTCAGTGTGTGTGACAATAATAAATCAAATCAAATCAAAATGACTAGAATCTTCACCTTGTAAAAGTGCAAATATAATTTTCCCTTAGGAAAGGATAAAACAGAGTCAGCTTCAACGTTCATCAATGCCACTGTGAAGGACTAAGTGCAGAAAGTGTATCAGAGGAGAGAGAGATCCTCCTGACTTAGACAAACCAGTCCAGGCAGAGAGACTCAGCAGACAGTGGGAGTCGGATTGTGGTGATGGGTCAATGACAGTGGTGTAGGTCTGTTGTCCTGTACGAGTGTCACAAAAAGTTCATTGATGTCTCTCAACTGAAATTCTGAGACAAACGCTGTGTCCTTGATGGTGAAAGATGGAGATTAGGAAGATGAATTGTTGGTGACAATGATTGTGCACATCTTGCTGACTGACTGAGGCTGCAATGCCTGCAAGCATATTGTCTATCCGCGCTTCGTCTCGCAATTGTAAATGGCATGAGTGGACTTAAAAGAGGAGCAAATAACTTTCAAGAATATAAATAATATGTATGCTATAATGGTGTTCCAAAGAAGCTGGGAGACAGTTTAATCATTCAAAGCTGCTTTCAACCTTTTAAGAACTGCAACTGAATAAAAACAGATGTTCACTAAATTACTAAATCACAAGATAGATACAGATCAAGAAGGCCATCTTAGCTCATCCATCAAGAAAAAAAAACTTACAAACTCCTTGCTGCATCATCGTGCTCAGCTGTTTCTTAAATGATTACATGATTATTGCTTCCACTACCCTCTGATTCTTGGATTTTAATTCTGTCTTTATATACATGATTTGCACTTGAGTTTCACCTTCAACTCACATCCTCTTGCACTAAGTTTTAGTTACAGATTTATCTTTTCCGCCCATTCGCAACATTAGTCGAAAACCTTCTCAAAACTGTGCAGCCCAAATTCAGACTTCTGCTGCCAACTAGAATCCTTGTAAATAGATGAACAAAATCTTCAAGAAGAAGTTTCTTTAAAAAAAAAATTGACAGTTCAGAAACAGCAGTGAATAAAGGCCTTATGATGTGAGAAGACAAGAAACTAGTTTGAAAATACTGCAGGATTTTTACTTGTTACCACTAAAGTTGTTGGTAAATGCAATACTCGATCATTTTGAGAGTGGTAGAAATTAATGTACTAAACTGAAGCTTAATTCGCAGAAGTAATAGATTCACAACTTACTGAGACAGTAATGTAAGTACAAAAGGTAATGGAATTACGTTATTAGCTTCTGTGGGAATTGTCCTGATCATGTGCTGTATCTTTGTTGGCAAACCCACAGAAACAGAGAGGAACCGTGTAAATACCATCGCACTGCATGTGTTCCAGTGAAGTTTGGCAGCTGGTCAGGAGACTCCTCACAGAAATCTATTCATTTCTTTCCTAGGAAGAATTTGGGCACACACGATCCAGACCATTTTGAGTTTTTGCAACTTGCTACGTTTTTTTTTGCTATTTTTAACTTCCAGAAATTCTTCCTTTTGACCCAAAAATATATTATGAAGAATTGCAAATACTTGAAGTATGAAAACAAAGTAGTGGTACAGAGTTCAGGGTGGGCTTTTCTGCTCTGTGGACCAGCTTGGGCAGTAGCACAGATGTTGGGAAAATATAGGGAGAGTGATAAAATCAGAATTTCGACATCAAAGTAAAATGTCCTCCTTTTCCTGTTCAGGTTTAAGTGGCAAGTTCAGGATCCCACTCTATGCAGTGACAACTTATTTCCATGAATTTGCATCTCATTGCGAGTCTAGCTTGCTTCATTTATGTGACACTTGCAATCCTCCTTTCTTTGCCTGAGAAATGAGATAACAGCAATTACTGACCTGAAAATTAAAAAAAAATCTGGTGGCAGCAGGTTGCCATTTGCTTATCTAGGCCTTTAACCAATCCTGTCTTCATCACAACATTCCTGCATTCTCCTTGGACAGCATCCTTCTCTGCCATTCTCCAGCACAGTGGCTCAGTGGTTAGCATTGCTGCCTCACAGCACCAGGGACCCAGGTTCAATTCCAGCCTCAGGCGACCATCTGTGGGGAGTTTGCACGTTGTCCCAGTGTCTGCTCTGGTTTCCTCCCACAGTCCAAAGATGTGCAGGTTAGGTGAATTGGTCATGCTAAAATTGCCCAGAGTGTTAGGTGCATTAGTCAGGGGTAAATACAGGGTATGGGAATGGGTCTGGGTGGGTTACTCTTCGGTGGGTCGGTGTGGACTTGTTGGGCCGAAGGACCTGTTTCCACACTGTAGGGAATCTAATCTAAAAAAAAATTTATCCCCGCAAGCTGGTGTCAGCAAACCAACAGCCTCATGTTGTAGGCCAGGCCAAACCCCCTCAAAAACTTTCAAGAAAGTAGCCCAGACACTAACTTTCTACTTGTTTTAAGCAGGTGTGAGTGGATATTCCAGGAGTGATTTAGCTGGCCCAACCACTTACTTTTAAACAAAGCAGAATTTATTTGTAAGATTACTGAATGAAACACAAAAGAAGAGAACAGAATAACTTAACCTATCCGAAAACCCAACAGATGATGCCAACTTTACAATGCTGTTCCAAATATTTGCAACAATCCCCACAAATACCCATTGGCAAAAAAGGAAAAATCAAACACAGGGAGAGATGTCACGGAGAGGAAGGATCAGCATGGATCTGCTCCTTTGGGTCCAGCCACTTCAAAACTGACAGCTTTCCAAAACCAAATCAAACCAAACCAAACCAGAGAAAAGCTGACCTGGGAGAACTGGCCAATCCCCTTTCATTATATAAACATTTTTTTTAAACTTAAATGCTTCTTCCAGTAGACAAAGACAGACAGTTTGGAACCTGTGTCTGGTAAACCACTTCTGAAAAAAACCAAGAACAAGCAACTTTGTTAAAGGCGCAACACCATCACACTCATCACCCCTTAAAAAAAGCCATTAATATCCAAAGACAGCTTCATTTTAAAATGCCTTAATGTTAAACGGTTAGTACACTACAACCCCTATATACATTACATTGACAATAATCATGTAAATATGCACTACTACTTTCTGTTTCAGTCTGTTTAACTCCTGCCACTGAACGCCTTTGTTTCTCATTCAAGTCTGAACAATGCATCGGCAATCATGTTTTGCCATCCTGCCACATGCACAATTTTCAAATTGAATCACTGAAATAACAGGCACCATCTACTCAGTCTGGAAATTTTGACCTTTTCTCCACAAACCTCAATGGGTTATGATCAGTGTATATGATTGTCTCAGACACGTTACTGGTAACATAACTCTTGAAATGTACCTCCAACATCAAGCTCAAATTCTCCTTCTCCTTTCTGCTGATGAATGTACAATTTTCTGGAGAAATACCTGATAGGTCTTTTTAGCTTCCTCGTCATCTTCCTGCAAGAGTACAACACTGACACCCACATCACTCGCATTGATCGTCACCTTGAATGGCTTTGTGTAATTAGGCATGGGGCTGTGGTTAACACAGCGTTCAGGCTGTCAAATGCCTTCTGACAGTCCATTGTCCACTGAAATATCATGCCTTTCTTTAGTAATTCAGTGAGTGGAACAGCCACACTGCTAAAATTCAGTACAAATTTTCGATAAAATCCACTCAATCCCAAGAATCTTAGTTCTGCTTTTTTTTTTGTCAATGGCATAGGAAACTCCTCAATTACCTTTGTTTTTTTCATTCCATGGGGTTATTTGTCCATGTCCATTAACATGCTCCAGGAAGGTGACTGGGCTTTGGCAAATTCACTTTGAGCCAGGATTATCACCAAGCCTGCCTCCCCGAAGTCAATTGAAAAATTCCAGATAAATGTTGAAAATGTTCCTTCCATATGTGACTAAAAATCACCAGGTCATCTATATATAATGACACAATTGGGTAATTCAGAAATGACCTTATTGGTTAGTCTCTGAAATGTGGCTGGTGCGTTTTTCATGCCAAATGGCGTGACTTTAAATTGATGCTCCATTCGATGTTGTGAAAGCCAAAATTGTTTCAGATAAAGGGACCTGCCAGTACCTTCTGAGCAAGTCCAACTTAAAAATATAAGTTGCTTATTGCACCTTTTCAACACTGTCTTAGACAAGCAAAATTGGATATGCATCAGTCTTTGTAACTGCATTGAATTTGTGATAGTACACATATCCGTTGGTATCATCTGGTTTTGGCATCATTACTATGGGTGAGTACCAGTCACTGTAACTCACTTCGATTATGTCGTCTTGGAGCATGCATTCTATCTTCTTTTGAACCTGTGCCAACTTTAGAGGGTTCAGCCTATAAGGATGTTGCTTAATGAGAACAGCATCTCCTGTGTCTACATTATGCATAATTATGTTAGTACTTCCCAGCTTATTTCTATATCTCCCTTGTAATAGTAATAACTCTACAGGTCATTTTGATTTCTCTCTGGAAGGTAGCTCAATAACTTATCCCAATTTTTGGCAACTTCCTCATTGTCCAATTTAATTTGAGGAATGTCCAATTCAGAATTATCTGAACTTGGTTCTTTCACTCTGTGTTGTAACCAATAACACAATCTCCTTTGGCTTTCCTTCCCTGTCAAAATAACTTTTGAGCAGATTCACATGACACACTCTGTGAGCTTTCTTTCTGTCTGGAGTTCTTATCAGATTGTTCACCTCGCTGAACTTCCTTTCAACTTGACAAGGCCCATTAAACCTTGATTTTAAAGGTTCAGCTATCACTGGAAGTAACACTAACACCTTATCTCTGATCGCAAGACTGAGTTTTTGATTTCTTGTCTACTTCCTATTTCATTGTATGCTGTGACACAACTCCCCACTCTATTTAATTATTCCCTAAAATTTGACACATAGTGATCTCTGAATTCTGACTTACCAATTTCTCCTTATTCAATTTTAGTGGTCCTCTCACTTCATGCCCAAAGATTAATTCAAATGGACTGAATTTGGTGGACTCATTTGGTATATCTCTGAAAACAAAAAGTACAAATGAAGTTTCCTTATCCCAATCATCTGGATTAATGTCTGATGCCAACTTCCTCTGACTCCGGATGGTATGCAGTAGATTTGAATTGTTTTATTCCAAAGCTGTCCATAACTTCCTTGAATACTTTTGATGTAAAATTTGACTCTTGATCCTTTTGTATCTCTGTGGATAGTCTGAACCTTGTAAAAATTTGTGCAACTCCTCTACAATCATTTTAGCTGTGATATTGCATGGTGGAATGGTCTCTGGAAATTTAGTGGACACATTCATTATTGTTAGCAAAGAGTTCTACACAATCAATTAAGACTCTTGTGAAAGGTTCCTCAAATTCAGAAATAGGTATTAAATGTGCAGGTTTTATTACTGTCTGTGGTTTTCCAATTACCTGACATGTATGATGTGTCTGGCAAAATTCAACTACATCCTTGTGCAGTCCAGGCCAGTAAAATGTGTTTATATTTTAGCTTGAGTTTTTCTCACTCTTAAATGACTCCCTACTGGTTGTTCATGCACTACCGGCAACACCTCCATTCTATAAACCACTGGCAATATGACTTGATGAACTTCTGCCTATTTCTCATTTGCCTGAATGTGTGATGGTCTCCATTTCCTAAGTAAGACATCATTTCTAAAGTTATAGTATTCAGGAATACATTTGGATTCTTTTTCCATGTATGCCTTTTGATACAATTGGTTTAGTTTTTTTATCCTTCTGCTGTAATTCAGTTACTTTCTTGAAATAAAGATGTCTGCTTTGTCAACTATCCATTCCTTTTTTTCGTCAACCATTTGATCAAACAGGGACTCTGCTAATTCCACTTCAATTTGCTTATCTGTACTCTTTGATCTCTCCTGTTTCAATTGGTGACTTTGTGACGTCATTACCACACAGTCAGGAAAAGTCCCAGGATATGTGTCCTGTAGTAGGTCTGTTGCCTGAGTTTCCACTGACCTTTCAACCACAGTAGGCAGCACTCCTACCTGTGAACCAGCTATATCATTTGCAAGGACAAATTGTATTCCTGGAGCTGAGAGTTTGTCTAGTACTCTTACCATAACTTCTCCACTCTTCACTGGACACTCTAACCTCACTTTACATAATTGAGCACTTCTTGTCTCACCATGAATTCCTGTTACTGGTACCTTTTCAGGCAATAGTCCTTCAGAGATTCAAATCTCCTCAACTTTCACCATCAAAGATTGAGAGGATCCTGTATCTCTTAATATTGTAACCTATTTGCCTGCTGCTCCTGGCCTATGTGAGTAAATGGTTTAAGAAGATCTGATGCTTCCTCTTTAACCAATCTCCGACCAAGTTGTACATTCTGGTGCAGCTTTTTAGCCTTCACTGTGCTTTCCATTACCATTCCAATAAAATTCATTTGCTTATTGTGTTTTCCTACATCGGCTTCCCAGTGCTTTTCCTAACCCACCAACATAATGATTTCATGTGGCCTACTTTATTGCAATGAAAACACCAGAGCTTTTTAGCTTCTCTGTCCCCTTCAAGGGTTTCCTTTTTGCCCTGAGGTAAGTTATCCTGATGATTTTCACCAAGGTCTACCTTTTTCTGTCCATGTGAGGATTTCTCTTTTCCCAAATTTCTATTCCTCATGGATTGAATCTGATTTTGGAAGGCAAACTTTGATTTATGGACTAACTCATTATCATCAGCCATTTCAGCTGCTAACCTTGCCATTTTAATTCTGCTCTTGCACACGAGTTCTCACTCCTTCAGGAAGTGAATTTTTGAACTCCTCCAAAATAGTAATCTCTCTAAGAGCATCATAGATTTGCTCTATTTTTAATGCCCTTATCCACCTAACAAAATTACCTTGTTTGATCCTTTCAAAATCAATGTAGGTTTGACAAGGGTCTCTCCTTAAATTCCTGAAATGTTGCTTTAGGCTTCTGGCACATTCTTCACTTCCTCATATGCCCCAGATCCCTCCTCACTTTATGGCAGCATGCTATGTCATTGCCTATGACATATGCCATTAGATCATTCAGCAATCATATTGTACGTGCTTCAATCAAATGCACATCTGAGAGTCAAAGGGGAGCAGTCATAGAGTCACAGAGTCATAGAGTCAAACTGCACAATAATAGATCCTTCAGTCCAACTCAGTATCCCATCAGGAGGGGTGGGAATGGTCTATTGTCAGTCATGACCTGCCACCACAGCCCATCAAGGCACTTGTCCAATTAGTGTACAGGGGTTGTTAGGTGTTTTGGCCAACCAGATCAAGAGCCGTTAATCCAGAAATTACAAGTATTTGAGTCAAGGTGCTGCGGAGACATCAGGTCCAGAGGCTGCACCATTCCTACTCAGCTTTGTCCTCACAGATCATTATGGGAGGCGGGCAATGGTCAGCCTCGGGCCTTTCGGCAATAATATTCAGAGGTTTATCAGAGAGCAGTCCATGGAGTCCTGTGACAAGTGAAAAACCCAAGTCAGGGCATGGGCTTCACTGGAGAGGATTGGTAAGGGCACATTTGCAATAAAAGGAATGGCAATTTGCAAGGCACTGGCCTCTGGAAATAAATTGGAAGCATTAACATTTATAAAGAAGGAATTGAATGGAAGTAGGGGAAATCTGAAAGGTTGTCAGGGACACAATGGCAGCAACACAATAGGATGGGAGTGGTGGTTTCTCCAAGGTTAAAAACAATGACTGCAGATGCTGGAAACCAGATTCTGGATTAGTGGTGCTGGAAAAGCACAGCAGGTCAGGCAGCATCTGAGGAGCAGTAAAATCGACGTTTCGGGCAAAAGCCCTGCATCAGGAATACAGCATCCTGTATTCCTGATGAAGGGCTTTTGCCCAAAACATCAATTTTCCTGATCCTCGGATGCTGCCTGAACTGCTGTGCTTTTCCAGTACCACTAATCCAGTGGTGGTTTCTCCGGCTTCTCAGGTGGAGCCTACACCAGAACACAGAATTGAAACCTAGCCATCTTTGACCTGAAGGTAACCGTGCAATAATGATATAGAATGGTTGCCATCACATGCAGACTGTTCTTCAGGGATGGAACAAATTCATTGGGACATGTAGCCCTGTTAGTCACATTAGCATTAATGATACATGTACAGGGGAACCTCGATTATCCGGCATTTGATTATCCGAACATCAGATTATCAGGCAAGATCGCGAGGTCCCGATGCTTGGTTAAACTATGTTATTTGGCATTCAATTATCTGGAATTCGATTAACTGAATGAAGTGCTCCCTGTCCGTGTCCATCTGATAATTGAGGTTCGGTTATGAGGATAGATTGAAAGAGTTCGGGCTGTTCTCCTTGGAGAGAAGAAGGCGGAGAGGAGATTTGATTGAGGTATACAAAATCATGAGTGGGCTGGGCAGAGTCGATAGGGAGACATTGTTCCTGCATGTAAAAGAGAAAGAATGAGGGGACATTGGTTTAAAGTGATGGGTAAATGAAATAAGGATAATGTGAGAAAAAAATGTTTCACACAGTCAGTGGTTAGGTTCTGGTATCCACTGCCTGGAAATGTGGTGGAGGCAGATTCTATTGAGGCATTCAAGAGGTTATCAGATGATTATTTGGATACAAATGGTGTTCAGGGATAAGGGAGATAGGCAGGAGATTGGCAATAGAACCATGGGGGGAGCAGTGGGGTGGGGGGTGGGGACTGAATGACCTCCTTCTGCACCATTTATTTATATCTATTTTTCTAATCAACCTGTTCAGAGATGGAACAGGTAGGATTTGAGTCCAGATCGCCCAGCCCAGGGGTCGGGACACTACCGCTAAGCCACAAGAGGGCTAAAAGAGACGTTTCCATATTCAAACAGATCACACTGTAATTGAAACAGAGTCGCAGACCAAAACCTGTAATAATAATTCTCGCTTAAAAAAGCTTTATCTAAAAATGGGAAAAATACAGCTCTCCATTCCTTTCATTCAGAAGGTAACCACTATACAAATCATGATCATTTGTAAATCAAAACTTTATACGATGACCCTACAATGATACCAATTGTTTGTGCATTTTCCATTTGCAATATTATGATCTCAATTGAGACCAGAAGTAGTCCTTTTTAAAAGACGAAGCTCTGAAACCTAGTTATTTACTGAATAAAGAAGCCACAAAATTCTACAGTTTAGACAAAAGGATTTTTACTTTATAAGAATTAATCAAAACAAACACTAAATAGTACATGAAGTGGTCATTTATTCTCTAAAACCCAGAACCAGCATAAGTTAATCATTAAATGCAGCTGATTATCAATCATAAACTAAATCCCATGTATACCTACAACAGATCTTACAAATTGATTCAATAGTTCATCCATTAATGTCATTATTTACCAGTCTCAAAATCCTTCAAAACTCTGTCTTCCTCTCAAAGAATATCTATTCCTCTTCTCCTTGGGTTTAATTTGATTTTTCAGCTGAAAATTGAACAACCAACCTAAGTTCTACAGGCACAGTTTTTACCAAAAATGGCACAGAATTGTAGGCACTGCTCAACTCTGCTTACATCAGTCTGGATGGTGTAGATTCATCAACGTTATGTTCAAGTAACAGCAAAAGTCATGACATCTATATGCTGGCCTATTCACAGAGCCTCTGTCCTTCTTCAGCCTGTACTGTATCTCTAGAATCACCATCTGCACTCTGATGGTTTTGTATCTTTTGATACCTTTCATTCAGTGTGACTATCCCAAAACTTTTGGTTTTCAATGATAGTTGCAGTCTTAACTTCCTTAGAAATTGGATGGTCTTTCTTTTCTTAAGTTCTGTTTACAATTGGATTTTTTCTCAACAAAATATAAATTAGAAACCAAGGATTCCAACACCACAAGCTGATGCCATCTCACAACTTTATCAGTCCCATTTTTAGACTAATTACAGCTCAGAAGCTGGTGGGATGGTGGTGGTAGGAGTGTGGCAGGGGAATGTGGATGCTGTGGGATTACCTGGATGAAAGTTATTCTGATTTATCTAGTTTATCAAAAATAAAAAAAAGGATAAGATGATGTCAATATCGTTTAAACAAAGCCTATAAAAGTTGAGTTCTTATGGATGTTCACTTTCTTTTTGATGTTGACGAAGCCATTGTGCAATTGAAGCTTTTCTATTGTTAAACAAATTTTGAAGGCTGCGACAGCAAATTAGTCCTGCTGCTAAAAGGAAGCAAATTCATTCATGTTACGTTTGTGTCCACAATTTCATTTAGGGATATGAAACCATTTAAAAGAAACAAGTTAACACATCTGTTTAAAAACTCCCAGTGAGATATCAGAAAGGTGCATTAATTTCGCATTCAGTCATCACGATTAAAAGCAATCATTTCTAGACTGTACTCCTCTTCTACCGCTGTCAGAAATATTTATCATCTTGCCGTGGAAATAAAATGATAATAAACTCCTTAAGAAATGTGGTTGACAGCAACAGGAATGTGAACCTGGCTTTTATACCCTCAGATGGATCTAACTGGTTGCCTCTCGTCTGAGCTTTGCAAACTATTATAGTCTTATTGATATTAATGTCATTCCTCACATTTCCCAATGGATGCTGACTTCTGTAGTAGAAGCAGCCATTGCTTTTTCCTTAGCTGCAGCACAGCATTACTTTCAACATATGACTAAAGTGAAAATGGCTTTCAAAGTTACAAACCAAAGCTGGAGGCTGCAAAAAGTTGGACAGCATTACAACACACAATATAATGCATACTGGAATGACAAACTATTGATAGAAAAGGCACTATAATTCCAACCCTTGATTTGTATATTATTTTTTAAAAATAGCACTTTCGCAAGTGCAGTGACAGGAATGCTGAAATGAAGCAACATTCATGCCAAGGGAACATCATTCTTACCTCAGAAGTGCATCTGCAACCAAACATGAACAAACTAAGCCTTTGGCATGTCCCAGAAAATTTTTCTGAGTGAGAGTTTCCAAACGCTAACTGTTAGCAGTTTATTTGACATAACTCCTTTGGGAACATATGATAAACAAACAATCCTGTAGCTGTTGCTGTCAGAAACCATTAGCTTATCTTAAAACTTCAGCTCTGCCCTCCAACTACTCCAGACGTTTGTTAAAATAATCCACGCTTAAACTTGAGCCAAGGACTGCCGCATTGTCAGGGCTAAAAGGGTGATTTTCATCTACCTTTTGACCCATTTGAATTGGAAATGGAGTGATATGTAGATAAAAATTTGGATTGCCACCAATGGGTTTCCAAAAGCCAACCAGAATCAATAGGAGCAAAATGGATGTACAGTGTACTCACATAAACAGTATTATTAAAACATTTAAATCAATGTCCTATGGGGTTGAAAGACTTGAAAGAAGGTTTCACATTCTAAAGGACAAATGTGTAAGCATGCAGCTCCTGATACTCAATGGAGAGCTGCCGAAACAAAGGGAAGTTAGAGACAGCAATGGAAATACAGTAACAAGTTTTCTGATTCTACTGGTCACTGTTTGCTTTCCATAACTCTCCCCTGGGTAACTATGCCTTTAACCGTGCTCTTTTGGTTTGGCTCCAAGAGCAGCTGTTGGATTTTCAAGCCCTTTAACTGATAATCGGCAACCGGCAACAACTGGGGAGGCATAACTGATTATTCTCACCCCAACATAAGCCACATCTAAAAGCTCTCCAGCTGCTTTTCAGAAAATGTCTCATCTGCCTCAGCATCCAGGAAATTATCAGAAGAAAAAGTCCTGGTATCCTGGGTCATATTTCTTCCTCAGTCAACTCCTTCAAAACAGATTAATTGATCATTTATCTCATTGCTATTTGTGTGGCCTTGTGAGCAAATTAGCTGCTGTTTCTCTACATCAAAACAGGGATTGCACCTCAAAAGTGATTTACTGGTTATGAAATGATTTGGGACACTGCAGGTATGAAGAGCAGCACTTCACGTCATTTCAGTTCTGACTGGTTGACCTAATTGAATTAGATTGAATTGAATGATTTATTGTCATTTGTATTTAAGGGAAAATGCGGTGAAAAGCTTCAACTGTTGCCATGCTCCAGCACAGTTTTGAATAAACCAAAAGATATATCTGAAAGAGAGTCAATTTTTGTTCTTTATCCCTGGCTCCAGTTCAAGCCTTTACTCTGCTGCTACCAGGGTTGGACCAATGTTGGAGTCGTCATTCTTCAGGTGCCATCTCTTCGCCACTGGGCCCGAGCACACATTCCACCTCTAATCTTTCTCCCATTTGTGTTTGGTCATATTAAATTGCAAGTACCTTCTCTTAGGGATTCATTCTTCAAGGGTCAGGTTCACCTCCTAACACTCATTTCCCCTCCCTTCCAATTTGCAATCATCTGCAATTCTGATCATATTACATTGTGCTTCTGAATCCAAGCCTAATGGAAATTAGTGACCTGGAGTGGTCCCAATTCCTGGGTATACCATCAATACCCTCCACCCAACCCCCTACTCCTTTGCCATCACAGCTTTCTATCCTTCAAACAATTTCTTAGCCATTTCTAAGGTTGACCTTGATTCTTCACCACATTAAGGTTCAATAGCAATCTTTCATTGCAATGGTACAACAAATGAGCTGTTATCATTGATCTATAGTAAGGTAGAATTGATTTATAGAATGGTAGAATGTGAATTTGTGTTTGCAATTCCCAACATTTTGAACTGCCACACACAAACTTCGGATAGGATAGCAAGAAGAGGCCAGATGCCTTCTGCAAGGAAAATTACAGATTGGTGACTGGCAGTTTTTGCACACTTCCTATCTTTATAAAGCCAAAGAATGATGAAGACATCTTACAGCAACTTGTTTACTTTGGCTTGTTATAGCTACTTGCACCCCCTGCTTTACTCTGCTGACCTGTATAGAAACACTCCTCACACGATAGAGCTGTGAATAGGTGATCCATCTTCCCTTTTGTGTGTTGTACATTCAGTCCGCACCATTGGTGGTGATTTAGACTTTTGAGGCAATGTGTGGGAAACACAATGGATTGGAAGCATGTCCAAGAAAATGTGGGGAGAAATGAGAGCTGTTCCTAATGCTGCATAAATGGTGAAACAAACGGAGTAGCTATTGCATTGACACAGCTTGACATGGCACGATCACACCGAGAACAGAAAGTTTCAGAAAGGTATCGGAGCAATTGTGTGCAGTGTGCACCTACACACGTCAATGGAGTGAAGCAGGGGCTGCATGCAGCTGTTCCTTAGGAACTGTTGGGAAGTGAGGCCATCCTTGAATGTGGTGCTCAACCACTCTGAAATAGCAATGGACAGACAGAAGGGGCTTAGGCATCACCTTGGTGCAGAAGGGTCCAAAGCAGTACCTGAAGGGTAAGGACAGGCATAAAGATGCTTTTGCTCACCATACAGTGTACTACCAGCTAC
This sequence comes from Chiloscyllium plagiosum, assembly GCF_037043375.1. NCBI lineage: Eukaryota > Metazoa > Chordata > Chondrichthyes > Orectolobiformes > Hemiscylliidae > Chiloscyllium > Chiloscyllium plagiosum. The sequence goes on along the minus strand of NW_028270142.1, from coordinate 27,274,269 downwards.
CTGGCTGTATTGGAGCAGCAGAACTGCCAGAGGCTACAAGGAAGGTAGTTAAGTGTGTGTGTCCTCTTGAAGGAAAATCTCAAGTCTGTCAGTAGCCATTAAAGTGACGGCAACTTTGAACATCCATCATTGTATCAAGCAGGTGACGGATGTTGTATTATCAGAAAGACAGATTTGTAAAATGATGGAGCCACTGAAAACCAGAGAACCCTGGACTTTGCCTCAGTGGCAGGATTCTCTCAGATAACCCATGAGGTCGTCAAGACACTGATAGAGCAGCCAGGGGCATTTATCAGTCGGAAAGGACTCCACTCTCTCAACCTTCAGCTGGTGTGTGGTCAATACATACATTTTAGACAGTTATGGTGTAGGCTCGAAGGGCTGAATGGCCTACTCCTTCACCTATTTTCTATGTTTCTATTTCCTGGCAGTTTCCATGATGTTTTAATTTTGAGATAATCACATATGTCAGCTCTATGCCAACGCTGAGACTTTGAGGGTGGCACCTTCGGTCCAAGGGTTATGCATTAAAGAAAGAACTGAGGGTCATCTCTGTGCAACCTTACAATGGAGACACAGAGTCACTAAAACAGCTGTCATCTAAGCATAAAGGCCATCATTTAGCAGGTCATTTGGTTATTGAGTACATGGTTGCAATGTCTGGACCAGCTGTGGAGGGGACTACCTCCAGTGTCTTCCCTCAAGGGTCTTTCACATGGTGAGTGGTACATTGTACTCTACCTACTATGGCCCTCCTAGGAGTTGTAGACCTTAAAGAGGAGGATACAATGGAGTAGTGCACACCTTAAAATGAGGAGGAGGGAAGTATAGTGATGGAGTAAAGTGATCCTGCATTACAAGACCTTTGGATGACCAGCTGCACTGTCAGACCATTGACCAGTTCAAGAGAAGCTCAACTGACATTAATGAAAGTACCTGAGACCAGCTCATCATGGAGAACATTTGACCATGTTGCATTCCAGTTGTGACAAGGAGCATCTGCATTCAAAGTGTCTGCAATGTAGCCAGGCGTGTCTTCTCACTGCCTGTAAGAATATTTTTGAGTCAACCATATACTTCATCATGCTGATGTATTAAAGCCCTCAAAGCAATGCTGTCATTCAAAAATCAGGACATTATTGTTATGGCACAGTGATGAACCATTTTGTTAATTAAATCAAGCACCCAGAAAAGCTCACCTCATTTCATAATCTGTTAAAATATGAGTGACAGCGATCTCCCAGATTTCACTATTTAAAGGGAATAATATTAATTTATTCCTTAACTCTAAAAGTGACCATTAAACAACAACTATTTACAACTCGAAGCCCACCTTTCTCTTAACTGCTCTATAACATTATACTGTTCCAATAAAATCACTTATTGAAATTACAGCAACTTCATTTCAAAACATTACAGTGGCTGTCATCATCAGTTTCTCCATCAGCTAAAGATCTCCCTGGGCCATCTTCTTTCTTTTACTACAAATACCTTTTTCATATAAAAAATAACTTTGATAGAGAGTGTTTTTGAATGGCAGTTACTCTATCTGACTTTCAAAATGCCTGCTTTCTTTATCCCCCCCCCCCCCCAACAACAGATCATCTCATTGGTTCAATGTAGACAAAAACGATAAATTCAAACTCGATTGAGTTTTAGTATCTGGAGCATAATTTAAACTGATTGCTGTTTTGACAACAATTCAAATTTAACCAACCAACTCAGGTATCTATTTCACAGCCAAGTGTTATATATTTTCAATTTTCCAGTACACTCTGAGACAGCTAGCTAGTCACATGACAGGTGCTTGTAAGCTCTCAGTGCCAAGCAGCATTCACGCTCTCTGAAAGGTACAGTACATGCTTTCAACTTCATAACATTACCATAAACCAACTCTTTTCACTAAGGATTAATCTGTGAATGAAGGTATTACTAAAATTATTCAAATGAATCCCGAAGTGAATCTAGCAACATGGCAGCTTCCTCTCACTGCTGCTTATACAGGGCATTCCTCCCTTGACTGAGGAAGAAGTGGGGATCAGTTGCACCCTTGGGGTTGCAAGCTGCAGGGATTTCTGTGGTTCTTGTTGTATGGGATGGTACCTTCATCAGAAGTACCATGTGGACAGCCAATGACAAAGGTGTCCAACATAAGGTGGCACCATAGACATCATCTTTGCTTTCTCCAGCCCTTCTATGGTATATGTGCACATCCATGGATACCAACACTTGGCGAGACATCTGATTATCTATCATGCATTCTTGTATCATCATCATATCTGACCACTTGATGGATAGAATGTGTCATACATAATATGCAAGACATTGTGATATTCCTATAGTCATTCAGTGTGATAGAGTCATAGGATCATACAGCATGGAAATGAATCCTTCAATCCAACTCATCCATGCTAACCAGACATGCTGATCTGATCTAGTCATTTGCCAGCATTTGGCTCTTATCCCTTTAAGCCCTTCCTACTCATGTACCCATCCAAATGCCTTCTGAATGTTGTGATTGTACCAGCCTCTAACACTTCCTCTTATTCCATTCATGCACCACCCTCTGTCCCTTGCATCCCTTTTAAATCTTACCCTCTCACCTTAAACCAATGCCCTCTAGTTTTGCACTCCTTACCGTGGGATAAAGACCTTGGCTTTTCACCCTTTCCATGCCTCATGATTTTATAAACCTCCATAAGGTCCTCCCTCAGTCTCCAATGCTCCAGGGAAAGAAAACAAAACATTCAGCCTCTCCCCATAGCTCCAACCCTCCAGTCCTGGCAACATCTTTGTAAATCTTTGGAGTGTGACCAGAATTATACGCAATATTCTAAAAGTGGCCTCATCAACGTCCTGTACAGCTATGCTCAATGTTCTCACCAATGAAGGCACAGGTACCAATGCCTTCTTCACCACCCTATCTTCATCACCCAATTTCAAGGAACTATGCACCTGGACCCCTAGATCTCTTTGTTTGTCAATACTCCCCAGGGCCTGACCATTAACGGTCTTAAATGTCCTAGTCTGGTTTGCTTTACCAAAACGCAACACCTCACGTTTATCTAAATTAAATGTCATTAGTCTCTCTTCAGATAATTTGCCCACCTAATCAATGTCCTGCTGCACTCTGAAATAATCTTCTTGACTATATATAACACCACCTATTTTGGTATCGTTGGCAAACCTGCCAACCATACCTTCCATATTCACATCCAAATTATTTATATAAATAACAAAAAACAGTGGACCCACCACTGATCCTTGTGGCAGACCACTGTTCACAGGCCTCCAGTCTGAAAATAACCCTCCATCACCACCCCCTGTTTCCTACCTTCAAGCCAATTTTGTATCCAATTGGCTAGCTCCCCCTAGATCCCATGTGATCTAACCTTAATAACCAGTCTACCACGTCAAATGCTTTGCTGAAGTCCACATAGACCCTGTCTATCAATTTACTTTCATCGCTCTTCTTTGTCACTACTTCAAATAACTCAAGCAAATTAGTGAGATGTGATTTTCCACGCATGAAACCACGTTGACCATCCCTAATCAGTGCTTGCCTTTCTAAATGCACGTAAATCCTGTCCCTCTGAACCCCCTCCACCATCTTACACACCACTGACTAAGGCTCCCCGGTCTATAGTTCCCTGGCTTTTCCTTTCAGCCTTTCTTAAATACTGGCACCACATTAGCCACCCACTGATATGTCACCTGCGCTATTGATAACAACAATATCTTAGCAAGGGGCCCAGCAATCTCTTCACTAGCTTCTCACAAGGTTCCAGGAATACTTGAAAAGGTCCAGAGTATTTATTTACATTTATGAGTTTTAAGACCTTCGGCACCTCCTCTTCTGTAATTTGAACTCTTTTGAAGACACAATTGTTTATTTTGCTAAGTTCTGTAGCTTCTATGTCCTTCTCTACAGTAAATACACGAAATATCCATTTTTGTGACTCTACACATAGAGAGCCACGTTGATCTTTGAAGGGCCATTTCTCTCCCTTGTTACTCTTTTGCCCTTAATATATTATACAATTTCTTTGGATTCTTCTTAATTCTATTTGGCAAAGCTATCTCATGTCTCCTTTTTGCCCACTTAATTTCCCTCTTAAGCATTTACACTTTCCAAGGCATTCACTTGATCCCAGCTGTCTATTCCTGATATAAGCCTCCTACTTTTCTTGTACAGAGCCTCAATATCTCTAGTCATCCAGCATTCCCTACACCTAACAGCCTTGCACTTCACACTAACAGGAATATACTGTTTCTGAACTCTCGTTATTTCAATCTTAAAGGCCTCCCACTTCTCAACAGTCTTTACCTGCAAGTAGCCTCCCCCAAATAATTTTTGAAAGTTCCTGTCTAATACCCATTAAAATTGGCCTTGCACATGGTTGTTCTTAAGATTGGCCATGTACTCATAAACTGAGACATTGTAGACCAAATCTCACTGTAGACTCATTGGGCTGTCACCACTCAAACAGTATTTCCAGAGACTCTTGAAGACACACTTCCATGATTGCCTGTGCCACTGCTGCACTACTGCATTCTGGTGACTGCTAACACCCAGGATCTTGGAATCTATAATAATTCCTGTCAGCTTCCCTTTATATTAGAAGCACCACATTGCCAACCCGCTTCCTTAACCTGTCTGTCATCACCAATCAGACAGTGAATCTGCATGCAGGCCACCAACTTGGTTACTACTCTCGGATATCTGACAGCAATGTCAAGTGGGGCCAGAATGTGCCTGATGTCAAGATCCTGGCCTGGAAATTAGAATTCAGTCATAAAAATCTAGGCTCACTTTGCAATGCCGTCCCAACAAAGTGCTGCTTTGCCAAAAGTACTTACTTTTACAAAATACATTAAATAGAGGAAGTGAAAATGTTAGATATCATCACCCTACTTTACAAAAGAGCGAGACATCTTTCGTGGTCTTCTGGGCAATATTTGTCTCTCAATCAGTTTTACTAAAACACATCATCTGGTCATTATCCTGATGTTGTTTTTAGGACCTTAATATGCATAATTGCCTTTTAAAATTCTGTATATTACACATGGACTACACTTCAAAATAGTTCATTTGCTGTGAAGCATTTTAGATGTTCTGATCTTGTGAAAGGACAATAATGACAGGTATTTTACTCTTTCATTACATTGGCTAGGGATAACACAGTGCACAAGAGATCTTGGAATATAAATTAGGAGGGAAAGCCTCCCATTTTCCCAAAGCCAAAAATACCTTGAAGCCCAGCAAAGCAATAAAGTGTGAATTATTTCTGCTGAAGTAATGTGTTGCAGAGAATGCTATTTATTCTTATACTAATTAACATTTCTTTTTGGAGTGACTACAGTTCTCACCTACCTGCCTGGCAGTTTTATCCTCTACTGGAAAAAAAGAAAACAAATCTGTAAGATCAGGAAATAATAAAGTGGAAAAATGAAAGAAAGTATTGAAGGTAATTTGAACTCACATCTGGATTATGTTTATCCTAATATTTCAAAATAAAGCTGGATCATTAGATGTGTCTCGTTGGAAAGAATGTGGCTTGCCTCACTTTTTATTTATTAGTTTCTCAACACCTAGATTATATAAAAACGACTGTTCATTCAAGCTTCCACAATTAATGCCTTGTGAGTGCCTATCGTTAACTTACGTACCATATTTAAGTACGATAGGAATACAAATTGAATTTTTCAAAGAGGCAACCAGGTATGTAGATGTGGGCAATGCATTTGATGCATTCTACTTGAATTTTGGCAGATTCCACATGGGAGACTGATAGCAAAGGTAGAAGCTCATGGGATTCGAGAGAATTTGGTAAATTGGATACAAAATTGGATAAGTGGTTGAAAGAAGAGCATAATGATTGAGGGGTGTTTTTGTGGCTGGGAGCCGATATCCAGTGGGGTTTTGCAGGGATCAGTGCTGGGGCCCTAACTGCTTGTTGTGTATATATAAATGGTTTAGACTTGAATTCAGGTGAGTCAAAAAGTGTGGCACTGGAAAGGCACAGCAGGTCATAGAGTCATAGAGATGTACAGCATGGAAACAGACCCTTCGGTCCAACCCGTCCATGCCGACCAGATATCCCAACCCAATCTATTCCGATCTGCCAGCACCTGGCCCATATTCCTCCAAACCCTTCCTATTCATATACCCATTCAAATGCCTCTTAAATGTTGCAATTGTACCAGCCTCCACCACTTCCTCTGGCAGCTCATTCCATACTCGTACCACCCTCTGTGTGAAAAAGTTGCCCCTTAGGTCTCTTCTGTATCTTTCCCCTCTCACCCTAAATCTATGCGCTCTAGTTCTGGATTCCCTGACCCCAGGGAAAATACTTTGCCTATTTACCCTGTTGAATGCCTTACTGAAATCCATATAGATCACATCTACCATTCTGCCCTCATCAATCCTCTTTGTTACTTCTTCAAAAAACTCAATCAAGTTTGTGAGACATGATTTCCCATGCACAAAGCTATGTTGACTATCCCTAATGAGTACTTGCCTTTCCAAATACATGTACATCCTGTCTCTCAAGATTCCCTCCAACAACTTGCCCACAACCGAGGTCAGGCTCACTGTCTATAGTTCCCTGGCTTGTCCTTACCACCCTTCTTAAACAGGCAGGATTTGAAGAGCAGGGGCATCGATGTTTTAGGCATAAGCCCTTCATCTGTAGTCCTCAAATTCTCCTTGAATGCAGGAGAGACAATCAATAAGTTTGCAGATAATATGAGAATTGGTGGGGTGGCAAATGGTGAGGAGGATAGCCTTAGATTACAGGAGAATATTGACAGTAGATCAGATGGGCTGATCAATGGCAAATGGAATTCAATACAAATAAGGGAGAGGTGATTTACATGGGCAGGACAAGCAAATCATTCATGAACAGTACCACCCTGAGAAGTACTGAGAATCAGAGGGATCTTGGTAAGCATGTCCACTAGACCTGTAAGGTAGCAGGACTGGCACATAAGGTTGTTAACTAGGCATATGGGATACTTACCTTTTATTAGCCAAGACATAGATTTTATGAGTAGGGAGGTAATGCTGGAACTATATAAAACAAGAGTTAGGCCACAGTTAGAGAATTGTGTGCAGTCTGGAAGGACCTAAAGGGGGCAATTATTTTTTAACACAGAAGGTGGTGCGGGTATGGAGTAAGTTGCCAGAGGGAGTGGTGGAGGCTGGTAGAATTACAACATTTAAAATGCATCTAGAGTAGGTCCTGCATCCAACTATCTCATAACTGCCAGCTCCATGATGCAAGTGAGCAATTCAGAAACCTTGCAACTTTAAAGAATATTGAAGAAAAGTATCTTAAACCAACAAATGATGCCATGACCCATGGAATATCTTGGTTTGGACACAGAAACCATATCAAAACTAGGTTCAAATGGTTTTGCCAACTTCACATGCCAAAATGAATTGCTGTATGGGAAATTATGCGTGTTTTTTAATACATTATTTGATTAAATGACTGTTTTGAAAAAAAAGTGACCATTCAATTGACCAGCATTTTGGAAGTAGAAAAAAATATTCAAATACATTACAGTATATTGCCCACTGATTTAAATGCTATTCTGCATTGTACGGTATTGAAATTCAGATTTGAACACTTTGTGTATTTAATTCACATTTCCTTGGGTTTTGGCTCAGCCATATATTCTACTATGTCAAAGCTTTGGCAGGTGGCTGAGCTCTTTGAATTTTAGCTCAGCTATTTGTTTGGCTATTTCATTGTTTCAAAAGATGCTTGAGCTTGTAGCTAACTTCAAAGACATATATGTATCTGGCTTTGGAGGCATTGTGTTTGACACAGTTGTTTAATGGAATCTTATTATGAAAGCTTGGTAGAGTTCCAAACCCCAAGATGTATTCAGTGCAAAGGGACCTCTTTATACAATTGCGCAATAGAAATGGTTAGTGCTAAGATGCAGACACATGAATGGATTCATTTCAGCAGGGATTGTTAACACAGCTTTCAAACAGACAGTGAATTTGGTTACATGGACATACTTATCAATGTTAAAAAGGATTGTGGTCATTAATTATATTTTGAAGTACTAATTAACTATTTTGACAAATTTATGAATAGTTAAGATAATTATGAGCTTAAGTAGATTTTGAAGTACAGATTTTATATTTTGTCAGATTCCTCAGCAGTTAAGACGTTTATGGTTTTCTTTGTACTTTGTAAATAATTTTGAAAGATTTATGAACACTTAGGAGGATTGTGATCTTTAAGTGGCATTTAAGGTACTGCTTGTTTATTTTGACAGATTTATGAGCTTCTGAAAGACTTCCCACAGTTATTGTAGGGCATATAAGCTCTGTAAACTGTAGATAATGGACAACTAGTCATGGGGAACAGAGAAGTATGGGGGAATTAGAGATTGAGATAGTTATTATGGATGAGACTTGTAGGGAAATATGGGTATGGGAGTGAATGAATGAATATAGGATTATGGCAGTTGTGTTGGTAGGAGGTATGTGATGAATATGGGCTGCTGAGGGGTTTACAATGTATGGGTTGGTTAATGTTACTATCCAGCAGGATAGTAGTAAATCCTGAGACCAAATAGAACTAGGAAACAGGAGATTGTTATATTTTAATTGAGTAATAATCGTGTGAAAATCTGACTGGGTATTTATACATACACACACACACACACACACACACACACACACACAAATATATATATCATATGGGGAACAAATAATCAAATTATTGAGGTTTAGTGCTGTGTAAGTTGAAATAAAACTCTGACGAGAAAAGTATCTGCACTCTGTTCAAACAACCTTTAACCCTGGTGTTTAGCAGATACAAGATGAGAAGGGATAAGCAGGCTTCGGAGCTTCACAGGATGTTAGACGATGTTAGAGTTAGGGTGATCACATTCATTTCCAGAACTGTGCCATGTCCCATTAAATGTCCCTCCCACTCAAGGGGAGGCAATGGCCGACTGGTATTATCATTAGACTGTTAATCCAGAAACTCGGGCTAATGTTCTGGGAACCTAGGTTTGAATCCCACCGCAGCAAATGGTGGAATTTTAATTCAATCTACTGATGACCATGAAACTATTGCTGATTGTCAGAAAACCCCATCTTGCTCACCAATGTCATACAGGGAAGGAAATCTGTCATCCTGACTGTTTTGGCCTCCATGCAATTCCAGAAACACAGTTAGGGATGGGCAATGAATGCTGGCCTAGCTTGTGAATCAATAAAAAGTACATGAAAACTGGCCTTTTAACCTCACCAACTGCCCATTTCATTCATGCCTCAGGCCTGCTGTTGCTGCTGATGAACCCATACTCCTAATGACTCTCCTGCTCCACGGATGCTGTCTGGCTTGCTGTGCGTTTCCATCGCCACACCTTTTGACTCTGATCTCCAGCATCAGTGGTCCTCACTTTCTCCTTCCAGCATGGCCCTGCTACCTCAGCATGAAACTAAGATTCACAGACATTGCCAGTCAGTAGGCAGGATCACAATGTTGGACAATTCTACCAGCTCCTGATTCTTGCCTCCAGAATGAAAATCTGGGTCCCATTATCTATTAGGTAGCATTCTGCATGTCATGCACTATTTTATGATTTACAGTAATATTTAGGAAAAAGCAGTAAGTAATTCAACCTTTGAACCTGTTCTGCTATTTAATTATATCATGGCTGATTTGCATCTCAACTCCATTTACATGCCTTTGTTTGATACTCCTTGATACCTTTTCTAACTGAAATGTATCAGTCTCTACCTTGAAAGTTTAAATTGTTCCAGATACCACTACATCCATGCTTCATAAACTTTCCATCCACAAATTCAGAGCACCAGATGTCGTGGATGGTCCCCTGATATTGTTGCTGCTTAAGACCAGTCCCATGACACAGGTCGATGGACTCATATTTCAAGTCAGCTGTGTGTCAAATTCATTCAGAACACATTCGTAGGTGCCTAGATAAAGAGTTTTTGGAAGTCTCAGCCTAGTGAAGACTAGTTCCCTCAAACTAATGTGTGTTTAGACTAAGGCAAATCTTTGCTCCTCTTAACTAGCCTCCACAAATTTCAATACCATGTTTGCACTCATTCTTCATTATATTTCAAGAGAATCAAACATCAAGCACACAATTCATTCATAATTCCTGTGATTTATTAGCATTAGCATTTACAGAAATATTAATTGGCTCTTCACTGTGCATGATCACTATGACTACATGATATTTTCCCTGCTGTGTTTGAACACTTTTCTGTTACACCTGAGATGAAAATGGGTGCTCAAAACAATTATTCTTTTGGGACTGTGATGTCTCTGCAGTATCATGGGATGGTTTACACAATGGGTTAACTCTTTGTTACAGGCCCTTTGTTACAGGCCTCCCTGCAATCTGATTCCATAAGATTGCAGGGAGCTATCTAATGTGTTGTTGTTGTTGTGACGAATTGCAGCCTTGTTGGCCCACACACTGGCTACATTTCTTTCTATTTGGGATAGGATTCTGGCAGGCAGAGTTCAGTGGGTTAATTCACATTTGAAAGTAAAAGTATTTCTTATCACTCTCAGATTCACCTTCAAATTCCTCTGAAATATACTCCAGCTTACTCTGCAAACTACTGGGCATAGATCTCTCAAACCATTCCTCAATACCTACAATCCTCCATTCAGTTCTTACAGATTGAAATTCCTTCTTGGAATGAATGGGATAACATTTGAAGATGTCCTATGCTGCTACATTTTCAGGATGTACTTTAATATTAGCAAACTGTCTCAAAAGTCTCATGTTAGTGCAGTTACTCCATGCTGCTACAACCTTGTACCATACGCCTTGGGAGAGTACTACTAGAATCTCCAAAGTGTTTTTAACATGTTACCTGCAGCCTTCTTTTCATGGTAGGACTGCTGGGATCATCATCCACATGGTCTGTAGCCATATACTGACTTTTTTCAGCCTCATCGGATCCACTGTCTTTCTTGAGTTGTACATCTCACTGACTGTCAATTCCTCTCATGAAGCTAAACGATCTGTATACTCTCTGCACGGGCCATTCAATTCAACGTTCTTGCACTGTTCAGCACTTGCAAAAGTGTGAATGATGATGTGGATGAGTTAACACCAGTGATGTCAGAAGTAGAAAGGACTGCAGTCTCTTGGTCAACATCAATTTTCTCTTTTTCTGTTATCCAGCCTCGAGTCAGTAAAAGAAAAGATCCTTAAATAAATTAAGTCTGTTCCATCAACATGTTACTTGAATAATTACTGTGCAATTACTGTGCAACTGGTGACTGCTCGAAAAAAACAAAGAAATGTTGCGGCTGTACAGGATATTGGTTAGGCCACTGTTGGAATATTGTGTGCAATTCTGGTCTCCTTCCTATCAGAAAGATGTTGTGAAACTTGAAAGGGTTCAGAAAGGATTTACAAGGATGTTGCCAAGGTTTGAGGATTTAAGCTATAGGGAGAGGTTGAATAGGCTAGGGCTATTTTCCCTGGAGTGTCAGAGGCTGATTAGATTAGATTCCCTACAGTGTGGAAACAGGCCCTTCAGCCCAACAAGTCTACACTGACCCTCCGAAGAGTACCCCACCCAAACCCTCTGACTAATGCACCTAACACTATGGACAATTTAGCATGGCCAATTCACCTGACCTGCACATCTTTGGAATTTGGAAGGAAGCCAGAGCACTTGGAGGAAACCCACGCAGACACTGGGAGAATGTGTGAGCTCCACATAGACAGTTACCCAAGGCTGGAGTCAAACCTGGGACCGTGGCACTCTGAGGCAGCAGTGCTAACCACTGAGCCATCATGCCGGCTGAGGGGTGACCTCATAGAGGCTTACAAAATCATGAGTAGCATGGATAGGATAAATAGACAAAGTCTTTTCCCTGGGATGGGGGAATCCAGAACTAGAGGACATAAGTTTAGGGTGAGGGGAGAAAGATATAAAAGAGACCTAAGGGGCAACGTTTTCACTCTGAGGGTGGTTTGGGTATGGAATGAGCTGCCAGAGGAAGTGGTGGAGGCTAGTATAATTGCAACATTTAAAAGGCATCTGGATGGGTATATGAATAGGAAGCGTTTGGAGGCATATGGACCAGGGGCTGGCAGGTGGGAATAGATTGGGCTGGGATATCTGGTCAGCATGGACGGGTTGGACCAAAGGGTCTGTTTCTGTGCTGTACATCTCTATGACTCCTTGACTCTATAACATGTAAAACAATCTTGTTTGTTACACTTTGCAAAAACATTAGACAACAGCTGTGCAACTTTAGCTTTGGACCTGCCTTTGAGAATAATACTACAAATGAAAATGCAGGCTGTTTCTTAGCAGACCACAATGGATTAAAGGAGATTTGATAGCCTGTTTATTCACAGTGTTTAAAACTATGAAACAGCAGGTGAGAAATTAGGTTCAAACAGTGGGCTGAATCTTATCAAAAATCAACTAAATGTCTTGGTGGGTGTCATGAACCACTTCCCTCAGTGAGACCCGAGCATCGTTTCTCACACTGTGTTCCCAAATTTGCCTCATTGACTCTCCAACACACCTCTATGGCACCCCACTAGTCGTATTCTCTCATTTCCCTACGGTGGGAATATTGGCCACTGCTGGGACTCCCTGGAAGTTCTGGAACACTACCATCTTTTAAGCTTAGCTATGTACCTAGTTAGTGCTAGCAGTCCACAATTGCTCTACATCGTTCATTTTCATTGGTCATGGTCATGATGGATAGAGGGTAATTGACACCCCATTTTGCCAACAAACTGCAAATAGACCTCTCACTGTTTCTAGTGAAAATCTTATCTCTCTGTTCAATGCTTAGTTTGAAAATGGGACTTTTTTTTTCTTGATAATTGGAAGCTCCTCATTGCTGATTTCATGTGATTTCCCTAACTTCCTCACCAATGCGTGTAGTGTTCAGGGCTGGGAAGATTCTGCCCAATGTGTTTGTTGGATGTATAATGAATAGCTGTTTGTACAAGTTAAATGTTTAATGGAGAATTCATTGTATACAAAGCTTTGAGGCTTTGAGATGGAATACTAGAGTTGGTGATTGAAGTGGAGACCATACATTTCAGAATAGGTTAGAAAACCGTTTGAAGGAAATGAGCAGAAAAGAATCTGATAATAGGATAAGCATGGAAGAGTAAGTCTATTGCTCATATATGGAATAAATATCACTCAACCTGGTTAGGCTGAATATTTTGTTTTCCGTTGTAAGTACCATTTAATTCCAAGCTCCTTGGAGCACAGTCAAGGATGGAAATTGATTTTTGCCACTTATATTCACCTGAGGTACAACCTGAACCAGACCTTTTAGCTCGGCAATATCAAAATTATATTCCATGTCAAATTGCACAGAATTTAGCTCTGACAAATTATTTGTTAAAACTGAAGTAGATTATTGATGCACCAGAAATTTACTCAGCTCTTAGGTGTAAGTACTTATTCTGCCTATGTATCTGAAGCAGATGTTAGACTTTATTAAGGAGAAAATATAAACTATATTACAATTTTTAGAAAAGTGATATGGAATGCCTTTAATAACTGCTTTATTTGGATTTTAGTCACAAGCCTTGATCCAACTATGTCATGAATTTGCTTGTGCCAGAGAATGAGTGGTAGCTGTATGTTTTCTTATAGGGGAACAGGGAACACTGGAGTGCAATTCACCCTGTGTTTTACTCACACATGTTCTAGTTGCTCGCTGGAGTGATATTAACAAAGATTCAATAGTAGTTTATCCAGCAAATATGTATATCTGCATGGGGGAAGAGGAAATTAAATGGAGGGAAAGTTAAATGGGGCGAGAGGATAGTAAAGAATGGGTCAACAAATAGAGAAACAGAAATGGTATTATATTCAGAACATAACAGTGCAAGAAATGTTAAGAACAGTGCTCCTTTTTCTCAGATCACGTCTGTGTCTGCTCATTTATACATTTACAAGAATGTTGGAGTTTAAAACACCACAATCAGCAAGGTGAAGGATTGACAGCTCACAGGACTTTGGGCCTTTTAAATGTAATTGCATATTGATATTGCCCTTGAAAAGCTATGGCTGATTTATTGGTCAAAAAGGCAGTAATCAAATTAAATGCACTTGAAACCTAGAAGATAAATTAAACATTCTGTGTCTACACGCAACAAGACATGGGCAGAATTTAGACTTGGATAGGTGGCAAGGAACATTCTCACATTACCAATGACCAATTTTGACTAATTAACTGACTTCCCTTATATTCAAGTGTATCACCATTGCTACAATTTCCACCATCAACATTGTGGGGGCTACCATTGATCAGAAACTGGATCAGCTATAGACACGCTGTGGCTACAAGTACAGTTCAACAGTTGGGAATTCTGTGGTGAGGAATGTAATCCTGTCAAACAAATCAGGGGTGTGATGGATTAACTGGATGGGTATAACTCCGACTGCACTCCAAAGGCATGCCACTATGCAGGGCAAAGCAGGCCATTTGATTGGCACCAGATCCAATATCTTCAACATTTATTTCCCCTACTAGCACCAGAAAAGTGTGTACTGTCTACAAGATGCATTGTATCAAGTTACCAAGTCTACATTGATGGTTACTTTTAAACCTGTGTCCTCCATCACCTGGAAGAACAAGAACTGCAGGTAGATCAATAACATCTCATTCAAGTTTTCCTGGGACAACTTGGGACTGGGACAAAATACTGGAACTCCTTTTTCAACAGCACTGCGGGTATATTTATTGCAATGGTCCAACAAAATAGCTCTTCACCACTTTTCTCATGGGTAATTAGAGATGGGTAACAAATACTGGCTTAGCCAGTAATACCCATATCTCTTGAAAACAAACTCTGATTACCTGCAGTTTCACGGGCCCCAACTGTGCCTTATGGCTTCTAATGTCAGACTTTATCAAATGGCTTGTGGAAGTCCATATGAATAACATCCATAGTTCCTCTATGGTGTACTACTGCAGTTGCCTTTTCAAAAAAATCTAGTCAGCGTCAACAGCTTCAACATTTACCAGTCCACGCTGCCTCCCCCTCATCCTCATTTTTCTAAACTCTGAAGATGTTTCTCATGCTATAAACTACACTAAAAGACCACAGGAGGACTTTATTGGAAAAGGAAATAATTTCACATTGATCAGTTCAGTGGTTGGGACTAAAGCATATTGTGGGGATAGATTGGACTTCGCATTAAACTCTGCTAATCATAGCCACCTATTTGTCCTGTTTCAATATTTTGCTTTTGATTTTCAGCTTTGTGGTTTCCATTTTGACCCTAATCAATTCAGCAGATGATTTTTCCTTTGGGAATTTATTGGTGTTTACGTAGTGGAAGAATGAAGGGGAAAGAAAGCCTAGGCTGGCCAGGTTAAAACCAAATCACAATTATAGAGACCCAGGAACCCATAGATATCCATGTGTCCCAGTGAAGCCCACCCACCCATAATAATGGTGCTGTCACCTCTAATTCACCTATTCATTTTTAGTTTCTGTTTTGGTTTGTACAAGTGTAATATGTTACGCTAACGCGCTGCTTTAAAAAAAAATCCCTGAGCTCTGGGTCCTAATGTCCGTAAGCCAAAGTGGATGTTGCTTCATCCTTCAGCCAGTACTGTCTGCCTGTTCATTTTGGTTCTCCTGTTCACTTGCAGTCAGTGTTTCACTTCGTCACCAACTAATGCTCCCTGTATGGGTTTCTGTGGATTTGTACTTGAGAGGAAGCATGAGACTGATAGACTGCACTAACATGATTGTTTTTTAGCAAAATGCTTTGTTGGACCTAATGTTATATTTGTTGGGTCAAATATTTTACCTTCAAAGTTAAAAGTTTGAAGTTTTGAACCATGTATTAATTAGGAATTTTTCTACATTTGAAATGTATTGTATACGGTTATTATTATTTCCTTTTCTGAATCCAACCTGTTAAAACAAATGTCTCACCAGCACATCCATTATGAAGGTATTCAAGTTTTTGCAGCAGAGATCAATTTCAGGAACAGATGATTTGTATACTGCTGGTGATGACCTTGCCTCCCTCTGGGGTTCTACCTTTATAATTGGCAGGAACTCAGGGTGAAGTGCAGAGGTCAGCAGTGTAATTAGACAAACAGTGCTTTCCTCAAATTGACCTCTGCTGGGAAAGCCTGAATATATTATTTATGAGCAAGAAAGTATTTTACCAGACTAGCTTTCATAGCATCAACTTGCTTGACATAAAAAAAGTCAACTTGCAATAATCGGAAATTTTCTGAAGGTTTTCCTGTTTCTTCCTTTCCATAGAATGCTGATCATGATCAAATGGCTGTTCTTCAGGATGATTCTAGGTTCTGAGTGTTAGGAGTCCAGTTGAATGACTGGGGTATCCTGATTTCAGCTGTTATTGGTAAGCAGGCATTTTACAGCAGTGGGCAAGTAGAGTGTGACTTCCTTTTCAATTTCCTGCATTGTAGCTTTCATGTTTAGACAAGGGGTAATCCTGTTGAGCAAAGGATCAACATCTTTAAAAATACATAATATCACTGTAGGTGTGATTTGGAGACACTGGTGTTGGACTGGGGTGCACAAAGTTAAAGTCTAGATTAGAGTGGTGCTGGAAAAGCGCAGCAGGTCAGGCAGCATCTGAGGAGCAGGAATTTCGACGTTTTGGGCAAAAGCCCTTCATCATCTGTCCTAGACTCTGATTTCCAGCATCTGTAGTCCTCACTTTTGACTGTACAAAGTTAAAAATCACACAACATCAGGTAATAGTTAAACAGGTTTTTTTGGAAGCACTAGCTGATGAAGGAGCAGCGCTCCAAAAGCTAGTGCTTCCAAAAAAACCTGTTGGACTATAACCCGTATTGTGTGATTTTTAACTTTGTATCACTGTTGGTGAGCTATTTAGTTGAAGTCCCACTTTCCAGCTCAAATGAACTTTGCAAATCGTAATTAATTGAATCATAGAATCCCTACCCTGGCCCATTGAGTTTTCATCAAGCTCTGAAGAGCAGCCTACACTGTCCCTGTAACCCTGCATTTCCCATGGCTAATCCATGCAGCCTACACATCCCTGGACACTATGGGCAATTTAGCATCTACCTTCCCTGCACATCTTTGGGCTGTGGGAGGAAACCAGAGCACCTAGAGGAAACCTGCACAGACTCAGGGAAAATGTGCAAACTTCATACAGACAGTTGCCTGAGGGTAGAATTGAACTGAGTCCCTGATACTGTGAGGCAACAGTACTAACCACTGAGCCACCGTGCTGCCCTATGCAACAGAGACTTCTTGGCACACAGACCAATGGTCTTCCCTCAAACAATGTCAGAAAAAGAATTAATGACAAAGAGTCCCACGACTGTGATGTACTATCAACTTAAACTGCCTGCTGTGCTTGCTGTACTCGAGAGTGGTGTTGTTACTTGAATGAGCAAACCAGTGTTGTAGGCTAATGCTCTGGGCACATGGGTTCAAATCTCACCATGGCTAAGGGTGAAATTTGAATTCAGTTAATAAATCTCAAACAAGAAGCTAGTCTCAGTAATGGGGACCATGATAACTATCATCAATTGTCTTGGAAACCCATTTGATTCATTAATGTATTTTAGGGTTGAAATCCTACCTGGTCTCGGATATAGGTCATTCCAGAGTCACACCATGTGATTGTATCGTACAAGTCTGCTATAACGTGCAAATTGGCTATAATGCTTTTGATGAATTGTGGGCAATAACACAAACTTTCTAGTGATCAGGTTTAACAATTTTCTATTAGCAATCTTCTACGGCACAGTTTTCTGAAGCGGTTTTCCATAGCGCGATTTTCTATAGCGTGAGATTGCAGAGGAACACAATGTTGCAGTAAAGCAGAATGATCTGTAACTGTAAAAGGCAAACCATTCAGTTCAAGAACAATTAAGGATGGGCAGCAAATGCTGTCTTCATCAGTAATGCCCACATGCCATGAGAGAATAAGACCATAAGAACTAGGAGCAGGAGTAGGTAATTCAGCCCCTCGAGCCTGCTGTAACATATGATGCAATCATGGCTGATTCATGTCGACCTCAGCTCCACTGTTTAGCCACTCTTCATAATCCTTCAGCTAATTAAAAATCTATCTCATCCTTAAATTTACTTGATGTCCCAGCATTCACTACATCTTGGAGTACATAGACTCCATAGACTCAAGACCTTTTGAAAGAAGTAATTTCACTTTGTCTCTACTTTAAATATACTATCCATTCTCCTAAAACTGTGATGTCTCATTCTAGATTCCCCCACAAGAGGAAACATCCTTTCTACGTCTATATTGGCACGTCCCTTTCGCATTGTAAATACTTCAATTAGGTCTCCTTTTACTCTCCCTATAAATAATGATACTTTAAATAAAAAAAGGTGTTCTCTATAAAGTAATTCCTGTAAGTACATTTGAAATGCTACAACGTGATAAGGTGCTCCATAAAACACCAAAATTATCTTTGTCTGACTTGGTGTGTAGGAATAAATTCTATAGATTGCTCAGAAGTTCAAAAACTCTCTCTTGTCCTGCTTTCGGTTTTTTTTCCACTTTGGTGACAAATGGCTGCCCACAGTCTAAATGGTTTCCAAGTTGAATTAGAGAGGATGAAGATCCTCAAATATGAGAACAAAAGGTATCGAGTCAGCTGCTTATACAAGCCTTTCTTAACAATTCATTGACACACACATGGTCCCTCACATAGCGAGTTGATGTGAAATTTTCATTTGTAATAACTTTCACTTATTTGCTTTGCCATACTAATTAGGCAAAGAAATTACATCAAACAGTGCAACTGCACCACACTAACTCTTAAAGGGAATAATTAGTAGACCCAGTTTAGACTGTTTTAAGCATGCAAGCAAATGTAGCTTGGCGGTATGGTGGCTCAGTGGTTAGCATTGCTACCTCACAATGCCAGGAACCTGAGTTTGATTTCAGTCTTGAGTGACTGTCTCTGTGTTTTTGCACATTCTCCTTGCATCTGTAGGTTTCCATTGGGTGATCTGGTTTTCTTCCACAGTCCAAAGATTGGGTGGCTTGGCCATGCTAAATTGTCCGCAGTCCAACTTAAGTGAATTAGCCATGGTAATTATGGGGATATAGGGACAGTTAAGGGAGCTGGGTCTGAGTGGGCTGCTCTTCAAAGGGTCAGTGAGGACTCGATGGACTGAATGGCCTCTTTCTCCTCTTAGGTTATGAAATCTCCTCCAAGGATTATCACCTTGCTGTAGTGAAGATGCTTTTATGTTCCAATGACTCCAAAAATGATGTTGGCTGGAGCTTATGCACCTGGTAAGGCCTCCAATAGTGATAAGGCTGAGGGGGAGGTCCCCACTAAGAATGGTTTAAGTTGTCCTCAATAACAGATAGAGGATGGATGTGGTCCCTCGCATTGGATGTGGTCCCTCGCACTGTAAAAATGAAAAACGGCTTCAGAGGAGAAGTGCGACAATTGTCATAGGTTACTGTGTCACTGAACTCAATGACCAGTCATTAAAATGGTAGGGAACTCAACTGTGCAGAGGAGTCCCTACACCAACTGGCTTCTGTAAGACAAAAGCCATGTGCGATGGAGAATTGGGCAGTGATACCTGGAGGATTCTGTACACCATGAAACTGTATTGGGACAGGGCTGTGACCAGATGTATAGAATCATAGAGTCAAATAGTATGGAAAAAGACCCTTCGGTCCAACCAATCCAGTTGACCATGTTTCCGAACTAAATTCGTCCCAGCTGTCTGCATTTGGCCCATACCCCTCCAAACATTTCCTATTCATGTGCTTATCCAAATGTTTTTTACACATTGTAACTGTACCTGTATCCACCACTTTCTCTGGCAGTTCATTTCACACAGTAACCACTATCTGTCTAAAAAAAAGTTGCCCCTCATGTCCTTTTTAAATCTCTCTTCTCTCACTTTAGAAATATGCCCATAATTTTTAACACCACCATCATAGGGAAAAGACCTTTTGCTATTCACCTTACCTATGTCTGTCATGATTTTCTAAACCTGTACAAGGTCAACCCTCAACCTCCTA
Source organism: Chiloscyllium plagiosum (assembly GCF_037043375.1). Classification (NCBI taxonomy): domain Eukaryota; kingdom Metazoa; phylum Chordata; class Chondrichthyes; order Orectolobiformes; family Hemiscylliidae; genus Chiloscyllium; species Chiloscyllium plagiosum. Next base: position 27,254,213 of record NW_028270142.1, on the reverse strand, counting down.
CATCCCAGTGAAAAATGTCTCAGCCTATCTAGCCTATTTTTATATCTCAAACTCTCCATTCCCAGCAACATCCTGGTAAATCTTTTCTGAGCCCTCTCCACGTAATGATAGCCATCCCATAACAGAGCAACCAGAACTGTGCACAGGAGTCCAGAAAAGGCCCCTCCAACATCCTTTGCAACCTCAACTTCAATACTCAAAGGTCCAAGAAATGAAGGCAAGTGTGCTAAAAGCTTTCTTGATTACCCTGTCTACCTGTGATGCAACTTTCAAAGAGTTATGTACCTGAACCCCTAGGCCCCTGTTCTACATTACTTGGAGCTCTAATATTAATTGTTCGAGTCCTCTTCAGGTTATCCTCCACTCACCCTGAAAGGGAAGGGGCTAGAAAAGATGGCCCGCAAATTAGGCTTACTCATCTCTGTCCTGGTTGGGAAACCACACCCAATAATATTTGAGGTGGCAACAGAGGAAGGGGAAGGAAGACAACCCGGGGCTGTGCATCTCATTTCTTCAAGCACGCCGTTGTGGAAAAACCTGATGATCCAATTGTGGACTCTCCAGTCATCTGAAGACTCATTGAGCCTGACAGGCGTCATCCTCAATTCTGAGGGACCACTGACGATGAGATTTTAATACAACAATATAGTATTGCTGCCTTCTAAATATCCAGAGTATTTGCAACATCGAATATAATTTCACTGAAATCAATCGGAAACTTCTGCAAATTTATATTGTGGAGTGTGGGCTCAGTGGTTAGCACTGCTGCCTCACAGTACCAGAGTCCCAGGTTCGATTCCAGCCTCGGGCGACTGTCTGTGTGGAGTTTGCACATTCTCCCAGTGTCTGTGTGGGTTTCCTCCTACAGTCCAAAGATGAGCAAATCAGGTGAATTGGCCATGCTAAATTGCCCATAGTGTTAGGTGCATTAGTCAGAGGAGAAATGGGTCTGGGTGGGTTACTCTTCAGAGGGTTGGTGTGGACTGGTTGGGCCGAAGGGTCTGCTTCCACACTGTAGGGAATCTAATCTAAATATTAGACAAAGAGTTGGGGGGGCGGGGGAGTGGGGATGAGGGAAACATGTCAGAATTGTTATCAACTTATATTGATATTCTGATACTTTAACAGAATGAAAACACAAACACTTGGCACTGACACTTCATAGCAGTACCAGCATTAAAAAAAAATGGAATAAAATATCACAAATTCATACAGGTGGAGAAATTTTTCATGACTGAGGACTAATTTTAAAAACATGACCTCTGTTTCAATTTGGACTCTCTTTCAATCCTGCATTGGTGTTCATAATAAATTTTGGCTTCCATAGGCTGACCAAATCTACTTTGATCTGAAGCTTACACCTTCATGAATGTTGTAAATAAAGCTAAGTACCAGAACAATAACTCTTTGATTGCACTGCTTATAAATACACAACACAATTTGCTTTGTATGCAGCAGCTTTCACATAGATCAATGTCCTCTGCAGAGGAGTAATGAGATGAAAATCGAAGCAGGGAAGAAAAGGAAAAAAATACTCAGAGCAAAAGGTTGATCAAAGAAAAGATTTTTAAAGAGGGGCCTTGAAGGACTCACAGGAGGTGGAAAGCTGAAGGGGATTAGGAGTGAAATTCCAGCAGGCTGATGAGACACCTGCGGATGGTGGAACAAAGGGAATGTGTGAGGATTAGGTAAAACAGGAGGTGGAAAAGGACAGAGTTTGAAGAATGAAGATGTTGTGTGGGTTCCCTGCAGTTACCCAAGCCTAACCAAAAGGTTGGAAACCTCCTGTTGTTATGACTAATTCTCAGGCTAAAATTAGTAGTTACATTTACTTAAAACTCTTTATTATGCTTAAAAATGAATGCAGCAGATGAATTTAAAAGAACAGTACAGGGTCCAAATTCTGTCCTCTGGGCCACAATCCCCTTCCAAATTCCCACCATCACCAACACAACCTTCCCCCCACTCCACCCGACACTCCCCACCCCCAGATCAGATCAGCTGTTGCTCTGTTACCTTTGGTGGAATATTCCGTATGGGCTTCAATCGGAGTCCGGTGCTGCTGTCGTTGAATCAATGCAGACAAATCCAAAAATCCTCACAGAAAGAGGATTGGTGTTTAAACTGCATCTGATTCTTCAGCAGTAAGAGCGACATTACACATAACGTACTTAAGCCACTCTGACAGTGACTGAGGGCCAGAAAACATGTGATACATGTGTGAGGATAGGCTGGCAGGTTGAAAAGCCAGGTGTGTAGGATTGTTGGATGCCAACTGAGTGAGCGGTATTCATGTATGCGGGATTTGATCCCACAGGTGATAGGTACAGGTACATAGAGATAGATTGTTAGGTGGCTATTGGGTATAAATACCATTTGGGTGAAAGGGTGGGTTTGGCAGATAAGTAGGTGAAGTTTTAGTGTTGGATGAGGGATGGGGTTCAGATCAAATAACGGAGAGATGATGTCTGTCAGGTCAGGTCAGGCTATGAGGGTGGAGTCAGGGCAGGGAGTTGGAAGGGAGTCATGGCTTGATGTTGGAGGTGGGAAGACGGAAGAGTGTGAACCTGGGTGTTGGAGGTCAGCTTAATGGTGTACTGGGTGCTTGTGGGGGTTTGGGATTCGTGTTGATTCTTTGTGGGCAGGAGGGAGATGGTGTTAGTTTCCTCGTTAGCCGTGGTTTAGAGTGAATTTTAATCCCTTACATCTTTTTGGATTACTATTCTAGGTAAGTGTGTCAGAACAAATGCTCAGCTCATCATCTTCTCACCCATTGCCAAAACACTTGTGTGAAGCTTAAATGATGACACTGTTCCACTGCACATGCCATAATAAGGTTGACACTGACAAGTGGGTGAGGCTGGTCAGCCCACTTGTTTTAAATACAACTGTGAGAAGGGCACTTCACCCAGGTAAATAGTGCGGTGAAGAAGGCATATGGCGTACTGGCTTTTATTGGTAGAGGAATTCAGTTCCGGAGTACTGAGGTAATGTTGCAGTTGTATAAGACTCTGGTGCAGCCGCATCTGGAGTATTGTGTGCAGTTTTGGTCGCCATACTATAGGAAGGATGTGGAGGCACTGGAACGGGTGCAGAGGAGGTTTACCAGGATGTTGCCTGGTATGGTAGAAAGATCGTATGAGGAAAGGCTGAGGCACTTGGGGTTGTTTTCATTGGAGAAAAGAAGGTTTAGGGGTGACTTGATAGAGGTGTACAAGATGATTAGGGGTTTAGATAGGGTCGACAGTGAGAATCTTTTTCCACGTATGGAGTCAGCTATTACAAGGGGGCATAGCTTTAAATTAAGGGGGGGTAGGTATAGGACAGGTGTTAGGGGTAGATTCTTTACTCAGCGAGTCGTGAGTTCATGGAATGCCCTGCCAGTAGCAGTGGTGGACTCTCCTTCATTATGGGCATTTAAACGTGCATTGGATAGGCATATGGAGGATAGTGGGCTAGTGTAGGTTAGGTGGGCTTGGATCGGCGCAACATCGAGGGCCAAAGGGCCTGTACTGCGCTGTATTCTTCTATGTTCTATATGTTCTATGTTCTATGTTATGCTCTCTGTGGGAATGCCCTTTGCATTTCAGGGACATCCCCAGAAAATGGAAGCCCTTTCCTCCCTCTCTGGTTAAAATTTAAACCCTTCCACCCCTAGTTCCCCTCCCTGACTGAAGAGATTTGAACACACTCTGCTCAGTGCTCATGACTTACCTGGGTCCTTTATGGCCTTCATCCTGGCTGGCAGTACCCACTTCAGAACCTTTGATGCTACTGGAGGTGCCAGGCAATCACATAGTCCAGCAACTCCAAAGAGCAGGACTTCCTCCCACTGAGGGGCAGAAGTCCTGATCTATTTCAATTGAGCCCACCTACAGGGCAGGCCTCTTCTGAGTCTATTGGTTACCAGCTGACTTCCCTGATGAGGATGAATGTTTCAGCAACAGGGTGGTGAATCTGTGGAATTCATTGCCGCAGAAGGCTGTGGAGACCAAGTCATTAAGTGTATTTAAGACAGAGACAGATAAATTCCTGATTAGAAAGAGGCTCAATGGTTACAGAAAGAAGGCAAGAGGATTTGGTTGAGAAACATATCATCAGCCATGATTGAATGGTGGAGTAGGCTTGATGGGCTGAATGTCCTAATTCTGTTCCTATGTTGTATGGTCTAATGAGTCCACCTCCTGTTCAATTCTGCCTATTATTGCAATACCCTGTGATATCTATTCTCTCACTCTCTGCTGTTCCTCAATAATTCACATCTGCTCTTTCTCGCTAGTGAAGGGTGAGTCACCTGGTCATACCCAACTATTATTTTGCATTATTTTGTGTCAGTTGCTGCTTACATCTCTAACACTTGCACAGCTTTAGATCTTTTTCCAGGTTATGTATCACAATATTCAAACATGAAACTAGCAATTAGCCTGCCCGCTGGTCCTTGCACAAATGGTAGGCATAGCATTTAACAAATTTTTCTTTCTGAGTACAGCTACAGCTGAAATTATTATAGAACTTGTTTGGTTTCAAATTGTATTGTAGCATGAATATCTGGGGAGCTGCACTGTGGCCTTTGATGGTGGCTTCTCAGAAAGATTAAAATTCCTGAGGAATATTTGTCAATGACCTTTGCCAATTGCTGCTCCATGTGATGCTCTATAGGAGACAAAGGCTGTGAATTAGTCCTGTCAAGGTAAGAATATTTTATATGAAGATAGCTGTATTATACTTATTGTTGAAACCATGATAACATGACTAGGTGCCATATGATATCTATGCCTTTATTATTTAATCATGTCACTGTCGCCAGGAGGTCCCTGGGTCTCAATCTCCCATGGCTGGGAACTTTCCACTGTCCTTTGCATTTGGGAAATTGGAAATATGTGGAAGACTACCTCATGATCTGTTCTTTCTTTTCCGTAAGTAGTGAAGGAGAAAAACCTATGATTAAATGGATTGGCATGAGCTCATCCAATGGAAAGAGAGCACTTTGTGATGGCAATGATCGAGATGAGACTCTGCATGAAAATGAGAGTGAATGGCATTGGTGGATGGACACATTGGGATGCGACAAAGTGCCTAGAAATAGCAGGTTAGACGGATGTACAAAGTGTGTGAGTAGGCGGAATTATGTGCTGGAACAGACTTGAGAAGGCAGAGTGATGGTGGAGCTACTGGGTTTACCTTTTAAATTTTATGAGGTCATTGCTTTAAAAAGAGATGGAACCAAAAAGCATGTAGCTCAAGGCTAGTTAGTTTAACATCTGTTAATGGGGAAGTGTTAAATTGTATCATCAAAGATATAATAGCAGAGCATTTAGAAATCATGATATGATCGAATAGACTCAGCATGACATCATAAGAGGAGAATCGTGATCTGACCAATCTGACAAATTTACTAGAATTCTTTGAGAAGGCTACAAGCAGAATAGATAAAGGGAAAGCAGTGGATATAATATATTGGGATTGTCAGTTAGTGCATCAGGAGGCACCACATGTTTAATTACTTCATAAGATAAGGTGCCACACTGTTGGAGATGTTAAGATGGATAGAGGATAGAAGATTGAGAGTTGGGATAAGGGGGTATTTTCAGGATGGCAACTCATAACTGATGGAGTGCCAGAGGGGCCAGACCTAGGTCACAATTATTTACAATAGATACCAATGACTTGGATAAACCAAGTTTTCAGATGACACACAAATGGGCAAGCAATGACAATGACAAAAAGAGTCTGCCGAGTGATGTAGACAGGTTTAGTAAGCTGGCAAAAGCTTGGCAGATGGAATATAATATGAGGAAGTGTGAGATTATGCACTTTGGAAAGACTGAAGGAGCTGATTATTACTTCAATGGGGAAAGACTGTAGAAGGCTACAGAACAGAGATATTTGGGAGTCAATCTTAAAAAGCTAGCAGACAATCCCAGAGGATAGTAGGATAGGACAAATGGAACATTGGCCGTCATTTCAAAGGAAATGGAATGTAAAAGTAGGGAGGCTTTGCTAAACATAAACGAGGCATGACCAGACCACTGGAATTCTATAAACAGTTTTGGGCCCTTTATCTAAGAGAAAATATATTGGCATTGAAAGCTGTCCAGAGAAGGTTCACTAGCCTGTGTTATGAGGAAAGGTTGAGTAGGTTAGGCCTGTACTCATTGGAATTTAGAAGAATGAGAAGTGACCTTATTGAATTATACAAGATTCATAGGGAAATTGAGAGGGTGGATTTGGAAAGGTTTTGCCCTTGTGGGAGACTCTAAGGCCAGGGGACATCATTTCAGAGCAAGGGGGTCTGCTTATATAAGTCAGAAATGAAGAGGAACTTCTTCTCTTAGAAGATAGTGAATCTGTGGAATTCTTTACTATAGAGGCCTGTTGGGGCTGGGTGGATAACTATATTCAAGGCTGAGAAAGACAGACTTTTAATCAGTAAGAGAATCAAAGATTATGGGGAGAGAGAAGGAAAATGATGTTGTAGATAATCAGATAAGCCATGATCTCATTGAGTAGTGGAACAACCTTGATAGGCTGAATGGATTCCTGATGAAGGGCTTTTGCCCGAAACGTCGATTTCGCTGCTCCTTGGATGCTGCCTGAACTGCTGTGCTCTTCCAGCACCACTAATCCATGAATGGGTTACTTTGCTGCTGTCTCTTCTGGTCTTAAAGTATTTGCTGAGTTGAATGGAGCAGCAAAGCACAATTCTTCTGCTGACATGCTGAGACATCTCCTGCCATAACTTGTTCATGGTAGCACCAGGTTTCCTTCAACCTTTGGAATGAGTCCTTGGTGCACGTATGAGTTTGAAACTCCAGAAAAACAAGTTTGAAAAAAAAGACACAATTCCGTTTGTTCCATGTATTGTTAGGCCTATTTGGAAGTGAGCTGTACGTCTCCAGGTAAGGTACTTAAACATTTAAATAAGCAATGAATTGTCGCTTGACACTGAATTCTGGCTTTAACCACTAGTCCTCAGCTTTCCTGAGCTGTGTGGAACCTGCCAAGGGAAACAAGATGAGAACAGAGCAGGGAGTTGCTGACCAATGAAACTGAGAGTAAGTACTTAAGATGCTGACCTGCCTATGTAAAAAGCTGGTGCTCACTAGGCTTAGTCTGAGAATGTGGGATCTTGGCGTTCAAGTCCATAGCTCCCTGAAAGTGGCCACGCAAGTAGATAGGATTGTAAAGAAGGCTTATGGCATGCTTTATCATGGAATTGTGTACAGGAGTCAGACTAGGAGACAGTGAAGACTGCAGATGCTGGAGATCAGAGTTGAGTGTGTGTTGCTGGAAAAGCACTGCAGGTCAGGCACCATCCAAGGAGCAGGAAAATCGACGTTTCGGGCCTTGTCATGTTGCAGTTTTATAAGACTTTAGTTAGGCCACACTTAGGATCCTGCATTCAATTCTGGTCGCCACATTATAGGAAGGATGTGGAGGCTTTGGAGAAGGTGCAGCAAGATTTAGCAGATGCTGCCCGGATTAGAAGGTATGAAATATAAGGAGAGGCTAGAAAAACTTGGGTTGTTTTCTCTGGAGCAGCAGAGGCTGAGGGGAGACTTAATAGAAGTCTTTAAAATTATGAGATGCATAGTTAGGGTTGGCAGAGGGGGAAAGTTCAAAGGAGATGTGAGGACAAGTTTTTTTTACACAGAGAAAACAGTACTGGAGTGTGGAACACGCTGCCAGGGGTGGTGGTGGAGGCAGATGCAATAGGGGCATTTAAGGGACTTTTAGATAAGCACATGAATATGGAGGGAATGGAGGGATATGAGTCAAGGGCAGGCAGAAGGGATTAGTTTAATTTGGCATCATGTTCAGCACAACATTGTGGGCTGAAGGGCCCATTCCCATGCCATACAGTTCTGTGTTCAATGTTCTAACGTGCGTCTGGTGATACCCGTCTTTTTTGAAGCAATCTCACCGGCCTTGGTCTCACTTGACCTTGATCTGTATTCCCTTGCTGTCAGTATTCACTTCAGCATGTCAGCCATTGGTGCAACTCTATCCTACAGCTTCAGTGCAACACCACCAGTGCAGCATTACTTGCTGTATCATCTCAAAGACAAGCTAGGCCACTGATCAGAGTGGATGAGTATCGACATTTATCTGAATGGAAGTGAAACCCCCAACATAGAATATATACGTAAAGGATCAGTTCCCTTAGCATGTTGGAGTGCCAGTGTTCTCAGGAGCTCAGGGTCATATAAAGGCCTTTACTGAAACCTGCAGGCTCCTGGAACAAAACCTCAGTCTCATTTAACCAGCAATATGGATATTGCAGTGACTCTCCCTGGTTATCTATTTCTACTGGAATTCTATCCTGTCCCCTCCCTTATGAAAGATTCCAGTAACAGCGGGTATAATCTCACAGAAAGGGGTTGCCCATGTAAGGCAGAGATGAGGAGGAACGTCTTCTCAGTACGTAGGCAGTCTGTGGAAATCTTTACCACTAGCCTTTACCATTGACCACAGAGGGCTGTAAAGATTGAGTCATTAAGTTTATTCTTGGCTGAGCTGGACAGAATTTTAATAAGTCAGGGAATTAAGGGTTGTTGGGAAAAGGTGGGAAGTTGGAGTTGACAGTTGAGGTTCAGTCATGATCTAATGAATGGATGAATGACAGACCAGACTCACTGGGTCTTACGGCCAACTTCTGCTCCTGCATCTTGTGATCTTCGATGTCTGTCTTGAGAGTGTTATGTTTCACAATCATATGTCAGTATACCTTTAAGAGACATGTTCATGATATTATCACTGTATAAGGGCAACAACCCAAGGGTATAAAGATCTAACACTCCACCTGAACTTGGATTGTTTTAAACATGGCATGCTATAAGAAGCACATAAAGTACACTGCTTTGTGTACTTTAATAGTTTCACTCCAGCCCTACGTGGCTAAGGAATTTAATGTCGGTTTATGTAGTTGTTTATTAATAAACATCGGTTGGATTCTTGAAAACAATATGATTTAGGCCTAGTTTCTTAACTTACTAGCAATAACAAAGGACCACACTACCCTCATTCAGGTGACAAGCCACATCACTGAGGAGAGAAAACAAAGATTATGGCCGTGAGGGATGGATTGTGTGAAGAAGAGGGAAGAACAACATGTGTGGAGGTTGACTTGTGGGAGATGATGTGAAGGTGAGGGTGATTGTAAATGTTGATTATTCAGATCAAAATATGCATAGGTTCCTGATGATGGAGAGTTGCTCTGAGGGATGGTCTGGCAGGAGAACTCCAGGGAAGTCAGCGTATGGGACCGGGTGCCTGATTGTATTGTATTGCTCACCTTTTCTGCCCTCATGAGGGCATTGTGTCCAGGTTTGAGGGATCACACTGTTGCTGCTCACTTCTGTCCATGCTTGCCCAGTTGGAGAGGATGGCTTTTTCCACCCCTCCGTGGGAAGCAGCCCATCACGTCAGTCCTTCAGATCCTACAGCAACATTTCAGGGAAGGGTCTGAGATGTTGAAAGGGTTCAGTGTGGTACAATTACAGAAGTCTTCCTACATTTCTTGTTCCATTCCTGTAGGTGCTGCAAACTCAGAAAACAACAGAGAATTCAGCTACTCCGAAGTCTGCTGGGGTCCCTTTTACAAGAAGCTCTATCCTTTTACAGAGGCAACATACCATCATTCTGTGACTGGCCTAGAAACCCAGAAGCAGAATGCTGATGATAAAGCTGGCCAAAGAGCTAAGATAAAGCCTGTTTCTCTGATCTGCTGCCAGCCTCTCAGCTGCTATTGTAGTTGTTCTGTTAAAATCCTATCATTATGTCGTCATAGCCATCAGCAGCACATCAGCAAAGGCATAATTGAAACATGCAAGGTGCAGCCTTTCTCCATCTCAAGTCTAGTATTGAACTTGCTTTTCTCTTATTTCCAAATCAGATTTCTGTAAACTGCATCTTTGAATTTAAATACAGGGGTTGAGATGAGGGCCTACCTGTCTTCATTCCACTCACTACTATAATTTGGACAGCAAATGCGAAGTAAAGTGATAATGAATCACCTCAGCTAAGACGCCACTGACAGACATGCCGAATTTACTTGCAGGTTTCCAGTGGTACGGTTCCCCTGACATTTTTCCAAGCAATTAGTCCAGTAGAGGGTAGTGGCATTGTGGCAGGTCACTAAATAGTAATATTTTGGGGACATGGGGTCAAATCCCATCACGACAACTGGTGGAATTTAAATTCAATATGTAAATCAGGAATTAAAAGCTAGACTAATGCATAAAGCAACTGTTATAAAAGCCCATCTGGTTCTCTAATGCCCTTCAGGGAACGAAACCTGGTCCAGTTAAAATGTTGCAAATGAATTGTTTGTATCAAGCCATTATGAAGTCTAAAAAAATAGAACCCAGGCAGACCACCCAGCATTAATTTAGGCAATGGCCAGCTTAAACAACAAACCCATGCCAGTCAACCTTGGAAAGTTCCCTTTGCTAACTACTAGGGCTTGGTGCCAAAATTGGGAAGGCTGTCCCACAGACTTGAAAAGCAATAACCTGGCATAGTTTAGCATGGATCCATACTTTAAGCACAACATTTCAGATATTGCCATCACCATCCCTGTCCTGTCTGTGATCCACCAGAGATAGCAGTACCGTGGTATACAGTCAGGTCAGAATTGCCCTCAATATTGACTTCAGATCCAATGAAATAATGTGGTGTCAGGTCAAAATGGGAAAGGAAAGCAGCTGCTGGTTATCACTTGCTCCCCCCACCCCAACCTTCAGATGAATTAGTACTGCTCCATGTTCAATACCAACTCAAAGGGCACAGATTATACTTTAGCTGAGGTAACTTCAACATCCAACTAAGAGTGACTCTGTCAAGTCCAGTGACCCTGAAGAGGTTCCGAAGAAGGATCACTGGATTCAAAACGTTAACTCCAGACCTGTTGAGTTTCTCCAGTAAATTGTTTCAGATCTCCAGCATTCACAGTTCTTTGCTTTATTTTAGTACAAAAGACAAGACTGAAGCAGTTGCAACCATCTTTGGGCAGAAGCATTGACTAGCTGGAGGCATTTTTGTAGTGGGCGACACAAATCTGCTATGCTAATCTGAAGTCCATACAGTAGGTTCCTTGTGATCATTGTCAAGAGCTGCAGAACTCTTAGAGTTAACATGAGAGCAGGAGTAGACGATTCAGCTGCTCGAGCCTGCTCCACCATTTTAGATCATGGCTGATTGACAATTTCAATACCATATTATTGCAATATCTCCATATCCCTTGATGTCATTGGTAACTAGAAACTTATCAGTTTCTGTCTGGAATTTACTTAATGACTGAACTATTACAGCCCTGTGGGATTGAGAATTCCAAAAACTTGCCTCTTTCTGAATGAAGAAGTTCTTCCTCATCTGAATCCTGAATGGCTTGTCTTTTATTCTTAAACTGGGTCTTCTGTTTCTGGAGGCCACAGCTAGGGGAGTCATCTTTTCTGCCTATCCCTTTAAGAACTTTGTAAATTTCTTTCGGATCGCCTCTCATTCTTCTAAACTGCAGAGAATACAGTCTCATCAACGTCCCCTCAAGCACAGTTCCACTATTCCAGGAATCAATCTCCATTGCATCCCCTCTATGTCAAGAATGTCCTTCGCTAGGCACTGGGACCCGACACAATATTCCAATTGCGGTCTCGCCAGTCTTCTGGACAACTGAAGCAAGACTTCTTTGCTCCTGTACTCAAATCCTCTAATGGTAAAGGCGTACGTACTGCTTGCTAATGTTAGTGGTATAATGGTGTACACAGGTGGTCTGATGCTGGCGCTGGCTGGTTTTCTACATTTTGTGCAATATATCCCAACTTCAAAATACTTGATACTTGATAATAAAATACATGGTTCCAAGTCCAAAAAATGTAATAATGAGATAAATCGACTACAGATGTTGCTCTCCATGTATTTTGCATCCTTCAGCTGGAATGTTTTATGCATTCTGAGCTCTGATGAAAGTTGACTTTGGGAATGACTCTTTATATGTTCCTCTCCTACCAAAGTCCATTTTGATCAAAACAAAAATAGTTATTAACACTTTAGAAACAAGTTTTCTGTGATATAAGTAAAAAATGTTTCCCCAATATATTTGAACAATAACTATTATTGTAATTTAAAACAACAGAAACTTTGAAAAATGTTTGGTGGAACCATTTTATGCAAAAGATATTATAGGCATTACAACAGCAAAAATAATAGGGCGTTCCTTTCAAGAGCAAAATAGGCTTTGAAGGTAAAAGGTGTAATCAGGGCACAAAATCCACCAGGTATTCATTTAAATATTTTTCCATGAATTCTGAAGGTTTAATGAAGCTAAATATTTCAGGACAAAATGTAGCCAGCTGGAAAATTGCGAGCAGACAGCATTGACCGCAAAACATGTGTAAAGTTTGCCTGTCCAATTTTCTGATATCTGGCCCCCTTTCTGCACCTCACAAGCAGCACAGGTGGTTCCATGACCTACCTCATATTTAATGAGAAAGCCATGTTACACTTTATTTAATACAAAAATCATTTTACATCATTTTAATAATGTAACTTCAGTGGCATTTAAATGTTTAATTTTTGTGTTAAGTAATTTAAAACTCTTTGGAAAGATTTCTCTCATTAGAAATATGCCCTATGTCATGTGAAAGAACATTACCTCAGCTCATGGGCTTAAGTGAAAGAATCATATAAATGACTCTGTCTATATATAAAATTTAGTCATTTTGTGAAATTGTGGCTTAACTTTTATGATTAGCCGTCTTCTAAAATTCAAAAATTTACATTCATAATTATTCTATTTTCAATTTTATTTTGGTGATGAAGTAAGTAGGGTTATCATTCTTAACCCAACAATGATCTAATTAAATGCTGAAACAGTTCAATTATCTAACTCATTAAAAGGAAATCACAGCAGCCTGAGTCGACGTGGGTGAACATTTCATTTTGTCCAATGATTGAGAGATCATTCCAGAAAGGTCAGATATGTTTTTGTAAAGCTACCTGATATTACTGAATTCCTTATGTGACTCACATTCAGAGCTGTATTTTATTAGCCCTCTGGAAGTGGGTTCTGAAATGGGAGAGTTACTAAAATTGCAGAGGAAGGTCTTGGGAGGGGAGCCTGTTATCATTTTGCCACAACCAGCGATTGCCATTGAAAAGATAAAAGCAAATTACTGCGGATGCTGGAATCTAAAACCAAAAGAGAAAATGCTGGAAAATCTCAGCAGGTCTGGCAGCATCTGTAAGGAGAGAAAAGAGCTGTCGTTTCGAGTCTAACTGACCTTCGACAAAGGGTCAGTTAGACTCAAAATGTCAGCTCTTTCCTCTCCTTACAGATGCTGCCAGACCTGCTGAGATTTTCCAGCATTTTCTCTTTTGGCCATTGAAAAGATTCTCAGTATCGAGATGTGAAATGAACCTCTTAAAGGTCCTTTTCTTTCTGCCAGTATTTTACTGACCACTGCTGCATGAGAAAATCACCAGGTAAACATTAATGCCCTCCATGTGGGCTCTCAGGGTTTTGCCATCACTTATGACTCATCCATTGTTCACAAAGGGCACTTCCAGCAGGAACAACCATCCTTGTGGTGTCACACCGTTATTTGAAGATGGGTTTCCATTTGGGCCTGGTTTTCTGGAAAATATATTACCTTATCTAAAGAGGTACCTCACCATGGAAGTGTCTTTTTCTTGCAGCTCAGCTATCGACAACTGTTGACTCGGCTGTTGCTGTGCTGTAGCCTTATGATTGGACTGGCACCTCTTGTTGGTGGGCTGCCAACATTAATTGGTTGGAGGTTCTGATGGCTGCCTTTGAACCAGGTCTCACCAGTAAAATGCCAGCCCTGATGGCCATCAGTATGAGCTCATGTTTGATACTTTCAGTTCTGGTGGTGGCATTTGTTTACTGCTTAAAGGCTTTGGATTGTAGTCCTTCTTATATGAGTCATTCAAAATGCAGGCTCCTGAGGCACTAAATGCCCCAACTTAAATGGTGTGTAATGATAAGCTGTTTGACTTTGAGAGCCTATTACAGCTAAACCCAAACTCGTAATATTCTAATTGAGCACCTAGACAGAATTATTTTCGAGTAAGAGTTATTGGTTACAGATTAGGATAGAAAATCATTATTATTCTCCCTTCCTAATTCAGGGCAAAGAAAAATAATTGTACTACCCTTATTGCTGCCTTGGTAGAGACCAACTAACTCCACACAGAACACAGAACAAATTTTGCACCTTTCTAGTCCATAGGGCTCCATGACACTGTGAAGTAGGCAGGGGGTAATCTATGAATTCCCACTCCTGGAATGGAGGCTTCGCTTCCAACACAGCACATTGAAAGTTCACGCATGGAAGTCAACAGACTCTGCTTCTGTCCATTTGTTTTTTCCCAAATGCTTACTTTGTTTTGTTAATGTGCAAAACTTCAGAGACCAAATATTCAACATTCTGTGATGTGTTTTGGTGAACAAATGGTACACTTAATGTTTCATTGGAGAAAATTGTCTTCTCTCCCCATTCCTGGTGCCATTTTCCACGGAGAACTGGTAAATTCTTAAAATTAATTAGTTTCACTTTTCTCATATGGATTCCATGACCTGCTGTTAAGTAGCATCAAAAGACAATGGGGTCATTTTGACTTTGTGAAATGGTGTAAAATATGTGAGAGTGAATCTCAGCATCCTGATACAGCTCTCGTCTGAAGTCAATGCAAATGAAAATTCTGGAGAGATGTTGTTGGTTCACTATCCCTTATTTTGGTCTATGGCAAAGTCAAAATTTAAAAAAAAGTTTTCATTGAAGGCTTTTTTTAAAAGCACATGGTATCCGTGTTATGTCTAGGTTAAATGCTGAGTTGTGTGGATGTTTTGTGTAAGTAAATCACTGCATGTCAATCAGAATGCTGCAAGTAATCCTCAGAAACTGTGACGTGAATAGCTTTCTTCTCGGTAGGCACAAATATTTAGATATCTGAATCTAGTTGTGCTTGTAGCATGGACACTGAAATTTATGTCTCATTAGGAGACTATGACTGCATCACAAAAGGCAATTCTACTGGGAGTCTAGATGATAAATAGAAACATTCCTTGGTGCAAACCTGCCCTGACCTGAGTCATGCTATTTAGAGAAAAATGTACAAATGTTAAGGGTTATAAACTAATGACCTTCTACAGGTGTTCAAACTGAAAGACCTTTCTTAAGTTACAGAAGCGCAAAATGCACATCTGTCTGGTGGGAGCACAATATTTAGCTTGATTGGCACAAGAAAAGTGCACACAAGCCCATTACTGGGTATCTGTGCTGCTCCGATTACTTTTAGCTAAAAGTCATCCAAACCAGCTTTGAAGGAAGATTCCAATTGTTGTGCATTTTTACAATCGACTGTAGTTAAACAAATTTTCAGTGAATCCAGTTTATGTGATGACAACATATTTATGACAGGCCTTTTGGTTTATACCCAAATATGCTGGAATCTATTTTGACAGGAACCATTTCAAAATCCAATAACAAAACAGAATGAGAAGAAAATTGTTTTGGCCTATTTTCCAGGTTAAAATTCTGAGTGTACTCAGAACGTACACCAGAAATCTGAGCTCTGAGAACGTCTGAAGTTGGACCTCAGATCTCATGCGAATAATCCCAGCAAACTTTAGTAACTGATTGCATGCCTAAGGCTGCTCATTAGTTTTGTTTTTGCACAACAATATAGTATCAGCTAAAATGCCGCTTGCAGTGTGTCTTAAGTGAAAGGGGTTGTGCATCATGTGGAGCAGAGCAAAAGCCATTGAGGCTTTCATTCTGGGAGGAATAGTGTGTCTTAAGTGAAAGGGGTTGAGCCAGGTAGGATGCTACTGCCTACAGGTAGAGAACTCCCATTCCTCTTCACTCCACTTGTAGGTAAGTGGAAAGCAAATGTGCCGAACTTGTCTTCAGTGGCCTCCCAGTGGTTCTTTTAGGGACCTTTAGTTAAGCAAGTTGAGACAGAAAGCCAACCTTGTGATGTGCAAACTCCACCTACTTTTTGAACAATTTCAGTTCCTTAATAGATCTCACATTCCTCATTAGCAGAAGCAAGAGGCCTCACAGCTGTTTGAGGCAGCTGCCAAAAGTGCCCAAACATTGCCTCGATCAATAAAATGTAAAGACTCATTTTACGTATCTAAAGGTACAGGATAGCCATTCAGCTCTTTTTGGCCCTGCTTCACAAAAATGAAGTAGGTGAAACAGGATAGTTAAATGCATTTAAATGTATCACGTTGAGCAATTTTTAGGCACTCTTAAATGACATTTTGACTCACTTCTTATTTCAACTATACTCGAAAGTCTCAGCTATCCAGTATAATAAAATGGCACATACAAGAGTAGAAGGACATCACCTTCAGGGTTTCCTTGGGGTTTGGCCTAGACCCAAAGACTTCAGCTGCTTCCTCAAGGACTTTCCTGACTCTGAGAAGTGAGGATATTTGCTGATGATTATACAATGTTCAACACCATTTGCGAGCACCAAGGTGCAATAGTGGAAAAGTAAAGATGAAAGAACATTGGAGTTACTTTGGGCATGTGGATGTCGAACCTCTATACAGTATTACACATGACACAAGTACAGCATTTAGTCTGACAGTCCTGTGCTCTCTTTCAATCTGTTAAGATGTCTGACAATCTATATATTCCTTGTAGACTACATTAAGCAGCAATGATCACTTTAGATACTCACATGTGCATCATGTGGAGCAGAGCAAAAGCCATTGAGGCTTTCATTCTGGGAGGAATACGGCCTCTGGAAAACTGGAATGTAAGCTAGCTGATTGGGTGTGGGGAATCAATCAGCATAGCTTATCCCCTGCATATCACAGTGATGTATGAATGCACTTTACAAACAAAACTTTGAGTCATATAAGTGCAGACCCCATATAATCCCACATAACTTCACACTGATGTTATGGCCGGCAAAGTGAATAAGAGCAAATGGAATAAATTCACTCACAAACAAAAGTAGAAATTGCTGGAAAAGCTCAACAGGTCTGGCAGCATTCTGTGGAGAGAAATCAGAGTTAATATTTCGGGTTGCATGACCCTTCCTTAGAACAAGATGAATAAATTTACTTAGTCTATGCCCAGAAACCTAGCTGAATGTTTGAAAGTTATATACCAAGCATTCTTTTTTACACAGGAATGCCTCTGTACCATAATTGGCTTATAGTTTCAAAGGGAGCACTAAGCGCAAAGCAATTCACCCTCAAGTCTTGCTTAGGCACTGTCAGGCCTGACTGCCTCATATCATACCTGCCTTCTGGTCCTGGCTTCTTCAAAATCAGCAGAAGCCCCCTCAGCATAGCTGTCAGACAACCCCTGCCCTTCACTTCATTATCTGAGGAGATAAGTGACTTGTCCATCTCCCCCTCTCAAGAACATAGTAATAGTAGCAGGCCATTTAACCCATTGAACTCACCCTGTTATTCTAGCTCATGACTGATCATTTATTCAGTCCTTCTCTATCATCCCTTAATGCTATTAGTCGACGGCAACCCATTGGTTTCTATTTTGAACATCTTTAATATTTGAATTTTCTTAGTCCTCTGGGATAGAGAATTACAAAGACTCACCACCCTCTGGGTGAAGAAATTTCTTCTCGTCTCCATCTTAAATGGCTTGCTTGCCCCCATCCCCTGAGATTATGCTCCCTGGAGAAATATCCTATCTATATTGACCCTGTCATTCATTACAACACTGTTCTTTCATTTTCAACTCAGACATTATCAAAAAGGAGACACTGTTGTTGTTTGACAAAGGGTTCATCAATTTGGAATGTTAACTCTACACCTTTCTACATATTCTATCTGACTTGCTAATTGTTTCCTGCAGTTTTCGTTTTTATTTCAGATGTGCAAGATCCACATTATCTTACTTTGTCCGTAGTCTGTTTGTTACTAGCAAGACAGCTGCAGTGCCAGAATTTCCATCGTTGGCAACTTCATCTTTGGTAGACACTCCTTTAACTTTCCTAATTTAAACAGCCTGTGGTCCTCATCCAGTTACTGTAAATTACTCATTGAGAGTTAGAATAATCCAACACAGCAAGGTTAAAATTATCAGGCTGATGACTCTCAGACATTCCTTTCAGGATGATTTGACATTACACATGTGGATGTTTGCAAAGGAGCATTGATCCAGAATATTGGGTACCCAGTATGATGTCAATACTGCAGATAAAACTGCAGCTGGTGTGCCGAGTAAATGAGAAACCTTCTTTTGTAAGACAACCAACTCATCTTAGTGAATCATTGTTGTACTACCTCCAAGACAAACGTATGAAGATCAAAACAGCATACAATACCAAAGCCCTGTACAATTGTAACAAAACTTCCTTATTCTTCTTCTCCCTTCTTTTTGCAATAAAAGCCAAAATGCCATTGGTTTCTCAATTGATTGCTCTGTGAATTTTTGTACAAGTATAACTTGCGTCTCTCTGAAATTACTATTTAAAAATTTCCTACTTTTTAAGCGAAATTCTGCTTTTCATTTCTTATTATCAATATGAATAATCTCACTCTTCTCCACATGATGCTCCAGCTGCCATCTTGTTGTCCACTCACTTGCCAATATTTTTTGCAACCTCTCTGTTTACATCTATTTGCAGCCACTTTGCGTCCTCCTCACAGCTTACATTACAATCTACCTTTGCATCATCAACAAATATGGATGCATAATTCTTGATCACTTCTTCAAGGTGATTATGAGGAAAGTGAATGTACTGTAGCCACATTTGCAGATAATGCAAAAATATGTGAGAAGGATGACTCAAAGAAGTCTGCAGGTTAAGCAAGTATGCACACATTTGCCAGATGAAATATAATGTGGGAAAATATGAGGTTATGAACTTTGGAAGGAAATAATAGAGGAGCTGAATGTTATTTAAGTGGAGAAAGATTGCAGAAAGCTAAAGCACAGAAGGATTTGGGAGTCCTCATGCATTAATCACAAAAAATTAAAATACTTGTTCAACAGGTATTTGGGGATGGAAAATGAAATGTTAGCTTTCATTTCAAAGGGAATGGAATATAAAACAAAGCCAGTCTTGTTAAATCTGTACAAGGAACTATTCTTTTTCCCATTACATTACAGCGCAGCACAGGCCCTTCGGCCTTCGATGTTGCGCCAACCTGAAACCAATCTGAAGCCCATCTAACCTACACTATTCCATTCTTATCCATATGTCTATCCAATGACCATTTAAATGTCCTTAAAGTTGGTGAGTCTACAATTGTTGCAGGCAGGCTGTTCCATGCCCTTACTATTTGCTGAGTAAAGAAACTGCCTCTGACATCTGAACTATTATCTATCACCCCTCAATTTAAAGCTATGTCCTCTCATGCTGGCCATCGCCATTCGAGGAAAAAGGCTCTCATTGTCCACCCTATCTAATTCTCTGATGACCTTGTATGTCTCTGTTACCTCACCTGTCAATCTTCTTCACTCTAATGAAAACAGCCTCAAGTCCCTCAGTTGTTCCTCATAAGACCTTCCCTCCATACCTGACAGCACCCTAGTAAATCTCCTCTGTTTCTTTTCCAATGCTTCCAAACCCTTCTTATAATGCGGCGAACAGAACTGTACACAATACTCCAAGTGTGACTGCATCAGAGTTTTGTACGGCTGCTACATAACCTCCTGGCTCCAAAACTCAATCCCTCTACCAATAAAAGCTAAAACCGTATGCCTTTTTAACAACCCTATCAACCTATGTGGCAACTTTAAAGGATCAATCCACATGGAAACCGAGATCCCTCTGCTCATCCACACTATCAAGTATGTTACCATTAGCCCAACACTCTGTATTCCTGATACTCCTTCCAAAGTGAATCTCCTCACACTTTTCCGCATGAAACTCTGCAGCTTATCTATGTCCCTCTGTAACCTGCAACATTCTTCCGCAGTGTCCACACCTCCAGCAACCATGGTGTTATCCGCAAATTTCAGAACCCATCCTTCGATGCACTCATAGAGGTCATTTATAAAAATGAAAAATAACAGGAGCCTCAAAACAGATCCTTGTGGTACATCACTAGTAATTGAACTCCAGGATGAATATTTCCCATCAACTACCAACCTCAGTCTTCTTGCAACTAGCCAAATTCTGATCCAAACCACTAAATCACCCTCAATGCCATGCCTCTGTATTTTCTTTAATAGCTTACCGTGGGGAATCTTATCAAATGCTTTACTGAAATCCATACAAGCCACATGAACTGCTTTATCCTCATGCACCTGTTTACTCACCTTCTCAAAGAACACAATGAGGTTTGTGAGGCACGACCCAACCTTCACAAAACCATGTTGACTATCCCTAATCAAATTATACCTTTCTAGATGATTATAAATCCTATCTCTTATAATCCTTTCCACACTTTACACACAATTGAAGTAAGGCTCACTGGTCTATATTTACCAGGTTGTCTCTACTCCCCTTCTTGAACAAGGGGACAACATTTTCTGTCCTCCAGTCTCCTGGCACTATTCCTGTAGACAATGACGATAGAAGATCAAAGTCAAAGGCTCGGCAATCTCTTCACTGGCTTCCCAGAGTATTCTAGGATAAATCCCATTCGGCCCAGGGGACTTATCTATTTTCACACTTTCCCGAATTGCTAACACCTCCTCCTTCTGAACCCGAATGTTGTCTAGTCTAATAACTAGTCAAACCACAGCTAAATACTATGAACAGTTTTGGGCCAATTAACTAAGGAAAGATATAATGGCATTGTACATGGTCCAGAGAAGGTTTACTAGGCTGATACCAGGTATGGGGGAACAGTCTTATGAGGAGAGGTTGAGTAGATTGGACCTATATGTATTGGAATTTTGAAGAATGATAGTTTACCTCACTGTGTCATCAAGTTTATTCAAGATTGGGATAGACAGATTTTTAATCAGTAAGAGAATCCAGAGCAATGAGAAAAAGGCAGTAAAGTAGAATTGAGAATGATCAGAGCTGCCATGATCTTAAAGAATGGCAGAGCAGTCTGAATCACCTACTTCTGCTCCTAGGTTTTATGGTTTTATTATCATAGATTGCAAACAGCTGAGCCCCTGGCACTCCACCTTGGTGCACTCCACAAGTTACAGCATGCCAACTTGAAAATCACTATTTTAGTTTTACTTTTGCATCTTGTTTGTTAACCAATTCTCCATTTATGGTATTATATTATCCTCAACTACATGAACCTTTGTCTGCACATTTACCTTTATGATGCCATTTGGAAGGCCAAGTAAACTACATCTTTATCCCCTTTACATAACTTTTCAGCACTCTAACAACTTTGTCAAACACAGCTTTACTTTTGTAAATGAAGTTGCCTCTATCTGATCATACTATGTTCATCGAAGGTGCATTGTGATAACTTCCTTAATGGATGCCACACAAACTAACTGATAGTTCCCTAATTTCCCTTGCCTTCCTTTCTTGAATAACAGATTTATTTGGTAACTTGAATTCCAGTTGAATGTGGGTTGTATTTGATAGTTCGAAAGTGGTGAATGTCTGATCATAAGAAGTAAGATAAAGTGTGATCATCAGTGCAAATCGCTTTAAGCTACCTCCAAACAGTGGGCGTATAAATGACAATAGCATAACCAATTGCTTCTTAAGGGTTACACAGAAAAAAAGAGGAAATGAGAAACAGGAGACCTCATTCTACATCCTAACTCAATCTTAAAGATTGATGATTTTTTATGAATGTTCAAATGAAAAAGCAATTGCTGTGAAACTACTGTGGGTAACACCAGATAACATGCCAAGTCACAGGTCAGTGTGATACATACATTTCTACTTATAAAGATAAATATGCTGTTATGTCCACTGAGCTTTTTTTTCATCCAGTAGTATAACTTTGACACTCTTGACAAGTTTGCATCAATGGAACACAAACTACACTGAGGAAATTCTGACTCCTTTTTTGTTTCCTCTTATCCTTGTATGAGTCACATTTTATAACGTAGCATTTGTGGTTTATTCATTGCTACACAGTTCATATTTTGGTTCCAGAATTTTAAGTCATAACATCAGATTGTATTGCTGCTTCCTGATTCATAGTCACATAAATGACATTAAGCTTATTTGTACAGGAATTATGAGTGCTCACAATCCACTAATTCTAATCAATAAACAGGTCATTCTTTTTCAAAGCAGATCTAAGTAAACTAAGAGAAAAGTAAAAGGAAAAGCTAACAATGAAGAGTAAGAAATAAGGAGTGTTATGAAAGGCCTGATATCATAATGGGTTTAACTTCCTGTAACAGGCTTGATTAGGCTCTGCATGTGATAGGCATTAGCTGTAGCAGGGTGTTTATACAACAAGCAGGGCAGAAAAGTCAGTAACCAAGGCTGATTAGAGGGAGTTGTCTGATATTGGAACAGACTGTGCATTGAAGAATTCTGGTCAATCAGGTTTGTAAAAGTGGCTCCTCTCTTGGCCTTTAGGGGATCCTTGTTCTTTATAAAGTAAGTTCAAACAGACTCAAGTCAACTTTGAAAATGTACTTTAGTTAATCTTCTTACAGCCCAGTCCTTCCTTACAGCTCCACATTTATATATGAGTTTCTTTGTTGCTAACCTGTAAGTTGCTTGCGCCTTTACATTTGGCTTCATTCACAACCCTGGGATGCAGATATTTAAGGAAATGCCAGTCCAATTGGTCATACTTTAGCAGAATCTTTAAGGAATCATGAAAATCAGGAAGTATGGGGATAAACTTACACATCACCTTGTCGGGAATTTCAAATTGATGTGTCTTTCCAGAGTTTCTGCTCAATCCTGTGCCAAAACTACATTGGCTGTAGAGGAGATCCTCATAGGAAATGTCTATCATTAGTTTAGGGAAAAGAACTGGGCTGAAAATTATATGGCTGGTAGGTTGACATCTGTTGAAAATATAATGTTAGGGGCTGTGTTATAAAAGTCCATTACTGAATTGTTATAGCACAGAAGAAGGCCATTTGGTCTATCACATCTACACGGGCGCTCTGAGAATTAAAAGGCTATACACCTAGAGAAATACAAGTTTATCAACATAGCATTCTGGGGGGGCGAATCATGCTTGAAAAATCTGTTGGAATTCTTTCAGGAGGTAACAAGGTTTTTGCACAAAGAGGATTCTGTGGAACATTGTTTATCTAAGCTTTAGCAAAGCTTTTGAAACAGTACCAGATAGGAACTCATGCCAGAAAGTTGAAAAGTGTGGAATGAAGTGGGCAGTTACTGAAATGGATTGGCATGCTGGCTGCTTCAGAAGAGACATTAGGAGGTTGTGCAGAGAGCTATATAAAAATTGTGCAAAATCATAACGAAAGATCATTGCTGGGCTCTATTAAATTTATATTGTGTATCATTGAGATGGAATGGAGAATTTGATGGTTACACCAAAACAACCTTTTTTAACAATCAATGGATAGGCTGATCTGCAGCAGAAAGGTGTAGATAGAAACATAGAAAATAAGGGCAAGAGTACGCTATTTGGCCCTTTTGTGGCTGTTTCACCATTAATTATGATCATGAGTGATCATCCAACTCAGTATCCTGTTCCCGCTTTCTCCAAAACCCTTTAAACCCTTTAACCGTAAAACCTATATCTTAACTCTTTCTGGAAAACATTCAATATTTTGGCCTCAACCACTTTTTGTGGCTGAGAATTCCATTAATCTCTGGGTGAAAAAAATTCTCCTCATCTCAGTAGATAAGAAAATAGATGACAAAGTTGGCTGAAAAATGACAAATTAAATTCAACATGGGTAAATATAACCTGATGAATGTCAGGAAGAATAAAGATTAGAAGCATAAGCTAAATTTTCTGCAGAATACAATGAAGTAAAGAATTAGGGTGTTGTATTATTGGAAAGGATGATCAATATTGATAACATCTGTTTATTTTGGAGGGAATTGGGAGTTATTGTTCAAATGCAGCACAACCTGGACAATATCCAGGTTAGGGTTGACAAATGGCAAGTAACATTCACACCACACAAATAACAGGCAATATCCATTTCCAATAAGAGACAATCTAAGCACTGTTCCTTAACATTCATTGGTGCTACCATAACTGAATCCCCCACAACCTGGGCCTTAACTTTGACCAGAAACACAACTACAGTGGCTAAGAACAGGTCCGTGGATAGAAATACTCTGGCGAGTAACTCACCTTCATCTCTCCAAATTCTGTCAACCATGTAAGAGGCCCAAGAAGGTGTGTGATCAAATATTCCTCATTTGCCTGATGAGTGCAGTTCCAACAACTCAAGAAGCTTGACATCATCCAGGACAATGCAGCCCGATTGATTGACACCACATTCGTAAACATCCTCACCCTCCTCCCAACAGTGTAGTAGTAGTGTGTGCTATTTATAAGATGCATTGCAGAAATTCACCAAAGATCCTTAGACAGCATCTTCCAAACCCATGACCACTTCCATCTAGAGAGACAATGAAATGCCACCAATTGCAAGGTCCTCTCCAAGCCACTCAACATCCTGACTCGGAAATATATCATTGCTCCTTCACTGTCACTGGGTCAAGCTCCTGGAATTTCCTCCCTAGCGGCATTGCAGGTCTATCTACAGCATATGGACTTCAGCAATTCAAAAAGACAGCTCACTATTCCCTTTTTAAGGGTAACTAGGGATGGGCTGGCCCAATCAGCAATGCCCACACCCCATGATTGAATAATAAAATAAGCCGTTCTCTCACCAAGTCCTGCCAACTTCAATGAATTGCACACATATTTACTCAAGTCCCTCTCATTTTGCATCCCCTTAGAGTTGCATGCTTTATTTTACATTGTCTCACTATGTTCTTCCAATATTGAATAATTTCACATTTTTTCACATTGAACCTTATCTGCCACTTGATTGTCTATTCCAATTTCTCTTTGTCTTTTTTTGATGTATTTCAATTTCCTTCTTACAGTTTCCAATGTTTGTGTGTTTCATGTCAGCCGCAAGCTTTGAGATTGAGCCTGTATATCAAGGTCATGGTTGTTATATATATATAAGGAAAATCAAGGATCCCAAAATTGACCACTAGGGAACTCCACTGCAAGCTATCTTCCAACCTGAAAAATATTCATTACCCACTGCTCTTTACTTCCTGTCACTTAGCCAATTTCATATTCATGTTGTTACAGTCCCTTTTATTCTATGAGCAATAATGTTGCTCACAAGTCTGTTGTGGCATTGCATCAGACACTTTTGGAAGTTCATGTACACATAACAATAGCATTGTCCTTATCATTCCTCTCTGCTACCTCATCAAAAACTCCAGCAACATGAGTTTTGCTCAAGAAAACTATGCTGGCTTTATTTAATTAACCAATATCTGTCAATGTGACTATTAATTTTGTACTGAATTAATATTTTTAGACGTTTCCCCACCACCAATGTTAAATACACTGTAGTTCATGGACTTTTCTGTGGAAGTTGTATTGAACAGGGATGGATCTTTTACAATTTTCCAGTTCTGTGGCACCATTTTAAATTGAAGGAAGACTGAAAAAAATATTGCCAGTTCCTCCCAAAATGGCACTGTCTCTTCCTTCAGATGGAAAACACTTGGGAAAGTGTGAGGTTATGCACTTTGGGAGGAAGAACAGAGGCATAGACTATTTTCTAAATGGGAAATGGCTTCAGAAATCTGAAGCACAACTGGATCCATGAGTCTTAGTTCAGGATTGCCTTAATGTTAATATGTATGTTCAGTTGGCAGTTAGGGAGGCAAATGCAATGTCAGCATTCATTTTGAGAGGACTAGAATAGAAGAGCAGGGATATATTGCTGAGGCTGTATAAGGCTCTGGTCAGGCAGCCTTTGAAATATTGTGAGCAGTTTTAGGCCCACATCTAAAGAGGGATGTGCTGGTCTTTGTTCACCAGAATGAAAAGTAGTTGAGGACTCTGGGTCTGTACTCAAGGGAGTTCAGAAGAATAAGGAGGGAATCTGATTGAA
Organism: Chiloscyllium plagiosum; assembly: GCF_037043375.1. Lineage (NCBI taxonomy): Eukaryota > Metazoa > Chordata > Chondrichthyes > Orectolobiformes > Hemiscylliidae > Chiloscyllium > Chiloscyllium plagiosum. The sequence continues at coordinate 27,228,222 of NW_028270142.1, read as the reverse complement.
TGTAACAGAATACAGAGAGGTCTGGACAAAGTGGACATTGAGAAGATGCTTCCATTTGTAGGAGAGGCCAGGCACAGCCTCAGAGTGAAGGGACGTTCCTTTCAAACTAAGGTGAGAAAAAATTTCATCAGTCAGTGGGAGGTTAATATGTGGAACTCATTGCTGTAGACGGCTGTGGAGGCAAAGTTGAGTGTTTTTAAGATATAAATAAGTTCTTGATTAGTGAGAGGATCGAGGGTTTCAGGAAGAAGGCAAGACACTGAGGTGGAGAAACACTTCAGCCATGATTGAAAATGGAGCAGTCTCAATGGGCCAAATGGCTCAATTCTGCTCCCATATCTTATGGGCTTCTTGGCTTCATCACTCTAAGCTGCATTTTATCAAGTCCTATTCAGTACCTTCTACTCATTAATTTTATAATCTTCTCGTGACCAAATTATCTCTTATTTCATCTATTCATTATTTCAATGTTTAGCATTTTCTTCCTTGGAAAAGACCGAAGCAAAGTATTTATTTGGTGTGTCAGCTATACATCTTGTCTCCAGTTTCCATCCCCTTTATGCTTTCTCATTGGCCCCACTTCTCCCTTTACCACTGTTTTATCACTTATAGTCCAATGCTAGACTTTAGGTTTTCCTTTTATGTTGGCTGCTTCTTTTACTTTTCACCTCCCTGCTGATAACTTCGATATTCTGCCAAGTTCTCAGCTCTATTGACTGCTTGGTATCAATCAAAAGCAGATTTACTTTTCCTTATATTAATTTCTATCTCTTTGCTATCCAGGGAGCTTTGGCTTTGTTTGCCATATTTTTCTCAATAAACCTTAACTCTGCCTGAACTATTTCTTCTTTAAAGGCAACTCTTATTTAGCTGTCATTGTTCCTGTCAACATTTGACTCTAATTTAGCCCAGATTCATTCTTACCCCATTGAAGTTAGCTTTCCTCAGTTAATTATTCTTGGTTAGGTTGTACTTTGCCTTTTTCCATAATCAGTGCTTATGATATAATGATTACTGATCCCTAAATGTTCTTTTCTTGATGCTTGAACTACTTGGCCCACCTCAGTTCGAAGAACCAGGGTCTCTAACAGGGTGTTCTTTCTTACTAGACTGAAAACGCATTGCTGTAAAACATTCTCCAGAACAAACTGCAACAATTTTTGACCCTCTCTGTCCTTTACAGTGCTAATATCCCAGTATATATTCCGATAATTAAACTTCTGGTTATAACTACTCTAATACATTTTGCACCTCTCTTGCAAATTCTTTGCAAATTTGTTTCTCCATATCATTCCCATTAGTTGATGGCTTACAGACTACACTGAGCAATGTAACCCACCTTTTTTGTACTTTAGCTTTCTTTAAAATCTAACTTTATTTCCATCTGGGACATTCTCTTTCTCCAGCATGACAAAGATCCCCTTCATCAATACTGTCACCTTCCTTCCTTTTGCTCCCTCCAACCTTCCCGAAACAATTTGTATCCTGGAATATTTTAATACCCAGTAATCCCTTTATTTCAGGTTTCTGTTTTGACCACAGCATCATATTTCCACATGGTAATTTAGAACATAGAACATAGAACATTACAGCGCAGTACAGGCCCTTCAGCCCTTGATGTTGCGCCGACCTGTCATACCAATCTGAAGCCAATCTAACCTACACTATTCCATGTACGTCCATATGCTTGTCCAATGACGACTTAAATGTACTTAAAGTTGACGAATCTACTACCATTGCAGGCAAAGCATTCCATACCCTTACTACTCTCTGAGTAAAGAAACTACCTCTGACATCTGTCCGATATCTATCACCCCTCAATTTAAAGCTATGCCCCCTCGTGCTCACTGTCACCATACTTGGAAAAAGACTCTCCCTGTCCACCCTATCTAACCCTCTGATTATCTTATATGTCTCTATTAAGTCACCTCTCAACCTTCTTCTGTCCTCAAGTCCCTCAGCCTTTCCTCGTAAGATCATCCCTCCATACCAGGCAACATCCTAGTAAATCTCCTCTGCACCCTTTCCAAAGCTTCCACATCCTTCTTATAATGCGGTGACCAGAACTGTACACAATACTCCAAGTGCGGCTGCACCAGAGTTTGGTACAGCTGTAGCATAACCTCATGGTTCCGGAACTCGATCCCTCTATTAATAGAAACTAAAACACTGTATGCCTTCTTAATAACCCTGTCAACCTGGGTGGCAACTTTCAAGGATCTGTGTACCTGGACACTGAGATCTCTCTGCTCATCTACACTACCAAGAATCTTACTATGAGCCCAGTACTTTGCATTCTGGTTACTCCGACCAAAGTGAATCACCTCACACTTGTCCGCATTAAACTCCATTTGTCACCTCTCAACCCAGCTCTGCAGCTTATCTATGTTTCTCTGTAACCTACAACATCCTTCGTCACTATCCACAACTCCTTAGTTGTCGTCTGCAAATTTACTAACCCACCCTTCTACGCCCTCATCCAGGTCGTTTGTAAAAATGACGAACAGCAGTGGACCCAACACCGACCCTTGTGGTACACCACTAGTAACTGGACTCCAGGATGAACATTTCTCTGTCTTCTTTCAGCAAGCCAATTACTGATCCAAACTGCTATATCTCTCACAATCCTATTCCTCCGCATTTTGTACAATAGCCTACTGTGGGGAACCTTATCGAACGCCTTGCTGAAATCCACCACATCAACTGGTTTACTCTCATCTACCTGTTTGTGAGAACTCAATAAGGTTTGTGAGGCACGAAACTGTGCTGACTATCACTAATCAAATTATTCTTTTCTAGATGATTATAAATCCTATCTCTTATAACCTTTTTCAACACTTTCCCAACAACTGAAGTAAGGCTCATTGGTCTATAATTACCAGGATTGTCTATACTCCTCTTCTTGAACAGGGGAACCACATTTGCTATCCTCCAGTCTTCTGTCACTATTCCTGTAGACAATGACGATTTAAAGATCAATGCCAAAGGCTCGGCAATCTCTCCCTGGCTTCCCAGAGGACCCTAGGATAAATCTCATTTGGCCCAGGGGACTTATCTATTTTCACACTCTGCAGGATTTCTAATACCTCTTCCTTGTGAACCTCAATCCCATCTAGTCTAGTAGCCTGTATCTCCGTATTCTCCTCGACAACATTGTCGATTTCTAGAGTGAATACTGTCGAAAAATATTCATTTAGTGCTTCCCCTGTCTCCTTTTACTCCACACACAACTTCCCACTACTATCCTTGATTGGCCCTAATCTTACTCTTGTCATTCTTTTATTCCTTAAAAACCTATAGAAAGCCTTAGGGTTTACCCTGATCCTATTCGCCAACAACTTCTCCTCCTGGCTCTTCTGAGCTCTCTCTTTAGGTCTTTCCTGGCTACCTTGTAACCCTCAAGCGCCCTAAGTGAGTCTTCACATCTCATCCTAACATAAGCCTTCTTCTTCCTCTTGACCAGAGATTCCACTTCCTTCGAAAAACAATGGGTCCTGTGCTCTACAGCTTCCTCCCTGCCTGACAGGTACATACTTACCTAGGACACTCATGAGCTTTTCCTTGAATAAGCGCCACATTTCTAATGTGCCCATCCCCTGCAGTTTCCTTCCCCATCGTATGCTTCCTAAATCTTGCCTAATTGCATCGTAATTGCCTTTTCCCCAGCTGTAACTCTTGCCCAGGGTATACACCTATCCCTTTCTATCACTAAAGTAAACATAACAGAATTGTGATCACTATCACCAAAGTGCTCACCTACTTCCAAGTCTAACACCTGGCCGGGCTCATTACCCATACCAAATCTAATGTGGCTTCGCCCCTTGTTGGCCTGTCTACATACTGGGTCAGGAAGCCCTCCTGCGCACACTGGACAAAAACTGACCCATCTATAGTACTCGTACTATAGTGTTCCCAGTAAATATTTGGAAAGTTGAAGTCCCCCATGACAACTACCCTGTCTCTCTCACTCCTATCGAGAATCTTCTTTGCTATCCTTTCCTCTACATCTCTGGAACTGTTTGGAGGCTTATAGAAAACTCCAAACAGGGTGACCTCTCCTTTCCTGTTTCTAACAGCCCATACTACCTCAGTTGACGAGTCCCTAAACATCCTTTCTGCATCTGCAATGCTGTCCTTGACTAACAATACCACACCTCCCAATCTTTTACCATCTTCTCTGTTCTTACTGAAACATCTAAATCCTGGAAACTGCAACAACCATTCCTGTCCCTGCTCTATCCATGTCTCTGAAATGGCCACAACATCGAAGTCCCAGGTACCAACCCATGCTGCAAGTTCATCACCTTATTCCAGATGCTCCTGGCGTTGAAGTAGACACACCTCAAACCAACTTCTTGCTTGCCGGTGCCATCTTGCATCCCTGAAACTTGATTTCAGACATCCCTACTCTCAACCTTTTCTGTACTCGAACTACAATTTTGGTTCCCATTCCCCTGCTGGATTAATTAAACTCACCCCAATAGTCTTAGCGAATTTCCCCCCCAGGATATTAGTACCCCTCTGGTTCAGATGAAGACCATCTTGCTTGTAGAGGTCCCACCTACCCCAGAAAGAGCCCTAATTATCCAAGAATCCAAAACCCTTCCTCCTGCACCATCCCTGTAGCTATGTGTTCAAGTCCTCTCTCTCCCTATTCCTCGCCTCACTAGCACGTGGCACGGGCAACAAACCAGAGGCAACAACTCTCTTCGTCCTAGCTCTAAGCCTCCATCCTAGCTCCCTGAATTTCTGCCTTAAATCCCTATCCCTCTTTCTACCTATGTTGTTGATGCCTATGTGGACCACGACTTGGGGCTGATCCCCCTCCCCCTTAAGGATCCCAAAAACACGATCAGAGACATCACAAACCCTTGCATCTGGGAGGCAACACACCAACCGTGAGTCTCTCTCGTCCCCACAGAACCTCCTATCTGTTCCCCCTAACTATGGAGTCCCCAATGACTACTGCTCTGCTCCTCTTCCCCCTTCCCTTCTGAGCAGCAGGGACATACTCCATTCCAGAGCCCTGTGCCTCACTGCTTTCCCCTGGTAATTTGTTCCCACCCAACAGTATCCAAAACGGTATACTTATTGTTGAGGGGAATGGCCACAGGAGATCCCTGCATGGCCAGCCAGTTTCCTTTCTGTCCCCTGACTGTAACCCATCTGCCTTTTTCTTGTACCTGAGGAGTGACTACCTCCCTGTAACTCCTCTCAATAACCCCCTGTGCCTTCCGAATGATCCGAAGCTCTAGCTCCAGTTCCCTAACGCGGTTTTCAAGGAGCTGGAGTTGGGTGCACTTCCCGCAGATGTAGTCAGCAGGGACACTAGTGGTGACCCTTACCTACCACATTCTGCAGGAAGAACCTTCAACTGCCCTCACATCCATTCCAACTATTCTAAATTCCCAAAGAGACTGTTGAAAAAATAAAGAATAAAAAATTAACTTGTAACCTTACCAATCTGGCGCACAGAACCTTTTGTTTTGGTTAGAGGAGGAAGATGGGTGGGAGACACTACCCAAGTAGTGTTTTGGGTAACGCAATGAATTCCCAGAAGTCCTTTGCTCCTCCCTCGCAACTTTCAGCAAGTGGAGGCCCGACTCCCTAGGTAAGTCCCTTTTAATGCGGGAAAACGCACCCTTTCCGGCAGCCCTCGCTTCACCACTCCTTCTCTCCTCGCCGCTCTGGCAAAATGGAGGGAGGTGATCGGTATCATCATGGTAATGGACTAACTCTCTGGACTAGTAATCCAGAACTTTAGACAAATGTTCCAGGGACATGGGTTAGAATTCCATTATGGCAGGTGGTGAAGTCTGAATTCATTAAACTCTAGAATAATAACATAGCCTAATAACAAACATTTGATCACTATTCATTGACTTACAAAAACCATGTGGTTCATTAATGTCCTTTCAGGGAGGAAATCTTCCATCCTGACCTGGTCCAGCCTACATGTGACTCCAATAACCTCTGGCCTAGCCAACAATGCCCACAACCCATGAACAAACCATCTAGTTATTAATAACTATTATATATTTCAGTTCATTCTGTCTCTCTCAGTATTCCTTTCTGATATTATCTTCTGGTTTCTTCCCCCATTGCCAAGTTAGTTTATACCTTCGCCTGTAGCTCTAGCAAATCACTCCACACGACTTGAGTTCTGGCTGTGTTGAGGTGCAATCTGCCTGGTTTGTACAGGTCCCATCTCCCCCAGATCAGTCCCAACGTCCCAGGAATCTAAAGCATTATCTTTCCAGTAACACATCTGTATTGTTTTTAATATTTCTATCATTTATAAGTGATGCTAGGAGTAATCAAGATACTTTGGGGTCCTGCTGGTTAATTTCCTATTTTGCTCCCAAAATTATGAGTGGAGGATTATATCCCTCTTTCTGACTATGTTGTTTGATTTTAAATGGGTCACAACTGCTGGCTATTCTCGCTGCCCCCTCAGGGTACTTGGCAGCTGCTCATGGGTATCCTTGATCGTGCTACTGGGGAGGTAACACACCATCCTGGATTTATGTCTGGGGCCACAGGAACACTGACCTATTCCTCTGAATCACCTGTCAATATTGCTGTTCCAGTAATCCATTTACCACTTGTGAAAGATTATCCTGAGGAAGGCTGTCACAGACCTAGAGAAATACAAAGTCATTGACATAGCATTCTAGTTTAATCATGCTTATAATGTAGGCAGAAGCTCACAGTAGGTGCAACTAGAGGCTTAGCAAGGGAGAGAGAGCAAGAGAGAGAGTTGGAACAGTAGCTGCAGTTGAAAGTTGAATAGGAGCCACTTACCTGTGTCTGGTAAGCAATGAATTTGTAAATGACAGGATACCAAATCAGATCTTTCAAGGATAGCAACTATCATGAGTGAGAGCTGAGACCTTGGTATGATAGTTACATTAATATAGCCTCTGCTATGAACTTCACATCATTTGAACATGAAGACCTCTGTAGAAGCATGTGTATGGATCACAAATGAAATGATTTGCAGCATTATTACAGTGTTAAGAAGCTGTATTGTAGTATGAAGGCACAAAATGATACATGTACGTTTTGGATATTATGGTTTCTATTTATGTTTTGTTCATGAAAGGTTCATGGTAACCTTTTTATATGTTTATTAATATGTATAACTGCACTCTCCCAAGAGTATTCAAGATAATATAACTTGAGGGCAACCTCTTAACGAGAAGAAGTTTGAGGTGATGTGCTTCACGATGCACAGTACTGCTGGCAATATTTGTGAACGTTCACTTTCTTCCTCTCTATGTCTCTCAGGCAATGTAGCTGTGAATTTGGGATTAAGCTCTATTATTATTCTTTGTTTTCAATTTTTGTGATGAACTAATCATTATGGAAATCTCCATAATTTTGGAAACTCCTTTTTGCAGGCCTCTCGCTAAATCTGCCCAGACATTGGAAACTGAACTGGCAACTTCTAAACATTTTTCTCACAGGACTGTCAAATCTTTGTTCTTTTTGGCTCTGTCCTTTAATACCAAACTGGTGTCATCAGCCAAAACTGAAATATGTTCCCCTGGACTCCAATCAGCCAATTTGCCATCTTGTTTTCTGTTGAGCACTGCAAATCTCCTTGGTTACCTAAGAATAAACCAATCATGGGTACTCCCCAGGTTGACAAACATAATAAAGTGATTAGCATTGTTCTCGTTGATGAATCTGATACGTCTTCCAGGCATGTTGATCATTTGTGATAACCCCTACAAGGCCTATGGTGGATCACTAATTAATTCCCTTATGGAGCTCATTGAGTATGAGTTCCCTTGGGAACAGGCAATGGCCTGCCCTTCAGAAGACAGACCCAAGTGTGACAAGGTGGCTGAGAGGTTAAAGCAATGGACTACTAATCCAGTGAATTCTAAGCGCAGGAGGTCAAATCACACTCTTGTCGCTACTTTAGCAAGTGCTTAATATGTTTCTGGCTTGCTTACTTCTAAACTCCAACTCTATTTGAATTTAGTTCCTTCCCACTCTCCCTACCCCTCTCTCATTTTGATGGTTTGCTTTGCTGGTAGTGGGCTTTGCTTGTAAATGTCTAATTATCTCCATGGTGATTTGCTGGTGGTGGTTAATAGTCAAAAACAAGGAAAAAAAATCACAATTTGGTGGTGGGAAAGCCATTCAGTTGTGGGTAAGCGAACTTCTGGATTAAAGTAAAGCAGATCCAGGGGTGGATCTGCAGAACTGTCTGTCCCGAACTGAGACTAGCCTTTGCATGCCATGAGTGGTGACACTATTTTGGTGTTCAACAATAAATGATGCTCCTTTCCAGTCGGGCTTTCTGAGTTATGGCGTGATTGTAATATAGATGGCATCATTGTAACCCTGCACTGCTGCTTGTCCACGCTTTCCGAAAAGGTTGCTAACTCCTTCTGTGCCTGCTGGAACTTAATGAATGTAGATGTGTGCCTGAATGTCACCTGCATAAGGCAGTGGTGAACTGTTGACACATGATGTACTTAATGAAAGTGAGAGGCTGAGTGGTGCATCAATAGTAAATATTAGTCACCAATATCATCATCACAGATGTTAGCCATAGACAAGGCATTGCATCTGACATATTAAAAAAACTACTAGGTTTGAACCATTATATCACCATATCAGCGACATTACACTGCCCTCTCAGACACTGATTATTGGAAAATTTCAAATTGGTCCTCCCTAGTTTCGATGCCCTATGGTTTGAGTATCTGTAGGTCAGGTATTATTTCAATGCCTCCTTCTCCTTAAAACAATGAACCATGGAAAAAAGATACCAGCTCAGTGCCTCCCATGGAGCTGATGTTCAAGGTTGAGGGAGGTGTTGTAAGCTGGGTGAGGAGTTTGTGTGGAGGGGGTTGCTGTGGAAACCTGACCAATTAACATCCAGAATGGAAAGGTTTGCATATGGTCTTGCCATCCAATTGCCAGTTAAGTGGGAAATTAAAGGGATAGTGACTGCTCAAGGGACCCAGCAATCAGGGAGGAATGGGGTCCTCTGAATGCCTTATCCTCTCTTTCTCTTCAATCTTCCTCTGTCTTTTTTGCCCACAATCCCTTCTTTCTGACCCCATCTCACTAACCTTTCTCCAAGGATAATCTGTGGTGAAGGCCCAAGGGAAATCCAACTAGTAGAAAGCACTGCTGCTGGTTGCTCTGCTGGAAACGGAGTAGCCTCTGATGAACTGACTAGTTCATCAGTGGTGGATGTTCTATCCCATTGGGGAAGTGTACAATCCAGTGTTCCTGTGGAGCTGGGAGCCCCAGGCAGCAACCGGGTCTAAATTTCTCAGGCTCTGAAGAAAGGATCGTCTTAGATGCTGTCAGTTTTGGTGGTCAGACTTCCTTAAATTATCTTCCATTGTTTCACAGCTCCTGTTGAAGTCTTGGCAAATTCCACAAACATTCAGGAAATGCAAAGTAATGCCTGAGACACTCAGCCAAAATAGTCTTTTGGACTTGAATTCCGATGTGACATTTCACCATGCTAACTCCTCGCTGTGCAGTGCAGGCTGAGCACTGTCAACTTTATCATGGTGGTGATTTGTAGAGATTTGGGATGAAATACATTAAAAATTCTTGAACGGTGGAAACTGGTGGTTTGAAATTGGTAGGGCAGACCAAGATTCAGCAAATTAATTTGAAACCAGTGAGGCATGTAGATAATGCGCAGATCAGGATCACAACTAGTTCATGGAAAGAGGTCCCAGCAGCTATTTCAGATGGTGTCTTGACATTTTAACTTGCCAAGATGCTTGAAAATGGACAGTATTTCTTGAAAAGGTTTTAATCTCTAGCCTTATGTATTCAACCACGAATGGAAACCTTCTCTGAAATGCTGCCTCTGTAGCCAGCTGATACCAAAATGATTGGTACTATCGCCACCATGTTTTTAATTCAGCATAGATTAGGGCGTGACCATGAAATCTTGTTGATATGTGTGGCATTCTGTGATATTTTTACTCACTGAGCAGCTGGATATCCAACTAAGAAAATTGCTGTACTAATATATTTAAATATTTCAGTTTACAGCTAAAATTAAACCAAGAGCTGGAATTTACCCTGCTGCACCAGTGGGGTTGAAGCAGTGGGGTATGTAAGTAAAACTACCCTTGCCCCAGCTCCAACACACATGCAAACACATACCAACATATCTGAAATTTATAAGGGCAGGGTGGTGATGCTTAGGCCTACTGAAGATTTTAGATAGTCAATCAATGACTGCTTCAGCTGCTTTCTCCCAGAATTGCTGATATTTTACCCGCAACAAGGTAAGCCCACACCAGTGGCATCACTGCATCAGCGTTACCTACCACCTCCTCCTCCAACACCACCACCACCCTACCTAAAGTTATCCCTTACCTCTTAACTGACACCTCCAACATCAAGTCATCGGTCCCAGTGACACTGAAGAAATGATCTAGCTGATGGCCATTGAATGACCAATGATTCTTCAAAACTGGGTATCGTCTCAAGAAAGGGGCAGAACTTTTGTCTTAAAGCAATTAATGCTGGAGCCAGCATTGTGTTGCACAGAGGCAGCTGTGAAGATCATGTGTGGACTTCTACCTGACTATTTTTGCTGGAGGAACAGGGACCACAGTGGCCTGTAAAATCCAGCCTCAAGTGTTAGGTTACCTGCCTTGTTTTCCTGGATGTATCCAAGGAAGCTCACTGTCTGGGTGATGTGTCCAGGGTATATTTTGATTGAGTTTATATACACAAGCAGTCAGAAAACAGTGGAGAGGGTTTGATCAAAATTCTGATTTGTGCTGTTAAACTGTTGAGAGGAAGCGTGGCCTTGTTAAGTCTGTTCTAAAGCTGTCTGGATTTGTAGTTAGCACTTGCACTGTGCCAGCAGTATCATGTTGAAGCAAAGGCTATGTGATTAGCTTGAACAACATCTTTGACATTAAGTTCTTTACGCAATACTATTTATTAACACACTGCCAAAAAAGACTTTCAACTTCTGTATTTTATCATGAAAAGAAACTTTTTTGAGCCAGGGCCAAATTGATTGAGTATGTACAGTGCATCCAACGATACCCTCTATTCATCATTCAATAATTTTTTGTAAATATTCCTCACCATCGTATACACATTCGTTAAAATTCTATTATGAATAACTAACATTTTCAAAGAAATATGGGATTTCATAAATGCCCAATGGTATCACAAGAAGGATTTACTTGGGAAGACTAATGCCTTCACTTATTTCACTTACTATTTCAACATTAAGGGAATGGAAATGTAACTGGGAAATAACTACTGATGACCAAAACAATCCTATTTTGGGAGTAACCTTACTCAAATATTTGCAGTCATGAAAATCATGTGTTGGGATTGATTGTTCGAATTACCCATTGAGCTTAATGTGCTGATATTTACTTGTATGTCAAAAAAAAGGCAAGCAGCAATAAGAGTAATCTTTGCCTCTTTTGACCATTTTTATAATTATATCTGGGGGTAACTGCTCCCCAAAAAAGCACAAGTATGAGCTAACAATGTTAAATGATGGTTAGATATTCTATCTGGTTTCAAAGGTACCCCAAATTCCATTCAGCAGGTCCTGGGATCACTTTCAAGATATATCCATATATGGACACATTATGTTGTAGCTGAGAGGAAAATAAACCAACGACATACAATCTGCTTCAGTATAATGTTTATTTTAAAGCACAATCTGCAATGGATCACATTACATAGCAGTGAGCAGCAGCAAAGCTTCAGCAGTAGTGAGGGCAGAAGATCACGTGTACCTCATGATTAAATACATTCTGGCCTGGAAGTAAACCTGTCAATTAATCTAATACAGACATGAGATACAGGGACATCAAAGGTACAGTGCCTGCTGGGAGGAAAGTGTAAACATATTTTCTTTTTATAACAACACACATCACTGCTGAGCAACTCTCAGCAGGATCTGAATAGCTCAGAGAAAATATAAGCTTACTTATGTGTTATTATCTTGTTGACTAAAATTCATACTGAAAATTACTAATAGTTATAACATGCCAGTCTGTTGACAGTTTATCTACGATGAAGAAGATAGAATAATTATTAAACTAAGTTGATGGAGACAAGAACATGACTTATATTTTTCTTGATAAAATAAATTAAAAGTTGCCAAATTTATATCACTTATATGTTTATATACAGGCTTAGCTTTGTCAAGATCATATTTGGAACTATACACAAAAGAAACTGATAAAAGGATAATCACTTAGGCGAGTCTATGGCGACAATTGTTTGAGTCAATCTGAAAGATCTTGCAGGGAAATGCAGTGATAGCAAGAAGGTGGAAAGAGCTTATAATACCTTAATATGATTTATTATCAAGGTCCTGAAACTGACTCACCCAAAAATGGATACAGAAATGTACTGTGATTTTACAATCAGGTTGTTTGAAAACTAAGAAATGTCATGTAATAACTTGTCACACAAAAGGATTTCCTTTAGATGGATAGATAAATAGATGATTTCATCAGCAGATGCACAAGATAGGTTATAGATTGGTCGTAAGTTTTGAAGAATAATTTGCATATGATTAAATTAGCATTTTAAAAATGTATAACTGGATTGCACATGATATTTCTGAACCTCCACAATGGTCTGGAGATAATTATATGGTATCACTATCAAAGTGAGTACTGCTGTTTTCCAATGCATAGCATGGTTGAATAGAAACATTAAGTGGATTTTGTCCAACTTAGTCTCTGCTTAAACAATGGGAACATTTGCAAATCTGGAATGGTGAAATAGCAGGCTTTACTGGGGCTCTTTAACTGAGACAAAACACTAAACTCTTGACTCCAGGTTTCCCAGTCAATCAGAAATGGGATGAATTTGTGAAATGATGGATTTTTAATTAAAGGGACCACAATATGGGTTATAATTGCTCACTGTCAATTGAATTATTTAGTCTTTAATATTTACAGAAATGGAGAGGAGACCTGGGAAGACTGCTTCCCTAAGCCCTCCCTTACCCTGAGTTGTTCACTTCTACCAGTAATGGAATCTGAGGCACTGTAGAGACGTGAGCTCTACTGAGCACTTGAGGACATGGACAATGTTTCTAATTAAGTGGGTGTGAATGTGAATGTTTGAGAGAGTCCACAAAACGTTGTCCTTCCCTCCTCGCTGAACAAGTTGCTACAAGCACTTGTGACATTTTACTTGCTTTCCTTGTAGGAGACGAAGTGAATGGTAGATGCCTGAAGTTTTGGCTTTTTAATCTTTGGCATTTTATCAGTCACTGAAATGCATGTCTACCTGATCCACTGGGAACAGGACATCCAGGAGGCTGCTTTAACTTATGTTGCACTTGTTGTAACTAGTGCTGTTGGCAATGGTGTTGTTCCACCTTTTGTCCCTTATCAGAAGACAAAGTAGAGCTGCCGAAGAGGCTCCCATGCCCTAGTGAAATGTAGCATCAGGTGAGCAAAGTGAAAGACAGATAAAATGCTTTCCAAGAAGCTGGCAATTACCTATCAAGCAGTGAAAGTGCCCTGTCAGGGAAGTGCTATGAACAGCAATATCTCAAGTGTCGTGGCTGGAGCTCTTCAATACAACTGATCAATGCCTTTGCAGCCTTCATTGAAGAAGCTCATTGTGTTATACACTCAATCTGGATAATCCTGGTGGTTTCTGACAGGTCAGCAAACAGGTCCTCAGGTTGTTAACCTGAAAATCTATTACTAACATCTTCTCAAAAACACTCAAAGTTTTGGCTGCAACCACTTTCTGTGGCAGAATTGCACAGGCTACCTTCTGACTAAAGAAATTTCTCTTGACCTCAGTCCTAAAAGGACTACCCCATATCCTTATGACCCCTGATTCTGAACTCCTTACCATTGGGAACATCCTTCCTGCATCTAACCTGTCTAGTCTTTTGAGAATTTTATAGGTTTCTGTGAGATCCTCCCTGATTCTTCTCAGCTTTACTAAATATAATCCTAATCAATCTAGTCTGCCTTCATATGTCAGTCCTGTCATCCCAGGAATCAGTCTGTTACATAACCAGAACATCCTTGTTCATATAAAGAGACCGAACTGCACACAATGCTTCAGGTGTGGTCTGACCACAACCCTATACAGTTGGCACAAGACATTCCTACTCCTAGACTTGAATCCTCCTCCTATTAAGGCAAACATACTATGTGTTGCACTTGCAGGCGTACCTTCAGCAAGTGTACAAGGACACCAGGTCTCCATGCACCTCCCCTTTCCCAATCTATTACTGTTCAGATAATAGTCTACTTCCTGTTTTCACTAGCAAGGAAGATAATCACATTTTTTTCCACATTATATGTCTGCCATGCATTTGATCACTCACACAACTTACTCAAACCACACTGAAGCATCTCTGTAGCCCCCTCATAGTTTACCCTTCCATCCAGCCTGGTGGTATCTGCATACTTGGAGATATCACACTTAGGTCCCTCATTTAAATCATTAATATATGCCATGAATAACTGTGGTCCAAACCCTGATGTCTGCCTGCCATTCAGGAAATGACCCTTTATTCCTAATTTTTGTTTCCTGTCTGCCATCCAGTTCTCTATCCATGTCAGTGCACTACCCCCAATCCCATGTGCTTTAATTTTAAGTGCTAAACCCTTATGTGAGATTTTATCAAAAGTTTCCTGAAAGTCCAAGCAAACCACTTCTGTTTATCAATGTGACTAGTTGCATCCAAGTAACTCAGTTGGAAGATCAGTCATGATCTTATTGAATGGTGGAGCATGCTTAATGGGCTGAATGACCTACTCCTACTCTGAGTTTCTATGTTTCCATGTTAGCTCCAGGCGTGATAACTAAATGAGCCATTTGACTATTTTAATTATTCACCTGACAGCTGCACAGAGCTCCTTGCTCTGGACCTCCTTCATCACCGCTCCCTCACCACCCGACGCCTAGAGGAAGAACGCCTCATCTTCTGCCTCGGAACACTTCAACCCCAGGGCATCAATGTGGACTTCACCAATTTCCTCATTTCCCCTTCCCCCACCTCACCCCAGTTTCAAACTTCCAGCTCAGCACTGTCCCCATGACTTGTCCTACCTGTCTATTTTCCTTTCCACCTATCAACTCCATCCTCCTCTCTGACCTATCACCTTCATCCCCACCCCCATTCACCCATTGTACTCTTTACTACCTTCCCCAACCCTCCTCCCTGACCTATCACCTCCATCCCCACCCCCATTCACCTATTGTACTCTGTGCTATTTTCTCCCCACCCCCACTTTCCTCTCATTTATCTTTCCTTCCTGCAGGCACTCTGCCTCTATTCCTGATGAAGGGTATTGCCCGAAACATCGATATTCCTGCTCCTCGGATGCTGCCTGAACTGCTGTGCTTTTCCAGCACCACTCTAATCTAGAATCTTTTTCAATTCACCTTAGTGAAAGAGAGCTGGATGAGGCCTAGATCTCGCCCTGACATAGCTTTTAGGAGATTCAAATCTCTACATACATTCCAACATGCCTCCCCTTGCCCTGAAAAATGTCACACATTTTGCTCTTTCACCCAACTTAGAGCATGAGAACTGTCCTGAAACGTAACTGGCATACATCAACAATTGGTATGGGATTTTCACAACTGGCCTCAGTGCCTTTGCCTGAGTCAGGAGAAATTAGCTCATTTTCAGGTCCTTGGCCAACATTCTCGTGATATCTGACAAAGTTACATCATGCACATTTGTTGAGGATAGAATGAAGTTTGTCTAAGTCACATTGCTGCCTTTCATGGTTAAATAGTCCATTGACTTTTCTCAGGTTCAGACTGAGATAAGTATCTGTGGTTGCCTGGGTAACATTCCTTAGCACAAATATCAGGGGAGGATGATTAACTGGATTATTTTTCAAACAAACTGAGATGGATTTTATGAGCTGAAAGATCTCCTTTAATAGAAGTAAGACAATTGGAAAAATTATTTTGCTATCTGCTACACACACACACAGACACACACACACAGCTTTCCAAAAGATTGAATATTTGTATTGTTTTGAAGAACAAAGCTTGAAAACCTACCTTATCAGGCAGTCTGTATGCAAAATAAAAAGTAGTTCACAATGTTTGTGCTATCAATGATGCTAAACATGTTTTCCATAGCAACTAATTTTAATGTATACAAATATATAATTGAGCATCTGAACATCATGGTGACTCAGTGGTTAACACTATTGCCTCACAGCGCTAGGGCCCCAGATTCAATTCCAGCCTTGGGGTTCTGTGTAGACTTTGCACATTTTCCTGTGTCTGTGAGTGTTTCCTTTCACAGTCCAGAGATGAACAGATTAGGTGGATTGGCCTAGATTTAAACAAAAATGGAATTGGGTTGAGTGGGCTGCTCTTCAGAGGGTTGGTGCAGACTTGATGGGCTGAATGACCTCTATCTGCACAGTAGGGATTCTATAATATATTCTAATACTGAATAACACTTACTTCAGAGGGTGGAAATTTTAAATAAATCTAGAATAGATATTTTCTAATCAAGCTATCCAGAAGGTTACTACACACTGCATGGGACCTGAACCCAGACCTCCTGGCTTAGAGGTAGGCATACTACCACTTCTCCACAAGACCCCTTTTTAATACAGTTGATATACTGGATTCAATTTGAAGGTTAATCAGTGTTTGTGGATGGAATGGGAAGAGAAGGATTCCTGAATTAGAAATGCTGCTGACTAACCTATTATTAGTGCTCAATTCTGGGATCTAAGCTTATTTGACAAACTATTTATGTCCGAGACAAGGGAAGATACAAGTGGCGAGAGAACAGAATTGCAAATAAGTATAATTTAAAGGGAGGCAAACAATCAAAAGAAATTGTCACAAGGTGTGGAATTTAACAGGGTTGCCACAATGTGTAAGACAATGGGGTCAGGGCAAGAGAATTGAGCTAGATTACTTGTTGCTGATCCATGGTTTTGGGTGAGCAGGCCCTAATTTTGTTGGGTGGCAGTGGTGGTTGGCAGGAATCCTGCTCAGTGGTGTTAGGATGTCAGTTAGCTTCACTACTGAGCCCCTTAAAGCTGATTATTCCTGAACCAACAAGGATTTAGTGGGTCAGTGACTGAATGGAACCTGTTTAGAGTTCCTGGGGTGTCTGACCAGAAAGCCCTTTTGGGTTTTCCAGTGGTGACCAAATGCTAACACATTGGTAGTTATCAGTGCCTGGTCAAGGAACACGGCAAGGGTAAGTGATGGGAAAGAATTAGGGTGGGTGTATTAATGCTATCTTCTTCCTTTGTGTTTGACCCCCTTTTTACCTATCACACCATTAGCGAGTCCTTCCCTATGACCACCATTCTGCTCCATTTCTCTGAATTGAGGGATTTAGGAGTAATCACTGGTGAAGGCCTCACCTCAGAAGAAGGAGCCATCACTTCTGGCAGTGTACTTTTGTGGTAGTTGAACCTTAACCGCTTAGGAGACCTAATAGTGGCCAATTAACTACCTGTTTGCACTTACTTAGCACCAGGTCCCCTAAACGCAAGTGATGTAGTGTCCCATCAGTCTTCCAAAGCATGGCAGGGTGGGGGGAAGAGGGTGGGGGAGATGCCCTGTCAGAGTAACTAAATTCAGCCAAATGTGTGAGTGAACAATAATTCGGTAAGTTTTTGGAGAGTTTGGAACTCAACACTATCATTTGAAACACTGAAATAGCAGGAGATTAAAGAGTAACAGGAAAACCAAAAGAAACTCAGGGATGAGTGGGGATAAGTGATGTAGCAATCAGCACCTAAACCCTGCTGCATGGCTGCTGAAATTGAGCTAGTGATACATAGAAGACCAGTGAGGAAGTGGGATATTCTGTGGCCTGCACAGCACTATTCTTTATAGTCAGCTTTGTAATGTGACTATGAGACTCTGGAATCAAGCTTCAGGTCATGATTGATTATGGGCAGAATCTTCCTAATTCCTGAATGACTTGGGTTATGGTAAACCAAAATTAGAAAATCGAATGAGAAGTCAAATAAAGTCCTTCTCAATGTCACGGCCAAAATGTTGTATTTTGCAAACAAGCCCTGGCCATAAAGACAAGATTTTCACTCGTGAGTGTGACAGGCATTGACTATCACCCATAAGCACTCTCATGATCACCTAAGCTTGCCTCATTAAATGCAATCTCCCACTAGATGGCTAGAAACTAGATACTAGGATTTCCCAACATGAAATTTGGAGCAGGTACCTGGAAACTCACCAGATTGGATCAGACTGCATCTCAGAGCTGCTAACTTGCTGTCTTTAGTACTCAATCACTCACTCTGAGCTTACCTGGATGTTGCTGAATGGATTTGTGCAGGCGAGGCATGTCCTCGTCCCTCAGGACCAGCAGAGGAGGCCAAGACACTTACAGCCTGATCCAAGCTTCCACCTGGATCCATGCGATCTCTAAAGTCCAAAGCGGAAAGAAGATGAGTGACCTTCTCCACTCTGCTAGGGTAGATGTTGCCATATTCTCTCTGCTACCTTTCGCTCAATCTAACTGTGCTACTGCAGCCATTCTCTCTGTGGCATTCTCTCTAGCACATAACATTTTCCTCATGCACTCTGATTCACCCAACACCTGCCTTTGCCTCTAATTCTAAACACCTTCTGCCCTGTCTGCTCATTCACTCAGCACCCCTCAACACACTTCCCCCACCTGAACCAGCACTAACAACTGTGTCACCCACTTTCATCTTACTTATTTCCTCCCTTTCTCTCATTCCAGGAGAAATGGGCCCATGATCAGGCCCCAGTGAGCCTGTTCAGGGCATGAGGTGCCTGACCTTGGCTCCTCAGCTCCCATGAGCAAAGGATTCTAACCCTGACTAGCTCAAGCAGCCGACTGACCGTGCCCAAGCCTCTGGATTGAAATCGGAGGCTACTCTTGACCAAATTGTGTATTCAATGACCTTTTAAATATGGCATTGGTGCCAGGGACCTCAGGATGTCCCAGCAGTGGTGAGTATGTCTGCCCGTGGCAAGTGGAAGAATTCTGCTAGCATTGGACAAGAGCGGAATCTTCTGATGAGAGGTGAGGTGCCTCATTACTAAGGTTGGTTTGGGATGATAGCAATGGAAAACTCGTTGAGTCTTGCAGAGAGAAATCCCCCTTAAAATTTGATGGAAATGACACTTAGCCAATTTCTGACTAGATTCAGTCCTACGTTACCACCTTCGTTTGCTCCACTCCTCATTTCTGTTGCTTCCACAAGTATCTTTACAATTGATGGCTCAGCGAGGCAGTCCCTTTTCCGTTGACTCAGCTCCCCACTGCAATTAGTAAGCAGGTTTGCAAATAGCTATGGATATAGGTACTGGCACCAGTTATCTGTGACCAGTTTCCTGGCTTTTAATCATCCTCTTTCTTTCATACAGTTCCATGTCTAACATTTTTAAAGGGTTGCTTTAGAAGAGCCATAATAACTAATTGGCACATTGATGTATTTTTATGAATCCAAATGGATCTGCTTCACCTACTACAACAGGGACAATTTCATGTCCTACTTCCAAAGAGGTGAATACATGAACGCTCATATCAAAGTACAGAGCACCTCTCAGCCAGTGTCACCTGATTCCAGAAGGCAAAAAAACCCATTAAACTTACAAATAACATGTACTGGTCTGAATGATCTTGTATATTTCAAAACTGAGCTCCAGTATGACCAGTAAGTTCATTTCACATGTTACTGTTTTTCAAACCTGTTTTCATAATCCATGTGGTATCCTTTCATATGTCCTCTTCCCATTGAATTTGGGATCACGAATAAGGGATGGAGGCAGAAAAAAATTAGCAACAGCTGGCACAAAAGCTAAGGAAAGCCCAAAGCCAAACTGAATTTCAACAGTAAACAGGTATGGCCTAGCATTGGCCTGAGAACACACACCTGTAGTAGTGTGAACCACTCACCTGAAATCCCATCAGCATCCTGGCAATTTTGCAAGATTAAGTAGATCCCAACCTCGACCACTTTTGACTATACCATTTGAATTCTTGAATGGTTTGGACCAGGGTATCCAAAGTTTGCTAAAGCCAAACTAGAAATGATCACAGTGTCAAATGTAAATAACAATGCTGCAAAACAGATCAGTGCCTCACTTCACAGTCCAGTCTGCATCTGTTTGTGGGTGCAGATAGACCATATCAGTTCCAGGATCTTAAAAAATGTTCTTTTGCTCAGTGAGAATATCATTGATTAGACTTGCATTTCTGTGAACTAAATGAGGAAGAATAAAAGCTGGCTTATAAGTGATAACACAAATGCAGTACTGATGTGTAAATGTCACTCTTTAATATTGAAATAATGGGCTGCTATTTGTAATTTTATACCCAAGTCATACACTTTATTAGAAAGCCAAAAAGGCTCCTTCCTAAGTCATGCATTGTCAATTAATCAAGTTCTAACCTGTCTTCTTAGCTACAGTAGGGTGGGCAGTAATTGTTTGCATAATACCAACAAAAAATAACCACTCACCATATTTGGAAAGAAAATAAAATTGTTGTGCAATTCCCATGCCTGAAACAGACATTTATTGGGAGGGGATCCAATGTTTGTTTAAGGCCCCCGTCAATAGACTGGTTTGTCTTGTGTACACTCTACAAGACCAGATCTTGAGAGTGCTTGCCACAAACTAGGCACATTTTTGGAATATATCTACCCGAAAGCAGCCCCAGAAGAACATGGGAGTACTGTTCCTGTTCCTACATTTAAGGAATGCAGGTCTTCATTACATTCCCCACCAATCACCATGCGACTCTGTCTTCAATTCCCAATGCCACCTGCTGACCCCACCATCCAATCTCTCTGATCCACTTTGTGTCCCATCTCACCCTGGCTTAATTTCTCCCTTCCTCCTGGCCTTACGGCTATCTCTATTCACCTTCAGATTCTCCACCTCAGCATATGATCTCCTTCACCCTTATATCTGTTTTGATTCCCATCCCTCACAATGATTCCAAGTTTCTGCTTCTGATTTTTCCCTTGGCTAGGGCACAGCTTTCCTCCACCTGATTTCTCCACTTCAGGTCTCCTCACTCCTGCATACCTAGTTACCCGTAAAATAGTAAAGATATATAAACATATTAAAATACTTCTCTATAATAAACTAAATATGCATTGCCATATTTCAGGGTAAAAAAAGTTTTGCAAGATTCAAGTGTGCAAATCTAATGTTACGGTATCAGTGTAAGATCTTTCCTGATAACTTTCTTAGTACCTTCTGTTGCGGTTTATCAATACATGCTCGATATCCAGGAACACTTTTTTGGTCACTTTTCCCAGGGCAAAGTGTCATTGCACAGCTGTGACCAATATTTATCATGACTGTTAACTGGTTTTCCAGACTGGATGTCATATGACTTGACTGCAGCTAATTCTGTCCTTCACTCATTTTGTTGGACCAGATTGCTCTGTTCAATGAAAGAGGAAGGAATGGTAGGTCAGAGAAAACACTGAATTCATTTCACACAATGACCATTCAATCCCCTCGTTAGGAAAATATCTTCTAATCCAAAGTAATGAACACATTTTCAAGAAAATCGGGCAATTGATGTGATTTTGAATATATTCTTTAAACACATATACAGGTGACGTTCTTGTTGGAAATATTTTATGGCTTTCCTTTTGAACTTGTGCAAATGTATCAAAACTTTAATATTCACCAAGATAATAAAATCACACAATATCACACAGCTGGACAGCATAAATCCCATCAAATGATGATAGTTTCATTTTGCATATTGCTCCATGTTCATATCTGATACACTTAGAAATAAAGCTGGTATTATCACATTGTTGTCATCTGATTTACCTGCTGCAGGTCTAATAAACCTTTGAACTGAACACTGCATAAAATGGAACACTTTAATTAACTGGGTTTAAAGGGGAAATGTAATCCAAAGAATTACCGAACATTCTTCTCTAATTCTAAAATTTCTAACGAAGCATTTATTCATGTCTATAAATTGCCTGATGCTAGTGAGTTTTATGATTTTAAATGATTTATTGTAGGGGGTGGTGTGGAAGCAAGCTGACTTTAAATCACCCTGCCCAATAGGAATTGTCCAGTGGAGTTTATATAGCACTACAGAGCTACCTGCACCATTCCAACTACAAGCTTTGGTGGCTCAGTGGTCAGCACTGCTGCCTCACAGCATCAAGGACTTGGGTTAGGTTCTACCTGCGGGCAGCTATCTATGTGGAGTTTGCACATTCTCCTCATCTGCATGGATTTCTTCTGGGTGCTCCTTCCTCCCACAATATAAAAATGTGCAGGTTATGTGGATTGGCCATGCTAAATTACCCCATTCTGTCCAGAGATATACAGGTTAGATGGGTTAAACATGGAAAATGTAGGGTTATAGGGTGGGTGGAGGTCAGGGGGGAGGTTGTCATCAGAGGGTCAGTGTGGACATGAGGGGCTGAATGTCCTGCATCCACATTGAGGAGGATCCTATAAAGTCAAGCCTCAATCCCTGGAAGTGGCACCTCAGTTAGGAAGTTAGGATTGTGCTCCAAAGAGATCACTTCCATATCCATTCCACTTTCACTCCAAATCTCAGACTCACCGGTAACACCAGCAGAATTGGAATCTGAGAACTGCTGAAGCTGTCTAAAAGTGGGCAGATTGAAGAAGGTGACCAATACCTAGAAAGTTCTGATTTATCCACTTCACCCACATCTCCCATTGTGCAGCGCAGTGTCAGCATAGCAACATTAACACTGTGACCAAAGCTACAGCACACTGATATTGAGTAGGTGAACTTTATATCGAGGATCGATGTCAGCCTGTATTATTTGGCAGATTGATTTGCAAAGTGTAAAAATGATCCAGCACTGAACAACAAAAGACCATTCTGCCCATGAAGCTTATTTCTTTCACATGTCGCATACAGCCTGGTTTATCACATACACTTCCCATGCCACTTCTTTGCCTTAGCAAAGATCCGTTGATTTCTCCTAAGATAAAGTTAGAAATTCTCCAAAACTCTGCCGAGCCATGTAGCTACTTCATTTATCCTGCAACAACTTGCTTTCTTGATAGGACATCTTAGTGATGGAAATGTGTTGCTGGAAAAGCGCAGCAGGTCAGGCAGGTCAGGCTCACTTTCTCCTCAAGGACATCTTAGTGGCCTGAAGACATCAGGAATAATCATGTCCTGTGTGACCTTCAATTCTATCCATCTGTGTACTCCAGCTGTGAATGAGATATTAGAACAGAGACAGAGAACAACACAGCACGGGAATAAGCCCTTCAGACCATCCTGTTTATGCTGACCATAATGCCATTCTAAACTAATTCTATCTGGCTGCACATGGCCTATGTCCTTTTATTCTTTGCCTGTTCATGTGTCTGTTTAAATGCCTGTTAAATGTTGCTGTTATACCTGCTTCCACCACTTCCGCTGGCAATGCTCCAGGTACCTACAGCCCTCTGTGTATTCATCCAGATCCTTAGTAGTGTTACTCCACACAGCTTAAAGCTATCCAGATGTCTATTCCAAATAACCGTGGAAAATACAAATTCCATAATGTTTCAACACTTACTTAACATTTATTAATTTTATATTTGTCGTCTTCTATGTTCACAGTCCAAGTTAAATAATTGACTTGCATCCACGCTATCCATTTTTCTCAGCATTTTGAAAAGCTGACTCATAGAGCTGATTGCTGATCAGTTAGTAGGTATTAAACGATCAAAGTAATGAGCAAAGATCTGTTACATCAGATTTCTACTCATTTGGTATTCCATCACATTTTCCAGTCTGAGTTTGTACTAATTCCAGACGTGTCCATCAGTTTGCAATTAATAATATTAAAATTAAGTCCCAGTGATATCATTTGGCTGTCCACACAATTTCTTGATTTTTATTCAAGTACAGCAATCAATCGTCTAGAAGCCCCATATAAAATAGGCACCCAGGGCTTACATGGTGCTGATTGTAGAATCTATTTAAAAAGACCTATAGCAGGATTTGTAGCAGTAACTTCACCTCTGAACCTTTTTGTTGTTTTTCATTTCTTTTGCTGTTTACATTTTATTGGTCAGAAGGTTTTGTGCCAAGTGTTCTGACACTTTTTTTTTGATACATCGATAATATTGTGTCAAATTACTTTGCTTATGTCTTTTGAGAAAGAAAGGGTAGGAGCAGTGGATGAATGCCAGGTAGGTCAAACTATACCAGAGGCGGATTGCACCCACCTTCTTGTGGATTCCCACCCATACTTAGAGAGCAGACATACCTACCAAACAAAGACTGTGTGAAACAGGATGTACAGGATCCAAATCAACCTTCAACTTAAAGCAAGAATGTGTTATCTGTTGTAAGGACAATTCTAGATAACACGTGCCTTGGCAGGAGAATGTGTTGAGAAATGTATCAGCCACAATCAAATGGTGGAGCAGATTCAACTGGCTGAAAGGCCTAATTCTGCTCCTATACCTGATAATCTAATAATTGAATAGTATTAGAAGCAATAATTGACAGCTGGATTTCCAAGTCATCTGTCTCTGATTCTTTGTAATCTTCAGAAGACATAAGACCATAAGACCATAAGACATAGAGTGGAAGTAAGGCCATTCGGCCCATCGAGTCCACTCCGCCATTCAATCATGGCTGATGCGCATTTCAGCTCCACTTACCAGCATTCTCCCCGTAGCCCTTAATTCCTCTAGACAACAAGAATCTATCAATCTCGGCCTTGAAGACATTTAGCGTCCCGGCTTCCACTGCATTCCGTGGCAATGAATTCCACAGGCCCACCACTCTCTGGCTGAAGAAATGTCTCCGCATTTCTGTTGTGAAATGACCCCCTCTAATTCTAAGGCTGTGTCCACGGGTCCTAGTCTCCTCGTCTAACGGAAACAATTTCCTAGCATCCACCTTTTCCAAGCCATGTATTATTTTGTACGTCACTATTAAGTCTCTCCTTAATCTTCTAAACTCCAACGAATACAATCCCAGTATCCTCAGCCGTTCCTCATATGTTAGACCTGTCATTCCAGGGATCATCCGTGTGAATCTCCGCTGGACACGTTCCAGTGCCAGTATGTCCTTCCTGAGGTGTGGGGACCAAAACTGGACACAGTACTCCAAATGGGGCCTAACCAGAGCTTTATAAAGTCTTAGTAGTACATCTCTGCTTTTATATTCCAACCCTCTTGAGATAAGAGACAACATTGCATTCGCTTTCTTAATCACGGACTCAACCTGCATGTTTACCTTTAGACAATCCTCGACTAGCACTCCCAGATCCCTTTGTGCTTTGGCTTTATTAATTTTCTCACCATTTAGAAAGTAGTCTATGCTTTAATTCTTTTTGCCAAAGTGCAAGACCTCGCACTTGCTCACATTAAATTCCATCAGCCATTTCCTGGACCACTCTCCCAACCTGTCTAGATCCTTCTGTAGCCTCCCCACTTCCTCAGTACTACCTGCCTGTCCACCTAACTTCGTATCATCGGCAAACTTCGCTAGAATGCCCCCGGTTCCCTCATCCAAATCATTAATATATAATGCGAACAGCTGTGGCCCCAGCACCGAACCCTGCGGGACACCGCTCGTCACCGGCTGCCATTCTGAAAAAGAACCTTTTATCCCAACTCTCTGCCTTCTGTTAGACAGCCAATCCTCAATCCATCCCAGCAGCTCACCTCGAACACCATGGGCCCTCACCTTGCTCAGCAGCCTCCTGTGTGGCACCTTATCAAAGGCCTTTTGAAAGTCTAGATAGACCACATCCACTGGGTTTCCCTGGTCTAACCTACTTGTTACCTCTTCAAAAAATTCCAACAGGTTTGTCAGGCATGACCTCCCTTTACTAAATCCATGTTGACTGGTTCTAATCAGACTCTGCTCTTCCAAGAATTTAGAAACCTCATCCTTAATGATGGATTCTAGAATTTTACCAACAACCGAGGTTAAGCCTATAATTTTCCATCTTTTGCCTTGATCCTTTCTTGAACAAGGGGGTTACAACAGCCATCTTCCAATCATCCGGGACCTTTCCTGACTCCAGTGACTCTTGAAAGATCTCAACCAATGCCTCTGCTATTTCCTCAGCCACCTCTCTCAGAACTCTAGGGTGTATCCCATCAGGGCCAGGATATTTATCAATTTTAAGACTTTTTAACTTTTCTAGCACTATCTCTTTCGTAATGGCAACCATACTCAACTCAGCCCCGTGACACCCTTTAATTTTTGGGATATTACTCATGTCTTCCACTGTGAAAACTGACGCAAAGTACTTGTTAAGTTCTCCTGCTATTTCCTTATCTCCCATCACTAGGCTTCCTGCATCAGTTTGAAGTGGCCCAATGTCTACTTTTGCCTGTCGTTTGTTTCTTATGTACTGAAAGAAACTTTTACTATTATTTCTAATATTACTGGCTAGCCTACCTTCATATTTGATCCCCTTATTTCTTATTACACTCTTTGTTATCCTCTGTTTGCTTTTGTATCCTTCCCAATCTTCTGATTTCCCACTGTTCTTAGCCACTTTATAGGATCTCTCTTTTTCTTTAATACATTTCCTGACTTCCTTTGTCAGCCAAGGTTGTCTAATCCCTCCCCGGTTAATCTTTCTTTTCTTGGGAATGAACCTCTGTACAGTGTCCTCAATTATACCCACATCTAGAATGTCACTACCTCTTTTTGCATTGTTCTCAATCAGCAATCAATTGGGTTTGTTTTATGATGTGATATTCCATCACATTCCTGCTTTCACACTCATTGTGTCAATGAGTGCTGTGAGACATATCTAAATAGAACAGAATTATCTGGAAGTATTGAGCAGTTTCGCCAAGTTCTGTGGAGAGAGAAACCGAGTTAACAGGCAATATTAGATAGTGAAGAGACCTCCCTGTAAAGTCCATGCCCGGATAGTGGTGGGTCTTTCCTGCAATCAAGGACCCTGGGGACATGCATGCATCCCCACTGTGAGTTCTGCTTTACTCAATAACACTAAGTGATTGTGGTTGGCAATATATCCACCTACGGCCATGGATCACAGATGGTCTCTCCTTCCTTTTTTTGCTAGCATGTGTGAACACTGAGTACTTTTGAAGGAAGGATCTCCCCAGAAATTCACAAGCAAATCTGACATAGTTTTCGTTTCACAATTCTCGCACGGTAATGTTCTTAGTTCCCTCTTGAGTGAATACTAATCGAGGTGGGATTTGGCCACCAGTCTCATTACTTGACTAACTGCCATTTTCCTGCTCCTCGTATGCTGCCTGACCTGCTGCCCTTTTCTAGCACCACTCTAATCTAGACTCTGATCTCCAGCATCTGCAGTACCCACTCCCACCTAACTGCCACGAAACCCATCTGAACAGTGGACCATTGCCTAATTTTTTAAGTTGATGATTTTGTTTCAAAACTGGGGAAAGTTCAAGATGTAGCTGATCTTTAGCAAGTGAAAGAGGGTGGAATGCAAAAAGGGGACAAAAACGAAAGTCTGTAATAGGGTGGAAGTTAGACGAGATGAAAAGCCATGAAACGATTTACTACACAAGCCAAAGGCACTGGTAATGGAACAAGTAAAACTTGTCTGGAGGAGTAAGTCCACACTGACCCTCCAAAGAGTAGCCCACCCAGGACTCTTACCCTTTGAATAATGCACCTAACACTATGGGCAATTCAGCATGACCAATTCACCTGACCTGCACATCTTTGGACTGTGGGAGGAAACCGGAGCACCTGGAGGAAACCACTCAGGCAAATATAATTGTTTTAAGGAAGTGATATGTGTGGCAGATCTAACCTGGCTTGTTGTCAATGTGAAAATGCTGCCATTGAAATAATCACTAATATACTCTTTGAATGCATAATCTTAATGTGAGGTTGATAATAGCTTAAAGTATTATAGAACCAGGCATTAAGCATAGAGAACTGGCTATTATATGCTATTTTGTACAATACAAAATCAAGATTATTTAATGGCAGCACATTCTGATACATTTTGCTTGAATATGAATACAGTGTGTCAAGGGTGTTATGATCTATTCTTTCATGCATTCCATCTTGCATTTTTGCTTTAATGGATTGGGAAGAACTGTTATATGAGGAAATAACCTGAAATATTCTTGATGTTCAAAGTTCCAAGAATCTAATACTAGTAAAGTCCGTCAGCTAATTGTTAAATTGGTGTTAAATCAACCCCTTTGGCTCCTTTCGACCTCCAACGCTATCAAGTTCAGTTCTAAGCGTGTTACTATTCAACTTAGGAGACTTATTTGTTGAATAATAAAATTTATTTAACATATTAGTGTCCTAAGTTTTGGATAGGGCTCAGGAAGCCTTCAAAACAAAAAGCAGTTTAGTATTAAAATGTTATTGTAGACCTGTTAGTTTAGAACCATCATTATTGCATGCTCAGCAATAGTCTTTCCAGGTAAAGACTTTCATTGTTGCTAGTCATTGAACTATCCTAACTTTATAATTTATCTTATCTTTATAACAACATTTCTGTTGATAGTGAAAAATAGAATTTTTAACCTTTTTTTCTTACTTTTCTTGGCTAAATGCCATTAGATCATAGAATATTAGAGTGCCAACTGAGGCTATTTGGTCCATCATGCTACTGTTGGTACCTGAAAGAGCTATGGTTCCATTCCCACAATCTTCCCTCTGACTATTTCAAGCATACATTCATTGTTCGTGTAAAAATTACTATTACATCTGCATATAACATCCTTTTAAGCAGTGTATTATTGACCAAAATAACTCAGTGCATTAAAATCTCTCCTCTCTAGTTCTTCCATTTACCTTGAAGCTATGCTGTATAGTTGCCAAAACAGCCATCAGTGGAAATAATTTCTTTGCATTTTCATGACACTTTCATCAAGTTGAATATTTTCCAGTATGCAGTCAAATATTCACAACTGGAAACCCTGACATTGCAAGTCAGATTCACACAATGTGAATTGGTTACATTTACAAGGAACAGTCTGACGTCATGAAGAAATCTTACACTGACAAGGAATAACAGAACTTTGGGATATAATTAACTGCAGGTTTTCTGCTTTTGGTAGAAACTTCTGTATTGTTTCCCAGTTCCTACTACACTCTTAAGGCTTTTATTAAATTTAAAAAAGATTGAGCTGTCCTGTGAAAGATGCTGCTGAGGTTGAAAAAAACAAAGACAAAGTAAGCGTATCAAGGACCATGGATGGGTGGTGACAGGCTTAGGATTTTAAAACCTGCAGCTTGTTAAAAGAAGGAAAGACACTGAAAGAACAAATTATGGCTTGTAAATTCTGGGAAGAGTGAATTAGATAGAAGAAAAGGAACAGTGCAAATAATAGGAATGTGAAATAATATGGAAATCATATAAAACATTTATGAGAAGATTAAATGCAAAAAATAGATTGAGTTGAGACTCAATTTAAAAGGATAAGCAGACCCCTTGATAGCGGTCTTTCTGCTTACTCAGTTCTGACATTAGTTAACTGTAATAATAAACCTATAATTTCCTTTTTATCCAGGATAAGAACAAACCAGAATTTGATCTGATGCAATGAGCCCTGATTTGAATAAAGTAATGTGGCAAGAAGCAATAGTTGAGTTAGAAAGAGCAAAAGAGGAATGTTCAGATATATTCTGAAACATTCTATAATAGTAATAAATAATGAAGCAGCCTTATAAAATGATTATTATTAGTTTCCACAACAACCATAAACAACAGACCATCCTCCAGTTAATTACAGTATTTACTATTTTGTATAGGTATACACAGTAAATGAAATTTGGAATGGCTCAAATTCAACCATTTGGTGTAAATGCCCTTGAATTAATATCAGTTTCTGTTATTAGAACAATATAATGTACAAACTTGGAGCTACTTGGCCTCTTGAGCCTACTCTGCTGTTTGGTCAGATCATGGCTTCTCTGATTATAATCTTAATAGTGCATTCAATTACATGGAATTCTTTCAAAGCAATAATTTCATATTACAATTCAGAGCTATTAATTACTATTAATTGAGGTATGGGTTACAATGTGGTGGTACTGTAATGGTACCTCATTAATTTAGTAGACTGGTCTCTTAACAGTTTCAGAAAATTCAGACACAATTAAATGTTTTAGTTTATTAACAAAAGGAATAATACTCATTTTCAAGATCGTTTCATGAATTAGTGATACATTTAGGTTAGTGATAATTGTGGCAATGATCCATAAAAGAATTGAAAATATCAAAAGCATTTTGAAAAGACTGACCAGCAGTTGGGGAGTATAATTTGCTATATGCAACAGACATGTTAAAATGAACTTTTCACAGCTTGCTGCAAGCATAAAGTAGATTCTGTGGTTACTTCCCATTGCTGAGGTGGTGGCACAAATATACCATTTTCCAGAGACATTTAAACCATGATCTGATTGTTCAAGATAGAGTTAGGAGATAAATTTAAATGAGTCTTATATTTAAAACAGATCATTGAACATCTAATGCAGTGTTCTGAAGATACTATGTGATCATTGAGCCAGTTATGTAAAGTATATTGCATCACTGCAGTAATAATTCTGGAAGCTGCAATTCTTCATGCATGCAATAACGGAACAATTCCCAAGAAGCATAAGTGCTGATCCAGATTAATCTCTCTAACATAGAGCAAGCTGACTGTAGTGATTATTCTAATTGTGATATTGAACCATTTTTATGTCTAGGTTTTTGCAGCCAAGCATCATTCTGAAAACAGTTACTTGTAAAAACCTGCCTACAAGCTGCTGCAGCACTGAAATTCACTCGAAATGGAACATAAACACAGTTTAGGATTTGAAAAGCAAGTCCTCTGATGATATCAGGATTTTATTAGTGGTTATGCTCCTTATAAAGGGCTCCTTATAAACTTGTAAATTTTCTGTCAAGGTGAACTATTACACCTACAGCAAGTAATACAGATTAGCTACACTGTGGCACATGATCTTCTGACATTGCTCTTTGTGGGGTGATAACATTGTGTGTTATTGTTAGCCTTGTTTTGCTGTTTAAAGTCAGTACCATTTAAATCCATCTTTAAACCTTCACATCCCGTATCTTCCCATTGCTTTCATGAACATTCACAATGGAAGCAGCTTCTCATTCTTTGGAGTTGCTGTTTTTTCTGAATATGTTATATGTTGAGGACCATTCTCAGTGCTTCCCTTACACATCACTGAATAATGGATAATGAACAACAGCAGAGAATGACTGCCAGAAATGTCAGATGGCATGAAAGGCATGATATTTGGATCTGCAGTATGTCACCCATTGCATGCACAGTTACATCACAATGTAAGTGTTCCAGATATGACACTGCTTTGGTTCAGCAATGGACCAATTGTGGAATTGCACTAGTATTTCAAAAAATATCCACAATCTTGGACCTGGGCAGAAGCTAGAGTTTTATTTTAGAACCCTTCATTCTATAAAATCCCAGTTCTGGTGTAAACAACTGGTGAGGAACAGAAGGTGCACTGTAGACGTTTCTACCGTTGTGTGAAAAGCAAAGGTAAATATGGACCCATTGCAGATGGGACAGAAGAATTTAGAGTTGAAGTCAGGGAAATGGCAGACAAACAATGATGTTACGTTGAACAGGTTTTCACAGAAGAAGATACATAAACCCTACCAGAAAAAAACTAGGCAATCAAAGGGCCAACTTAATTGAAGAGCTAAAAGAAGTTAGTGTTGTTGAAGAGTTGGCAAATGAAAACTTACCTGTATTGAGGATTGATAAATCTTCTGAACCAGAAAAGCTTTGCCTTCGAGTGTTAAGGAAATTGTAATAGAGATGTTGGATGCATTGGGGATATCTTTTTTAATTCTAGAGATTCTTGAAAGGTTCCTACTGACTGGAAGGTGTTACATATAACCCACTGTTTAAGAAATGAGGAAGAGGGACTGTGGAGAACTCCAGACCTATGAGTCTGATGTTAGAATATATTTGAAAGAATGTGTTAACAGAACATTTAGAAAAGCATAACAAAATTTGTCAGAGTGACCATAGATTTCTGAAATGGAAATCATGCTTGACAATCTTTTTTGATGATGTTACTTACTCCATAGACAATGGAGAACAAGTAGGGATGTGATGTATTTGGATTTTCAGAAAACTTATGATAACGTGACACATAGGAAGTTAGTGAATAAAATTTGAATGTGTGGGATTGGGAGGAATATACCAGTATAGATAGAGAATTGCTTAATAACTAAGAAGCAGAAAGTAGGAATAAACAGAATATTTTCAGGATTGCAGGTTGTTATTACTGGTGTACCATATGGATCAGTGGTAGGTTCACAACTGTACACAAAAAAGATTTGGGTGTAGGCATCGGTTATAAAATTTCATACTTTACTGATGTCACCAAACTGGGTGGGAACCAGAGTTGAGAGGAAGGTGTAAGGAGACTTGAAGACAACTTGGGTAGGTTAAGTGAAATGGTTAGAACATAGCAAACAGAACTTAATGTGAATGAGTGATAAGTTAATCATCTTGATAGAAAAAAAAGAGGGAGAATATTTCTTAAATTGTGAGAAATTGGGACATGTGGATGTTAAAAGGGATCCCCTTGTAATGAGACACTAAAGGTTAGCATGCAGGTGCAGCAACCAATTAGAAAGGCAAATGGTAATGTTGGCATCATTTCAATGAGATTTGAATACAGAAGTAATAATGTATTTCTGCAGTTGTATAGAGTCCTAGTTAGACTTCATCTGGAATATTGTGCACAATTTTGCTCTTTTTTTTCAAGGAAGGATATACTTGCCTTGGAGAGAGTGCAACAGAGGTTAATTCTTGGGATGGTTGGATTATTTATTGAGGAGAGATTGAGGAAATTTGGTCTGTATTCCCTAGAGATTTGAACAATGAAAGGTGACATCATTGAAACTTTTAAAATTCTTTCAGGCTGTATGTAACAGGGTGGATACAGGTAGAATTTTTCCCTTGGCTGCCTAACTTTATAATCAGGGGGCATAATCTCAGAATAAGGGATATGTTATTTAACATTGAGGCGAAGACAAATTTCTTAGTTCAGAGTGTGGGGAGTCTTTGGCATTCTGTATCTCATTTGGCTGTGGAATCAAAATGATAGAGCAGTTCAAGACTGAAATCAATGAGTTTCTGGAGACTAGGTATATTAAAGGGTGAAGAGATAAGTTGTTAAATGGCATGGAGGAGGTAATTAGCCATGATCTAGAATTGTGGGGAAGGGTCAATGGGCTGAATTTCCT
Organism: Chiloscyllium plagiosum; assembly: GCF_037043375.1. Lineage (NCBI taxonomy): Eukaryota > Metazoa > Chordata > Chondrichthyes > Orectolobiformes > Hemiscylliidae > Chiloscyllium > Chiloscyllium plagiosum. The sequence continues at coordinate 27,195,001 of NW_028270142.1, read as the reverse complement.
ACAATCCTGTGAAGTATGTGCCTCATGTACTGATCCTTAACTCCTGTGTTTGTGATTCAATGTGCCCAAAATGTCGATTCTCCTGCTCCTTGGATGCTGCCTGACCTGCTGTGCTTTTCCACTGCCACACTCTCGACTCTGATCTCCAGCATCTGCAGTCCTCACTTTCTCTTTATACACAGTGTGTCAAACTGACTACTGAACTGTCTGACTGGGGTCTACATGCTTTGGCACAGATACTTACTGGACTTTGTTGACATGCTTCTGTACCCTGAATGGAACCTTGGAAATGTCCTTGACATTGCTGCTTAGTTTACTTTTTTAAATATGCTGCAGTGGAGTAATATGTTGCATTTCAGGTTTTTCTGGACAGGAGTTCTTGTACATTTTAGCCCTGTATCCTCTTTTAGGATATATCTCACATGTGTTATGAAATGTTGGATATTGTTTTAGTGGTTGAGCCAATTTGCATCTCATACAATATTTGGATTTTTTCCTGATCCCATTGTGTTAGTTGTTGCAGAGTCTGAAAGCTGTAGATGCTCTTGGCCTGTTACTTCAAACCTGAGTCCTTCTTTGAGCAGTGCATTGATGGTATATTCTTTAGGTTTGTCTATCAATATCTTTTGGACCAATTTAATAGTTTTGAAGCTAATGACTAGTTTCATATTGTTTACTATTATACCAACATCTGTCTATGTATCGTTTGTTTCACTAGGCTGTTGTTACTGCAATGTGAAATCAAGGTTATGGCTTCTGACATTGACTCAAACTATAATCTAATCTTCTGAAAGATAGGAAATGGTGTCAAGATCTTTATGGCCATCAATGAAAATACTAGAGGAGTATATTCTTTTTAACCTTTTATTTCCCAAGGCAGAAAGAGTTGGTTATTTGTTGTTATCAGCTATTTATTACTTATTTATATTTTCTCTAAATAACTGAAATTCTGATAGAATGTCAATGGAGTGTCAAATCAGGCTCAAATGTTTGCTTCCCACATTGGCTGTACAGCTTTATGTTCTTTAAAAATGTTGTTGTACTAATAATATACATTGCAGTGTACAGCTCATCTTTTGGCTTTTGACTTCTCTCTTTTTATCTCTTTCTTATTGTTTCTGCTTTAAAAGTTGCTCTTTTAAGAAATAACTGAGCAGTGCCTTTATGGGGCAGTTATGCCAAAAGAGACTTTTGAGTGACATTGCATGCAGTTTGTTTGCATCTTTCACATGGTTTCTAATAAGAAATGACAGGATTGATTGACATCTAGACAAGGAAATGGGCTTAATAATACGTAGGTTTTTACTAACCTTTTGTTCCAGCATTGCTTTGTCAGATTGAAGTTGCCCTGGACCTCTTGCAAAACTGGTTTTTGATATGGCCTCCTTCTTTTTTGAAAAGAGGGACAGTGTCCTCAGAAATGGCCCATACTGTGACTTCATGGCAATTTGTGGCACTTTGTCTTGGTTGTTAGCTGTAATCTTCATCTCTGAGCTCAATTAGATTTTGAGTAATGGTCAGGAACAAAACCTCTTCACAGCTGCTACTGCTGCTATCACCTTTGCTGCCTGTAGAACGAACAAGCTGCCATCAACTTAGCTGTCATCCTTAACTTTTAATCCCCATTTACAACCACCATGATGTGGTTCCTTGGGTAATAAAATCACTGTCAGTTTGATATGGCCTGAGCGCTTCCCTATATGTTAACCCATGTAAAATTTACCACAAAGGCTAGGTTCTTCTTGAGACAGATATCCTGAAACTTGTTAGCAACTTTAACGATTTGCACTGTTATAAGTTCTCACACTTACACGATGTCTGACATATATGCTTACTGATGATACAACTATATTACATGTCTTTACTGATACACATGTCTGACTGCAATGACTACACATCACACTGACTCCATTGTAATTGAACTATTGAATGCATCTAACTGCTTCAAGGTTAAATTGTCTTTCTACAACCTATGCAATAACACAACAGTCACCATTTGTACTAGGATTTTAATGGTCTCACCACAGGTGGCCAGGTATTTAACTGTCTAAACCCCAAATTTGGAAATCACTAATCTCCTCCAAGCCTGATGAAGGGCTTTTGCCCGAACATCGATTTCCCTGCTCCTTGGATGTTGCCTGACCTGCTGTGCTTTTCTAGCACCACTTTTATCTCAAATCTGGTTTCCAGCATCTGCAGTCCTCACTTCTGCCTTGGAAATCACTAAAACCTACCTCTTTGGCTTTAAGCTTTTTACCATCTGCATCATTGGTTGGCCTAGTTGAGTGGCCTAGTGTCACTTTTTTTTTTCTCAATAAAAGCTCCTATGAAACACTTGCAATGCTTTATTACATTTGAAGTAGAAGGTAAATACATGGCATTTTGTTGTGTTCTGATCTGTTCAAAAGTGGCCCAAAGACAGTACTAATTGCAATATTAACGAGGTTAGTTCTAGCCCCAACCCCCACCCATCCCATCTAGATGTCTCGATGGTGACCCAACTGCTTTACGAGTTTCATGATCATGATTCTAACATTTTCAGTCTAATTTTGCATGAATTGACCTTCTGCTTCAGCAAGCTTTGCTTTAATGTAACTTTCTATAGTATGCTTGTACCTTTCCCAGCTGGGTTTAATGTTTATTTCTAATGATGAATATATTATTGACTTCTCCTTTCACCTTGATTTCAATTCAAACATTTGTCAATCTCTATCAAAATTCAAACTAAAATAAATTGTTCAGATTTTTTAATGATCAATATAGGAATGATCAAATTGTTGGTTTTTTTGCCTGCTCGCAAGATCAGATCTTAATCCACACAGCAACTTGGCCAAGGAAGTGTCAATTCTGCTTGGACACATCCTGGAGGCTTTATCATATGAATTCCCACTTCCAATTAGGCCATCACTATGCTCCCACTGTTGGCCACCTTGCAGTATTTAGTCATGGGAACTACAATATCCCAATCTTAGATAATCCAGAAACTACTTAATTCACTTACCAGATAGAATGCATATGTAACAGGACTGCGTATATCTTTGATGTGTTGCATCCCTACTGTTTGCATTCAATTTGATGCAAGTTTGACTGCTGTCATGAAGTGACTTTGAAGTATAAATAAAATGTATTTCTGCCTTTCTGATCTTACAAATGGATAGTTAGGTACCTGTATTAATTTAGAATTCTCTTTCCAAATCTCTGTGGCCTATCCACATGTTTTCCTTTTTGATCATTTAAAACTCTTCTCTTTTACTACACTTTTAGTCATTTTCTCCTACCATAATATCCATTTTTGTTTGAATATGTCTCTGTGACAGTCCTAGGGGTAGCAATTTACATTAACTACGTTGTATAAATGAAATGCAGCACTAAAGAGGAGGTTGTTGAGAAATTGGACATGGCAGAAATAGACAGGAGGGGGTGGGGTTGGGGAATTAAAATGCAGGAGTTTGATCCAGATGGGATGCATCTGATGTTGCTTCGGTAAGTGAGTGCTGAAATAACCAATGTTCTGGGCATCATTTTCCAACCCTCTAGAGATATGAGAATTGTGCAACAGGATTAGAGTATGCAATTGCTACATCCATGTTCAAAAAGGAACAGAAGGGTAAACTCAGCATCTACAGGTCAGTCAATCTAATATCAGTGATGGGACTATCTTGAAGAAGTAATCTGAGACCAAACTAATGGCTACTTGAAAGATATATGTTAATCGATTACAACCAGCATGGATTTATAAAGGTAAATATTTCAGTTAACCAATTGTTTTTACCTGACTTAATTGAGTTTTTGATTAAAAGTTGATAAAAAAAAAAGCTGTGGAGCCAATACGTTTGGTCATTCCAAAGTTTTTGATTAATTAACATTTAATTGACTGATGAAAATTGAAATTCATGGTTTTATGAGGCCAATGTCAGCATGGATTATGAAATTGGCCTGATCAGCTGAAAGCAGATATCAGTGATGCATGTTTGGTTTTACTGACTAGAGGAAACTTTGCTGTGATGTCCCCTAAATGTTGATATGAGGATCACTGTTGTGTATGATTCATATAATGACCATGTCCGACAGAATTTCAAAATTTGCAGGCGCCACAAAGTTCTGAAATGCAGTAACATTGAGATTAATGGTAAGAAACGTCAAAAAAATATAGACTTGTAAAATGAGCAGATCCATCACAGCTGCAATTTAAGGCAGGAAATTGTGAAGGGTTTCATTTTGGTCAAAGATTTAATTGAACTATTCAAAGTCTGGAAATGCTTGATTGAGTAAATAAGGAGAAACTATTTCTAATGGCAGGAGAGTTGTTAACCAGAGGATAAGGATTAAAGGTAATTGGGAAAAAAACAGTGGAGATGAGGAACTATTTTTATGGTCTGGAATGCACTGCCTGAAAGGGTGGTGAAAGCAGATTCAATAATAGCTTTCAAAGGGGAATTGGATAAATACTTGAAGACCAAAAAATTACAGGGCTGTAGGGAAAGAAACAGTGCGGCTAATTAGATAAGCATTTTAAACAGCTGGCACAGGGAAAATGGACTAAATGACCTCCTTCCGTGCTTTAAGATGTGTTTCTTTGAATGGTATTTGGAAAATAAATGAATAACAGTTTCCTCAGCCTCTGCAGGCAATCAAATAAATACACTTGATCTCATGCACAATAATTACATAAGTAAATATTTTCCTGTACTATGAGGGAAGAGCTTATTGTTTTTAACTATCCATTTGTTTATGTACTAGTAATGATATGTAAAGAACTTTTAAAGATTACAGTGATCTCAGTTCTTAGTGTTAAAAAGCATAAATAAATTAAATAATCAAGAAATTCAAGCTGGCATTCAAAAGTGATTAGTGGTCCGAGAAGTTGTCACTGTTGACAACAACAATATTCCAGAGTTCTGAGTTTAAACTCTGAGGATAATACTATATATGGGGAGGTGTTGACCCAGTATGCCTTTAATAATAAGGGAAATAAATACCAATTTCACAACTGTTTAGATTCCTTAAAAAAAAAAAGGATGATTTATCCCTCCTTGGAGATTAAATGCTTGTGCCGTAATTGGAATTGTCTAATCATGATACTCCAGCCATCATAGTGGTTCATACAGTTGATGGTCCAACTGGTCATTTACAGAACATTTGCAGGTAAATGTTTACAGGACTATTGGGAAAAGTAGGAGAGTGAGAGTATTTGGATAGCTCCTTCAAAGTCACCATGAACATGGTTGGCTGAATGGTCTGCTTCAATTCTGTTATATTTTGTTTCTAAATTACTCCTGTTTACGAGTCTACATCTAATGGTTGTGAGAAGAGCAAATGACCTCATGTAACCAAGTTCCCTCTGTATGTTTTTTTTACTGTTTCTAGATCTAATTAGTGAAAGAGCAGATTTGATTCTGAAGACCCTGAAAAATCCTTAAAAGCTGTTTTCCATCACTGTTTACAACTAACCATACAGCCATTGAAATAACTTAACAGAGACTGGTATCTCGTCACCAGGTCACCCTTTATTTACATGTGGAGGCTCCTTGATACATCCAGCTCCCTCAGAGCCAGCTCTCAGAACAGAACCTCAGAAATTCCTGTTCTTTTGCCAGCCTGGGCTCCCTGTTTGGACCAGATTAACAGCCCCAATCAGGGAACTCATATTCTATGATGGCCACCTGGTTGACCTCATTATAATCACTACAGTAGTAAAAGTAACCACTTTGGGATGCATTGATCGATGTGGAACCTCTCAGTGAGGAACAACAAATGTGGATGATCGTGGTATATCATCCATTCCAGATAGACTTGCATTGTATGGAATGCTCATAAAGTGGATTGAATTGTCTTTAGTTGAGTTCAATAGCACTAAAGGCTATGGACATATAATGTTATAGAACTCAATAATCCTACCATGCTGTCAAATGGGTGAAATCCCAAGATTTTATGTTTGGTGTGTTTGTGATTTGCTATATTTGGTACTGCACAGCATCTTGGTTTATATTGAAAAGGTAGTGCCTTGTAAGATTCCTGTGGGTTGGAACTTGAAAGCTGTCCTCTATGTGACAGTCAAGGATAGAACTAATCTGGGCTGGAGATCTTTAAGGTGAAGCTCACCCAGAGATTCTTCACTGAAATGAAGTCACAGAAGGCAAATCTATCCTAAACTCACCATGAGGGCAAAAGTGAACCTCATCCTCTCTTGATTTTTCTCTATCTCTCTCTCTTTTGTTTCCTTCTCATTCTCCTTCATTAGAATTTTAACTGTAATAACTCTTCAACAGTGTACCTAGCTACTGATGGAGGTTGAATTAGGCTTGCACCAAAAATGGCAATTGTGTTAGTTGAAGTACAGCCCATTTTGCACTGCAAAAGGAAGATTTCTGAATAGTTTTACTAAACATGGGAAATAGATAAATGTTCAGAATTAATTTATAATTGTACTCGCCTCTACCAGTTCCTCTGGCAAATTGTTCCAACACCATGCTCTGTGTGAAAAGATTGCCCTTCAGGTCCCTTTTAAGCCTGGAAACATTCACACCCATGGGTTTGGTCAGCTGATGATTTATGTCTATATCTCCTCAACACAAATAATATGTACTAAGGGCGTCCATCTCCAACAATCTACTTCCTTTGAATACAGAATTCATTAGGAGATGCATGCTGGGTAAAGCAGTTCCAGTACTGACAGGATTGGGAAGTGGGTGGAACAACAGTGGGATTTGGTACTAATGATAAACAGAAGCGCTGAATTTTATGGTGTTCCCCTAGCAATTTAGCCACATGATTACTAACATGGCGTTTTTTGGGTTGCTTTTTTTTTTAAATAGGAAAAGTCAAAACCCCTGAAGGTGAACCACAGAAAACAGAGCATTGACAGGCTTGAAGTCATGCACATAAAAACAACATGGAAAATTAAAGAAATGAAAACATAAAATACTGGGAATGCACAGCATCGAGTACGTGCTGTGAGCTTCCAGGAATTTTGTTTTTGTTTTTATTTCAGAACTCCAGCCGCGGCAATTATTTTGCTTTAGTTTTAATGAAAAATGAAAGAACTGGAAGCTTCCATGATGGCTGACTTAGCTGTTGCTGGTGTAATCACTGTTCAGATGCTATAGTTGACATCAATCAACTTTAGCAAGAAAGAGTAAAGTCCGTTCTGAATGTGTATGTGCTCCTCTTATGTAGACACTGGACAAAATCTAATGTGGTGTGATCCCCTTCAAGTCATTTACTCTGACAATACATGAAGCCACTTCGGTGAGCTATCGGAAGGCAGCTAGAATCTTTGAAGCCAGAGCCAGGGAGATGAGGACATTGAAGGGGAAAAGTATTTAGAATATTGAAAAATATACTTCAAAAATTTTGTTATCGAAAGAATTAAAGATAAAAAAAACTTTTAGCAAAATGCTTCACCATTAAAATGATGTAAAGATAATTGTTTTCGCCACTGTTTGTTCATTGAATCAGTTATTTCAATGCTAATAGATTTCCAACCTACTCTTCCATATGAAAAAATAACCTAAAGAACTGTGGATGCTGTAAATCAGAAACAAAACAGAAGTTGCTGTAACATCTCAGCAGGTCTGGCAGCATCTATGAAGAGAAATCAGAGTTAACATTTTTAGAATGGGAGACCTTTCCTTAGAACTTCTGTGGAAGACACGGCAAATGGCCTTGCAGAAGGACTGTGAACAACTCTCGCCCTGAAAAAATGCAGCTTTGGACTATACCATCTTGGCCTAGCCTGCAGGAGTTAGTGCTGGCTAACTTACTGACCCCAGTGAAGGCACTGACAGAATAACAGGTAGGGAGAATAAGTTCAAAAGAATAGCAGATTTGTGCTCCATGGGGCTCCAGCTGCTTCCCCAGGCTGATGCATCAGCTGTCCTACTGATCTGTTGCAGGACAAATGTCTGCATTGCTGTGATCCCTGGCAAAGCTTTCTGTGCAATCCACAAATACAAATACATCAGTCTGAGCCTGTCAGGACCAGAGCTTTTCCTGCAGGACCCAGACATTGGGAAGCTGCTGTTTGATGATATTTCCTCTTAGGAGACAGGCTGGAATTAGGGGCCATTGTTTAAAAATAGGGGTCTCCCATTTATGTGAGGGTGAGGACATTTTGTTTTCTCTGAAGGGTCACGAGTCTGTGATATTGGCTCCTTTCAGAGATGTGAATGCAGGTTCATTTGAATATTTTTAAGACTGAGTTAGATCCTTCATTTGACAAGGCAGTCAAAGACCATAGGGGGTTGGCAGAAAAATAGAATTGAGGCCAATTAGATCACAATCCGATCAAACATGAACTCATCGAATGGCAGGCTCAAAGGGAGATGATTTGCACTTTATCCTAACTTACATATTTGTCTCCACATCATGGTTAGATCAACAAGTACATAAACTGAGATTATCACTTTTTCTATGCTGGAAAGGATGTGCTGTAAGATCTGTACAATGCCAGTGGTGCTGAATTCCTCCATGTTCCTTAAGTTTGAGTGTAGACTTTCTGTCAAGCTTCCCTGGGCATAAGTGTTTGTCTGTGCTTGCTCACCAGCATTCTTTGAAAGAAAAGTTCTCATATGAGTACTCTGCAGCAGTACGCACATGCAACCTTGCTCTGTGGTGAGTTGCCACCTGCACTATCCTTGCTACCTGTGCTATCCTTGTCACTTGCCATGACTGGAGTCCATTTACCCAGTGTCTCAATGCATATCCTGCCTCTAATATGCCCTCAAGATGTCATGAGGTATTGGAAGCTGAATGAATGAAATCAAATGTTTAAGCTGAATCGTGATTAATACTATCTTCTTGCTACTCTATCTCTATTGGCAGATTAATTTACATCTCCAGGGTCGCTGGAAGGCACAAGGGTCAATTTATGATTCAGGGATCGTGGAGATGTTGGGAGTGGGAGAATTAAAAGACACACGTTTAAACTATCTGAAGATTGTAAATTACAATAAACTGTGGGATTATGGGAAGGTGAGATGTTAGAAGAGTTAAACTTCTAATACCATTTGATGAAGAAAGAGGCCAGAAATCAATTACTCAGTTATGATTTACTCATAAAGTAAAACATTACAAATGTAAAGCTTCTAACCCTACTCATGAGCTCATGTCAATACATGTTTCAGTACAATTGTTCAAGTAGTTAATTCCCTCCACCTATTTATCCTTACTTTACACAATAAGCAAGAAAGCAGATTATGTGTATTAACATATTGTCATCCCTGATGGTGCCAATACATCAGCTGGCCTCTAGTTCAACAATGGTTATTCAAATAAATGTCAGGATCATCTCCTGCATTGGGATTAGAATGTGCTGGATTGTCTGTCACCTACACGTTAGCTCCTGTTGTTTCTGATTGTGTGCCACCTTGTTCTGCAAAAGAAAAGAAGTGCATTGGGGACTGTAGTATAGTTTGTTGGGCTGCAGTGATTGACAGTAGCTGAGTAGCTAGCAATGTATGCCCATTATAAGTAGTGAGTGTGAAACTTTCAGCAGTGCAGAGTGTGTGAGGGTGTGGAATAGCATATCAACGTGAAATATTAGCCTTGATTGATTGATAGTAATTGCTGGTAGCTGACACAACTGATTCGTTTGGATGAATGTAATGTTTGAAAATGCACTTACTCTGAAGACTTGACCTCAAACGTCTTAAGATACTCCAGGTCCTTGAGGTTTGACTATTGGCATTAACTTCAATGGTTATCCCACTGCCATTTAACTGTGTATCTGAATGGCTTGCTTCTTGTGAGGATAGAAGACATCTCTATCCCTGCTCATGGACTGTCAGTATGCACTCTACCAAGGCCACTCAGCTGCTGACCTTATTTCAGCCTTGGTTCAAACTTGAACCAGGATATCTATAGGTGTTATTAAACACACAATAGTAGGACACTTAGACAAGCTCAAGGTAATCAGGCAGAGCCAACATGATTTTGTGGAAGGGGAGTCATGTTATAGAACATAGAACATAGAAGAATACAGCGCAGTACAGGCCCTTTGGCCCTCGATGTTGCGCCGATCCAAGCCCACCTAACCTACACTAGCCCACTATCCTCCATATGCCTATCCAATGCCCGCTTAAATGCCCATAAAGAGGGAGAGTCCACCACTGCTACTGGCAGGGCATTCCATGAACTCACGACTCGCTGAGTAACGAACCTACCCCTAACATCTGTCCTATACCTACTACCCCTTAATTTAAAGCTATGCCCCCTCGTAATAGCTGACTCCATACGTGGAAAAAGGTTCTCACGGTCAACCCTATCTAAACCTCTAATCATCTTGTACACCTCTATCAAGTCACCCCTAAACCTTCTTTTCTCCAATGAAAACAGCCCCAAGTGCCTCAGCCTTTCCTCATACAATCTTCCTACCATACCAGGCAACATCCTGGTAAACCTCCTCTGCACCCGTTCCAGTGCCTCCACATCCTTCCTATAGTATGGTGACCAAAACTGCACACAATACTCCAGGTGCAGCCGCACCAGAGTCTTATACAATTGCAACATGATCTCAGGACTCCGGAACTCAATTCCTCTACCAATAAAAGCCAGTACGCCATATGCCTTCTTCACCGCACTATTTACCTGGGTGGCAACTTTCAAAGATCTGTGTACATGGACACCAAGATCACTCTGCTCATCCACACTACCAAGTATCCGACCATTAGCCCAGTACCCCATCTTTTTGTTACTCTTACCAAAGTGAATCACCTCACACTTAGCTACATTGAACTCCATTTGCCACCTTTCTGCCCAGTTCTGCAGCTTATCTATATCCCGCTGTAACCTGCCACATACTTCCTCACTGTCAACAACTCCTCCGACTTTCGTATCATCCTCAAACTTGCTCACCCAACCTTCTAGCCCCTCCTCCAGGTCATTTATAAAAATGACAAACAGCAATGGTCCCAAAACAGTTCCTTGCGGAACACCGCTAGTAACGGCACTCCAAGATGAACCTTTACCATCAACTACTACCCTCTGTCTTCTTCCAACCAGCCAATTCCTCATCCAAACCTCCAACTCTCACCCTCAATGCCATACCTCCGTATTTTTTGAAGTAGCCTACCATGGGGAACCTTATCAAACGCCTTACTAAAATCCATATACACCACATCTACCGCTTTCCCCTCGTCCACCTCCTTAGTCACCTTCTCAAAGAATTCAATAAGGTTTGTGAGGCACGAAAACCATGCTGACTATCCTTGATCACATTATTCCTATCCAGATGTTCATAAATCCTATCCCTTACAATTCTCTCTAAGACTTTGCCCACAACAGAAGTGAGACTCACCGGCCTATAGTTACTAGGGTTATCCCTACTCCCCTTTTTGAACAAGGGAACCACATTTGCTAGCCTCCAGTCTTCTGGCACTACTCCTGTAGACAACGAGGACATAAAAATCAAGGCCAATGGCTCTGCAATCTCCTCCCTTGCTTCCCAGAGAATCCTAGGATAAATGCCATCAGGCCCAGGGGACTTATCTATTTTCACCCTTTCCAGAATGTCCAACACCTCTTCCCTACATACCTCAAAGCCATTCATTCTACTTAATTGTGACTCAGTATTCACATCGGCAACATTGTCCTGTTCCTGAGTAAATACTGACGAAAAGTATTCATTCAGTGTCTTCCCAATCTCTTCAGTCTCCACACGCAACTTCCCACTACTATCCTTGACTGGACCTATTCCTACCCTAGTCATTCTTTTATTCCTGACATACCTATAGAAAGCCTTAGGGTTTTCCCTAATCCTACCAACTAAGGACCTTTCATGTCCCCTCCTTGCTGCTCTTAGCTCTCTCTTCAGGTCCTTCCTGGCTACCTTATAACTCTCAATCACCCCAATTGAACCTTCACGCCTCATCTTTACATAGGCCGCCCTCTTCCATTTAACAAGGGATTCCAATTCCTTATTAAACCACGGCTCCCTCACACGACCCTTTCCTCCCTGTTTAACTGATGTATTGGCATTCTTTTGAGGAAGTAACATGTACCGTGGGTAAAGGAAATCTGTTGGATATATTGTGTGTACATTTCCAGAAAGAGTTGATAAAAGCCCCATCAAAGGCTATTGTGTAAAATAAAAGCTGATGATAGGTGACATATTGAAATTGATAGAAGATTGACTAGTTAGCAGGTCACAAAGGGTAGACATTAATGGATCATATTCTGGTTGGCAAGACATAATGAACAGTGTGCTGCAGATATCAGACATAATTTTAGTTTGCGATATATATATATATATATATATATATATATAGGAAGGGACCAAAAGCATGTTTGCTAACTTTGGTGACATAAACGCAGGTAGGAGGGAAAGTTGTGAGAAGTACGTAGGGAGGATTGAAAGCAATAAAGATCAGTCATTAATAGGTATGGATAAATGAGTGGACAAAGAACTGGCAATTGAATTATAATATGGGTAAACATGAAATTGTTCATTTTGGCTGATGAAGAAAAAGGAAACTTATTACAGAAACGGTGAGAAATTGCAGCATAGTAATGCCGAATGTATTAATGCATAAATCACAAATAGTTAAAATAATGATGGAAAATGTAATTAGAAAAGCTAAGTGAATGTTATGTTTTATTGTGAAGGGAATTGAATAGAAAAGTAGGGAGGTTATGCTTCAGTTATATAGAGCATTGGTGAGACCACATCTGGTATGCTGTGTATATTGGTCACCTTATTTAAGGAAATGTGGAAACATAGAAAAATAGGTGCTCATGTGGCTCTTCGAGCTGCCTGACCTGCAGTGCTTTTCCATTGTCACCCTTTTCAACTCTGACATCTGCAGTTTTCAGTTCTTCAGTTCTGCACCAGCATTCAATCCAATCATTGCTGATCATGCAATCTCAGTATCCCATTCCCAGCCTCTCCCCATACCCTTAAGTCGCAAGGGCCATGTCCAGCTACCTCTTGAATATATCTAATGAACTGGCCACAATAGCTTCCTGTGGGCAAGAATTCCACAGCTTCACAACTCTGAGTGAAGGAATTCTTCCCTATCTCAGTCCTGAATGGCGTACCCCTTGTTCTTCGATCGTGACCCCTAGTTTTGGACTTCCACCAACATCAGAAACATTCTTCCTGCACCTAGCCTGTCCAGTCCCATCAGGAGTTTACATATTTCAATGAGATCGCTTCATTCTTCTAAATTCCAGCAAATACAAGCCCAGTTGATCCAGTTTATCTTCATATATCAGTCCTGCTATTCCAGGAATCAGTCTGGTGAACTTTCACTGGACTTCCTCAATAGCAGGAATGTCCTTCCTCAGATGAGGAGACCAAAACTGCACACAGTACTCAAGGTGTGGCCTCACCAAGGCCCTGTATATAACTGCAGCAAGCCATCATTACTCCAATACTCAAATCCCCTCACTATGAAGGCCAGCATGCCATTAGCTTTCTCACTGCCTGCTGCACCTACATGCTAACCTTCATTGGCTGTTCCACCATGACACCCAGGTCTTGGTGCACCTGAACTTTTCCTAAACTGCCTCCAGTCAGATAATAATCTGCCTTCCTGTTTTTGCCACCTAAGTGGTGACCTCACATTTATCCAGAATATTGCATTTGCCATGTATTTACCCACTCAGCCAGTCTGTCCAAGTCACTCTGCAGCCTCTTAGCAGCTTCCTCACAGCACACACTGCCACCCAGCTTAGTCTCATCTGCAAATTTGAAGATATTGCATTCAATTCCTTCATCCAAAGTGTTAATATATTGTGAACAGCGGGGGTCCCAGCACTGAGCCCAGAACCCCACTGGGCACTGCTTGCCACTACTCTCTGCTTCCTGGTTGCCAAGCTGTTCTCTATCCATGTCAATACATTACCTTTGATACCACGACCTTTAATTTTCCTTACTAATCTCTCGTGTGGAACCTTGACAAGCCTTTTGAAAGTTCAGATACACAACATCGACTGATTTCACCCTTGTCCGCTCTACTGATCACACTCTTTAAAATTTCCAGAAGACTTGTCCAGCATGATTTCCCTTTAGTGAATCCATGCTGACTAGGACCAATTCAGTCACTACTTTCTGAACACCCAGTTATTACATCCTTAATGATTGATTCCAGCATTTTCCCCACCTTTGATGTCTGGCTAACCAGCCTATAATTCCCCATTTTCTCCCTTCCTCCTTTTTTAAAGAGTGGAGTTACATTAGCTACTCTCTAGTCCAATGGAACTCTTCCAGAGTCTACAGAATGCTGGAAAATGATCATCAATGTGTCCATTATTTCTAGGGCCACTGAAGAACTGTGGGATGCCGAGCATCAGGTCCTGAGGACTTATTAGGTTTTAATCAGTTTCCCCAACACCATTTCCTGATTAATAAGGATTTCCTTCAATTTGTCCTTCATGCTTGACCCTCTGTGCCCTAGCATTTCCTGAAGGTTATTTGTGCCCTCTTTAGTGAAGACAGACAATTTGTTCAATTGGTCTGCCATCTCTTTGTTGCCCATTATGAATTCACCTGATTCTAACTGCAGGGAACCTACTTTTGCCTTCACCAGTCATTTTCTCTTCACATATCCATAGAAGCTTTGGCAGTCAATTTGTATGTTTTCCACAAGCTTACTTTCATATTTTATATCCCTTTGTCCTCCTCTGCTGAATTTTAAAATTTCTCCCAATCCTCAGGTTTACTGCTTTTTCTGGCCAATTTATATGCCTCCTCTTTGACTTTAGCACTATCCCTGATTTTCCTCGCTAGCTATGGTTGAGTCACCTTCCTTGTTTTAATCTTACATCATACAGGGATGTAGAGCTGAAAATTGTGTTGCTGGAAAAGCGCAGCAGGTCAGGCAGCATCCAAGGAGCAGGAGAATTGAAGAAGGGCTGAAGAAGGGCTTATGCCCGAAACGTTGATTCTCCTGCTCCTTGGATGCTGCCTGACCTGCTGTGCTTTTCCAGCAACACATTTTTCAGCTCTGATCTCCAGCATCTGCAGTCCTCACTTTCTCATACAGGGATGTACAATTGTTACAGTTCATCCATGTATTCTTTAAATGTCTGCCATTGCCTATCCACTATCAACCCCTAAAGTATCCTTGGCCAGCTTATCCAGCCTCATGCCATCAAAATTAGCTTTCTTAAAGTTCAGGGCCCTTGTTTCAGATATAGTTGTGCCACTCTCCGTCTTAATTAAAAGAATTCTATCATATTATGGAAGGATATACGGGTGTTGGAAACAGCCCAGACGAAGCTTGCTAAACGTATACTGTACCTGGAATAAGCAAGTTGCCTTCTCAGGACAGATTGGATAGGTTAAGCTTTTATATTTTGGAGTTTAGAATAGTTAGCAGCAACTTGAATGAAATATTGAAGGTTCTGAACGGTCTAGACAGGGAGGATGTGGAGAGGGTGATTCTTCTTATGGGAAATTTAAAAACTCGGGGTCATTGTTTAAAAATAAGAGATTGCCCATTCAAGAAAGAGATGAGGAAAATTTTGTGCTGACAGAGGTTCATGAATCTTTCCCTTAAAAGGGGAATGGAAGTACCTATAATGCATCGACTGCTGCTTTTCAAGAACTCAGATTATGTTGACCATTTCCTGGGCAGTTAAGGATAAAGATTTGTGGCTGGCCAAGCCAGAGCCACCCATATCTCTTGAACGAATAATGTACAATCTTTGAATCCAATTCCTTGTCCTGTTGTCTGATTCTTTCCCAGACTAAGTCCTTTTCAATCACAATTCTGGACACCTGCTTTAGCCACAGTACGTCTTTCCTTTAAGAGGGAGATCCTAGCTACACATGAAATTAATGTGCAACATGAAATGTTGTTACCTGTTGCTACATGTAAGGATTATTCAAAGGAGCAGACAGCACAAAAGAGTCTGGAGTTTATATAGCAATCAATAAGTTAGTGTTATTTTACATTGTCATCTCCCATCATCCCCTCTCTCTACCATCACCCAGCCATTTTTGGGAACTATCTAGTTTAATCCCCCCGATTTAAAACAAATTAGAAATTACAAAACAAAAACAAGATCGTGGTATTGTTAAATAATCATTGGTGAACCAGTTTTAACTACTTTTTTTTTCATCTACAGTGGCAATGATTGTAAATATTTATATGCTTATTGCTACATGTAGAACAGATACGTAACTAGAATCTGTTATACAAGATGAAAATAAAAAAAGTACCTATCTTTCCAAAAAAGTATTGCACTCGAAATGTCTGATTGAAAATGCCCTGTTTTGCTACATAAGTTTTCTTTTGCTGAGAGTGCTAGCTTTACTTTGGTTTCCATTCATATTTCATTCTTTGTCAAAACACAGTTAATATGTTAATGTTAGTCAAAACTTCAATTGAACAAATATTTTCCTTCCTTTCACGTGCTAAAAGTTTCTTTAAAATAACTAATAATTCATTTGACTGGGTGTAAATTAATTGTACATGTTCAGCTTAAAATGTTTTATAAGGTTACAAAACCATCAGTAACTTATTTTTCAATTTAACATAAAAATCATTGTGAATCTCTTCCTAATTTGTTTATCAAATTCTATAGATGAGAAATGAACTAAACCCTAAAATCAGGCATGGGGATCATGGCATGTGATGTTCATTATTTCCATTGCTAACGGCATAATAATTTTGTCCTGCTTGTTGATCTTTTTCATTACTGCCTGCAGTCAGCAGCTTACCTGCTGTGCATTGACTGCACATATCTGCAGGGGGCTTAAGATTGTGGTGGCTAATACTACTTAAAGGCAACCTGATTTCTTAGGGACCAGTACATTATGGCTCTGATAATCTGTGCTCTAATTAATTGAGCAATGCAGTACATGTGGGAGGTCAATGATAGGATTGTTGCTCCATGAACATGGAAGTAGTGCAGAAGAAAGTTCATATACAAATTGCACTTCCTGCCAACTGTGTTATGAGCTAAACACAGTGCTTGATTCACTATGCTCCAATTTCCTATCTAGATTAGAGTGGTGCTAGAAAAGCACAGGAGGTCAGGCAACATCCAAAGACAAGGAAAATTGACATTTCGGGCAAAAGCCCTTCATCAGGAATTTCCTATTTCCCATTTCTATCTCTCAACCATCTCTGTAAAGCAGGATTCAACCCTAATATTTATATGTTGCACCATATCTTCAGGGCAATACCTGATCAGTGATACTGAGTTCATGTTCTGTCAGAGCAGCCATCTCCTGACATCATTCTAGCTTTGTTCCAAACATGGATAAAAGAGTTGAAGGTGAGAGTGACTGCCATTAGCACCAAGGTAGGATTTTACTGAGCGTGACGCGAAAGTGCACCAGCAGAACCTGAGTCAATGGGAGTCAGCAGAAATTTCTACACAAATTGGAGTCATAGCCAGCATAATAGTAGGTGGTTACGTTTATAGGAAATCAATCGTCTCTGTCCTGGGAGATCACTGCAGGATTTCCTTAGGGAAGTGTTTTAGGCTCAACCATCTGCTCCCCCTTCATCAATGATGCAATGACCTTCTCTTCTTCATAAGTCAGATGTGAAAATGTTCACTAATGATTGCATAATATTCAGCACCATTTGTGACAGCTCAGAGACTGAAGCAGTCTGTATCTATATACTATGATATAATTCACACTTGGATTGAGAGCAGCAAGTAACAGTTACATTACCTAAGTGGCAGGCAATGACCATTTCCATCATGAAAGTAATTCATATCTCCTCTTGACATTCAATAGCATTACTATCACTGAATACCCTGCTATCCAATCCTGTTGGTTACCATTGACCAGAAACTGACCTGAAAAAGACATATTAGAGCAGATCAGCAGTGAGTAATTCATTCTAACTTCAAAGTCTATCCATCATCTACAAGGTACAAGTCAAGACTGTCATGGAATACTCTCCACTTCCCTGGCTGAGTGCTACTCCAACAAAACCCAAGAAGCTTGGTACCATTCAGGACAAAGCAATCTACGTATCAGCAGTAGCATCCTATTCTCCACTTTCACGTTTCCCTCTCTTCATCACTGATGCACAACGAGCCTCATGGGTACCATCTACAAGATGCACTGCAACAGTTCATCAAGGTTTCTTCAACAATACAGTCCAAAGCCATGATCTCTGCCACGGCGAAGAACAACAGCAGCAGATATCTGGGAATACCCTCATGGAGGAAACAATGTGGCTCATAATGGCAAGGGGCAGTACCGAGGCTAGGGCCATTCTTGTGGCTGAAGTGATCAATAATGAGAATGCAGACTTAATCCTCCTTCTCCCATCTAAATCACCCTCATCCCACAACCTTCTGATATGGAATACAAATGACCTAAGTTTTAGATCTTACTTTTCTCCTCTCCTGTCACCACAAGTAATGTTAACCTTTCTCAGTTCAGCTGTTCAATAACTGGAACCTCATCAGGGCAATGAACAAAGAGAAGGAAGACAATGATGATGAAAGGCCACTCATTACTTGATCCTACACTTGTAGCCACCAGCTCTGATACTGACATGGCACATATTTTAATAAGGCTGGAGTAGAGGAGGATTCTGTGCATGGTGACACATTGAGTGGAAATGTTCAGGAGCCAGGACTGGGGAAAGCAAACTCATAGGTTCTAGCTCACCAGAGGGACAGGTTACACACTATGTCTGCTGCAGAGGAATCAGATGGTGATGCTAATGAACTACAAAAACAAAGCAGCTGATGTGTGCAGAGCCAAACATTGGTTGCAGAGATCAACCTGCCAGTGTTGACCCTCCTCCAGTGCCCTTGCTGTTGTCAATGTCAAGGAGGCAGTTTGGCATAGGCTCAGCTCAGCTTTTGGAACACATTGTTTCCAACAAGCAGAGGGTAGTTACCTCGATTAAAATCTGAAGAACCCACAATGAAGGCCAGTTCACAGCGTTCATTTCAGCACAAAATTGCTTTAAAAGCTTTGTATGCCGAAATTTCAGAATGTTGCTTCGTACACTCAAGTTGTTGTCTTCGTGGTGCTGGTTACTCATACTCCAAGCAATTTCCAGCATGTTTCAGGGCCACAATTTCAAAGGAGTGGCAATCTCACATGGATTGTCACTCTATCCCTTGCTTGTCATGAAAGGAGGCAGCTCTGTATCTGTGACAGGAGATTCCAATCAGGGCTCCTTCAGAAATGCACACAATCTCCTGTCAGAAAAGCAGAGCTCGACTTCCATGGTGCCTTTATCACAGCAATCAGCTGCTGTTTCTGAAATGTAAATGTCCTGACAGCCACTTTGATATGTACTGCCAAGTGGTAAGCACATAGATAAGTGTGGTGTTAGGCTGCTGGAAGGGTAGGTTGCCTCAAGGGTAGAGATAGTATGCTAGGTAAGTGGGTATCGGGTGGATAGGGCACCAAGGTTCTGTGTAAGTAGAGTGCTGGGTAAGTTGGGTGCCAGCTAGATAGGATGGCAAATGACTAGAGTAGGGTGCAAGAGGTGATCGGACATCACTGACACGGATAGGATGAATGGTGACAAAGACCACAGGTCAGAATCCAATCTTTAGGGTGGGTCAGGGAGAAATTGCGTCTGGCGAGGGAAAAAGAGGGTAGGTGTTGGGTCCAATGGGGGAAGAGCAGAGGAAATGGGGAGTGGAAGGAAGAGGAAACTTGTCCAGTAGTGGGTAAAAGGGAGCAAGATGTGGAGCAAGGAAAAAGACTCCAGTGGTGATGGCGAGAAGAGGTCAGGTCTGGTGGTAAGAGAAGAGGTGTTGGCATTCCCTACAATTAGAAGAAAATAGGCTTCTGCTACCAATCACCAAGCCACTGGAGCACACTAGGCAGTGAGCAAAACCTCAGAGTAGACAGGTACAATGGATTACACAAACAAGATTAATTGACTTTTGTTTTCATTATGTAATGATTGAACTTACAAATTAGAGTCATAGAGTCATAGAGATGTACAGCATGGAAACAGACCCTTCGGTCCAACCCGTCCATGCCGACCAGATATCCCAACCCAATCTAGTCCCACCTGCCAGCACCCGGACCATATCCCTCCAAACCCTTCCTATTCATATACCCATCCAAATGCCTCTTAAATGCTATAATTGTACCAGCCTCCACCACTTCCTCTGGCAGCTTATTCCATACCTGCACCATCATCTGCATGAAAACGTTGTCCCTTAGGTCTCTTTTATATCTTTCCCCTCTCACCCTAAACCTATGACCTCTAGTTCTGGACTCTCCCAACCCAGAGAAAAGATTTTGCCTATTTATCCTATCTATGCCCCTCATAATTTTGTAAACATCTATAAAGTCATCCCTCAGCCTCCAACGCTCCAGGGAAAACAGCCCCAGCCTGTTCACCCTCTCTCTATAGCTCAAATCCTCCAACCCTGGCAACATCCTTGTAAATCTTTTCTGAACTCTTTCAAGTTTCACAACATATTTCCGATAGGAAGGAGACCAGAATTGCATGCAATATTCCAACAGTGGCCCAACCAATGTCCTGTACAGCTTCAACATGACCGCCCAACTCCTGTACTCAATACTCTGACCAATAAAGGAAAGCATACCAAACGCCTTCTTCACTATCCTATCTACCTGCAACTCCACTTTCAAGGAGCTATGAACCTGCACTCGAAGTTCTCTTTGTTCAGCAACACTCACTAGGACCTTACCATTCAGTGTATAAGTCCTACTAAGATTTGCTTTCCCAAAATGCAGCACATGATCTGCTGGTGCTTTTCTATTGGCAGAAAGAACTGACCTGCCCTTGATCTGACTACACCCCAACCTGACAGCAAGCAAACACTATTTTGTGAATGATATGCCAATGACTGAAGTGGTCCTTATGGAAATCATCGAAGCAATTTCCAACCATTCACAATATAGATCATGAACAACAAGCCAAAGAGGTTTCCTTTTAATTCATTCACAGGATGTGGGCATCGCTCACTAGGCCAATATCCATTGCCCATTCCTAATTGGCCAGAGAGTAGTTGAGAGCCAATGACATTGTGGCTCTGGAGTCACATGTAGGCCAGACCAGGTGATTGGCTGATTTCCTTTCCTGGAGGACGTTCGTGAACAAGATGGGTTTTTCTGATAATCACCAATGGTCTCATGGCCATTAGTAGATTCCTAATTGCCGATTTTTTTTAATTGAATTCAAATTTCACCATTTGTCTTGGCAAGATTAAAATTCAGGTCGCCAGAACATTAGTTGACTTTCTGGATAAATAGTCCAGCGACAATATCACTTGGCCATTGCCTCCCCAGGAAGGATGTTATCATTAGAGGTTTCAAACACCAAAAGGACAATGATGCCTGGCCAACAAAGCAGAGGTGACAGGTGATCAGGATTTAAAAGCAACAGAGTATTTCGCAGCACACTTATCATGAAAGGTGCAACCGTACAAGAGTTGATTGATTGCCAACTTCCTCAAAGATATCTACTTGGTGCTGTTGTCATGGTTTTAATGGACATAGGTTTAGTTGTAGAAGTGAGAGACACATTTACAGATTTTTTATAGGATAGGATCCCTACAGTGTGGAAACAGGCCATTTGATGCAACAAGTTCACACCAATCCTCAGAGTAACCCACCCAGACCCATCCCCCTACCTATTACTCCACATTTACCCCTCAATAACACACCTAATCTACACATCCCTGAACACTATGGACAAATTAGCATGGCCAATTCACCTAGCCTGCACATCTTTGGACTGTGGGAGGTAACTGGAGCACCTGGAGGAAACCCACGCAGACACAGGGAAATGTGCAAAATCCACACAGACAGTCGCCTGAGGCTGGAATCAAATCCGGGTCCCTAGTGCTGTGAGGCAGCAGTGCTAACTACTGAGCCACTGTGCCACCCATTCATTGAGTATAACTTTCTAATAAGATCCTCTGTGTGGCAATCTTTTGCTGGCCACCAGATTATTGTTTCATTCTAATAATGCAAGATGTCCTTCATGGGCAAGATGTAATACACATTAGCTGCAGCACTTACAGCATAACTACATGAGTTTCCCATAAGTCACAGTATTTATCAAACTCAACAAAGATTCTATCACTCTCTAAAGACTTCTGGTTGATTTGGCACTGCCCCTCCTGCCCCACTTCCCTCCCTCCTCACTCAACCATAATTTCCTGATGAGACCACTTTTGTCTTTCCTCCTCCCTCTTCCAGCAACTTGTTCTATTCTACATGGGCTGTCTTTATTCTGTCAGTTATACGAAAGTAAGTAAAGAAGGACTAACATAATAACTCTGTCTGAAAGCAAATTGCCTCAGCACAAAGGTTTAAAGGGACATGAAAGTACTTTGAAAATAGCTAGACCAGCTCCCTGTCAGCTATCCAATCTTTTGGTATTAGGCAGCTCCAAGATTACATACTATTCCACAAGCAGCCAAGTGAAAAAGCCAGCAACAGCAGTTCATGATCCCTTTAAATAGTATTGGTTGGGAAGCATTTCATGCAGTTTAATGCCATGTTCAGTTGTTTAATGTTACGTTAAGGATATAAGTTGAGTGTGGTATTTAAAATGGCAACACTGGCATCAAATCAGCACTGTATACTGGCTGCTTGTTCTTATTGTTGTCTGCCTGCTCTGTACTCAGCCAGTGATTGTTCGAGGTGCACACTTTAAAAAGATGGTATACAACAAACAACTTATTCATAATGTGTGGATGCATCTCAGGTGTGACTGTAATGTTTAAAAATGTGTGCAATTTCATCCCTCATAATTTGATGCCTCTTTTGTCAAAGCATCATTTGACAGTAAAAAATGTCATCGTTTCAGTTATGTGTGCTACCTCTGACAAGAAAGACAGCTGATCTCCCTCACCAAATGATGATGAGAAAATATATCAAAAACAGGAAAAAAATCCTGTTTCCTCACTGGAGGAAAGGAAAACGGATGCTTACTTTTAATCTTAAAATGTGTTAGAACTGTTAAACCTGCATGCTGTGACACCATTAACTGTTATTGACAAGAGTCCATTACAAATACTGTGATTAACATAGCTTTATACATTTAAGCATGATTCCATCAAATCAAACAGTACGCATCTTTTAAAAAGAGATTATTCACAATAATTTCATGCGAGCATCAACTTGAATATGTAACTCCTCTGAGTGACTTGAGCCTGTAAAAATATTATCTGCTGCAAAAAGATATTGAAAGTAGCACAAATGCATATTAATCAGTATTGTAATGAAGCACCACATGACAGGAGATATGCTAATGATACAGAACAATATGCAAAAGTGGGTAGCAACTTTTTTTTAATGATGGCATGCATCACTCTATTTTTCCTTAGTTTTCTGTGGCTTTCTGGCCCATACATACATCCAAGAAGATGAGTTGCATTCCAACTGGCCTTCATTAATACCATACTGAAACTGGGAACTTGCACATAGCTGTTTCTTAGGAATGATTCCTCTTCCCTGCATCAGTGCACTTAAAAGCTGTCGAAAGTTTGAATAGTGATTACAGCAGCTGGGAATTCATAGACAGTTTTAAACTTGTTTCTGTGGGAGTGCCTATGGGAGTGTGACACCATAAAGGGATTTTGACAACCTGCCCCAACCCACAGTGAAGTGAGGTATATCATTTCCAACAGGTATATCTTTATTTCATGCAGCTTGTCATAAGGTGGGATGAGTTTTGGTGGAATGTAACCACAGGAAACCCTTGCTTAACCTTGTCCTGCACAACATCATCCCATTTGAATCTCCAGCGTTGCTGCTGTTTCACATTAGTGTTGCTGCGTTCTTGGATATTTCCACAAAACTCCAATTTTGAGTCTGGCAAAACTTGCTCTTGGGTCTTGGGTAAGGTGGGGAACAGAGAGAAAGTGAGGACTGCAGATGCTGGAGATCAGAGTCGAGAGTGTGGTGCTTGAAAAGCACAGCAGGTCAGGCAGCATCTGAGGAGCAGGAGAATCGATGTTTCGGGCGTAAGCCTTCATCAGGTGGGGCACAGGAAACCTGAGAATGGGTTATAATTCTCAGGCCAGACGATGTCACATAACGTTATTTTGCATAAAATCCCGTAAAATCGAAATGAATTACAAGTGCAAAACTAACTTATACTGTTTATTTCCCATTGGTGGTGCCATTACAATGGTTAGTTGACGATATTAACTTCCAATTATTGGGTCCAGTTCTATTGCAATGATGCCAATCCAGCTTATGTTTGTGGCATTGGTAACTAAAGGAACTACATCACACCTGTGCAATAAAGATCTTTTTGTTTTCTTGAAAGGTTTCACCTTACCCTGCCTCAGCTGCAATCAGTGATACATGCTGTGGCTTCAGATGCCAGTTATCCCCTAGTATCGCACTGAAGTGGTCATTCTTTGGTGTGGGCCTATGCAGTAAGAATTGGCTGCTGAACAAGTTATGTGAGACAGGCTGAGTCTAATCCTGCAATCATAATACACAGTTCCCTAAATTCACCCCTAAGTCCTGAAGTTGTTATTTTCTCATGTAATTGCATTTGGCAATTTGAAATGTACAAAATCTTTAGCTAGCAACTTATCTTTGCCATTAGTGTTTATCTTGGCATGAACTAACTAAATCTATCCATAGTTTATCTGTTACAGTCTGTTTATATCAGGCTGGTTCATGATGAAATGTTTCTATGTATTTGTGTAAAATGAAAAGTCAGTGTAGGTCAATTCATCTTGTGCTATGCTATAAAGAAAGCAGTAAGAAATCTGTCTCAATCTAAACAGCAAAGCATCTCCCATCAATTTGAAAAATAGAAAGGAAAGTGGAATTGGGCCTCTCTATAGTTAAGCTCTTCCTTCACATCCTTCTTCATACAAATAAGGGTCAATGTAACAGATGGGTCTCTTAGATCTAAAGAAATCTGTACATGACTTCTTGGTTTCATTGCAGCTTTTGATCTGCTTTCATTTGGGCTGTCTTGGTATTTGCCTCACATGAAGCCATTAATAGGTCTGAATTTACTGGAAGGGTGCATTTGGACTTTTCAGTTTATCCATATCAACCTGTATTTATCTGTAATTTGCTGGAATATTTTTCCTTCTGCAGTTCAAAGAGGTCAACAGTGATTCAGGGACCTCAGTGGCAGTGGAGTCTATGAGCGACTAGTGAGCTACTGCAGGGATCAGTTCTAGAACCCCAGCTTAACAATAAATATTAATGATTTAGATGAGGTAACTAAATATCCCAAAATTTGTAGATGAGATGAGCTGAGAGATGGATGCAAAGATGTGTCAGTGTGCTTTGGACAAGCTGAATGAGTGTGCAAATACATGGCACAGGCAGCATAATGTGGATAAATGTAGATTATCCACATTGGGAGTAAAAAGAGGAAGGTGGATTCTTATCTGAATCTTTTGTGAACCCTTTAAAGTTTATCAAGATCTTTCCTATATCAGGGAGACCAGATTTGTACGCAATATTCTAAAAGTGTCCTCACCAACGTCCTGTACAGCCACAAAATGATGTTTGAACTCCTATGCTCCACACACTGACAAATGAAGGCAATTATACCAAATGCCTTCTTTACCACCTGTCTATTTGCGACTTCACTTTCAAGGAACTATGCACTTGCATCTCTAGGTCACATTGTTCAGCAACACTCCCAAGAGTGTCACCATTAATGATGTAAGTCCTGCCTTGGTTTGCCTTTCCAAAATCCAACACCTCATATTTATCTAAATTAAACTCCATCAGCCACTCCTTAGCCCATTGGCCCATCTGATCAAGATCCCATTGTACTTTTAGATAACCTTGGAAGGGTTCAGAAAAGATTTGCAAAGATGATACCAGGGATGGAGGGTTTGAACTACATGAAGAGGCTAAATAGGTTCGGACTCTTTTCCCTGGAGCATCAGTGGCTGAGGGGTGACCTTATCGAAATTTATAAAATCATGAGGGATACGGTTAGGGTGAATAGCCAAAGTCTTTTTCCAAGAGTAGGTGAGTCCAAACCCAGAAGGCATAGGTTTAAGGTGAGAAGGGAAAGATTTAAAAGGGACTTGAGGGGCAACTCCTTCATGCAGAGGGTGGTACGTGTATGAAATGAACTGTTAGAGGAAGTGACGGATGCTGTACAATGCAGTGTTTAAAAGGCATCTGAATGTGTTTATGAATAGGAATGGTTTAGAGGAATGGGCCAATGGGACTAGACCATTTAAGATATCTGGTCGGCATAGAAGATTTGGACCAAAAGGTCTGTTTCCATGCTGTATAACTCTATGACCCCTGCTATAGACTAAATACATGGTCCTATGTGTACCTGAACACAGGAACTAGAAGGCAGGTTATGATCTAGCACTGGAGTGGGAATATTGGCAAATTCTGAAATCAAGTGAAATCAACTTCAGTAAGTTAATTATAGTTTAAAACAAACTTAAACTATCTGTAAACAGAGATTTCTAGAGTATTTCTTTGTCATCATTACATCTCTGATTCTCTAGATGTTTATGCAGAATTCAATTGGACAGCATAGACAATTGGCTCATTTGCCAAGTGATACACTTTCCTGTCAATAATGTGACAGGTTTGTTGAGTGGGCACTTAGTGAACTAGGACGAAACCCTGCCATTGAAACAAAGGCCGATTATCACTGACATGGCTTTGTGGAGATAGGCCATGACTTTGAGTCTTCATGGAGAATCTCACATTAATGCTCAACACTGACTCAGCAACAACTGCCATTTATGGAAAGAATTGAAAACCTCTACCAGTTTCCCAACTTCAATCTTATAAAGTCAGGTTCTAACTTCTCAGTTGAAGCCCTTGGTCTTCCAAAATGAACAGAAACAGTTGCTCTGCCTACCCTTTCACTTCCCATTTTATGTCAAGAAAACTTCAATCACAACCACCTAAATTCCAGGAAATACAACTCTAGTTTGTGTAAACTTCCTTTGTCATCTAATCCTTGAAGTCCTGACACCATTCTAGTACATTTACTTCACACTAAATTTAAGGCCAATAACTCCTCCTTAAGTGTGATGGCCTGAATCACCATAGACTAGAATCTTCACAGGCATTTAACAATGTGGGCATTGGCAAGAAAGTTGGGAGAGTCACATGAAATGGACATGAGGAGTTTCCTGCGGTTGAAAGCAACATTTTCCCATTTTCCAACCAAGTGTTAGCACACATTCACACCCTCATTATTATGACCTCATTTATCTGCAGTTTCCCATTTTCCCACCCACTGGATGGAAAACCAGACAATTCCAGATACAACATCGATAAAACGTAGAGTTGGAAAAATACAGCAGGTCAGACAGGAGAGATGAAGGGTCCCGATCTGAAATGTAGACTTTTCTGCTCCTCCAATGCTGTATGACCTGATGTGCTTTTCCAGCTCCCTGTTTTATTGACACTGGATACGAAAATCAGTGAGGTTACCTGGCAGCTCCAGCTCTTTGCTTGCTCCTTCAGACCTCTCTCAGTCACCAACACTTCAGGACATGCACCACAGGCACTTACCCTCTGTTAAGCGGGACTTCCAGACCCTGTCAGCAAAGTGGGATGCCAACTGTCCTCTGGCCGGCATGTCCAGGACAAATAGAATGTACCATGCAAGGCAGCTGTGCACTGCCAGTGCTTGACCAGCTGCATTGAAGGATTTAAAGCTGGAATTAGTGCCAGAAATCCTGAGAGGGCCTTGTACTATCCAGGGCAATTGCCTATAGTGAAGGTGAGAATACAATGAGTGGATGCTGTAAGGGCTGGAACATCGGTGATGAGGCGAGTTTGGGAAGATAACATGAGAAAACTTGTTTAATACCATGGAGAGAAACTCTCCATGAAACTCAATAAAAAAATTTTTTTGCCAATTTCTGTTAAAGATTCAGCCCATAGTATTCTAGGGGCATAACTTTAAATTAAGGGGTGGTAGGTATGGGACAGATGTTAGGGGTAGATTTTTTACTCAGCGAGTGGTGAGTTCATGGAATGCCCTGCCAGTAGCAGTGGTGGACTCTCCCTCTTTATGGGCATTTGAGCGGGCATTGGATAGGCATATGGAGGATAGTGGGCTAGTGTAGGTTAGGTGGGCTTGGATCGGTGCAACATCGAGGGCCAAAGGGCCTGTACTGCACTGTATTTTTCTATGTTCTATGTTCTATGTTCTATTTTTGGTCAACTAGGGCTTTGTATAGCTGAAGTACAACTTCATTCAAGAGCTGTAGGTATAAATTCTAACATTTCTTTAGCCTTGTTTTCTATACCCATGCATAACCATTTTTCTAATCCATGTACATGAACATAACACAGGTCCTCTTGGGATACTCGTCATTATTCTTACACCCTGTCATCAATAAATCTTAATCTCACATTGCGGAATACATGTTTCATACTGCCCACCTGTGGAATTCCCCACCCACATCAAAGCTATTTATTGCACTCATCATACACGATGGAGTGTCCTTTTCGAGTTTTTACGTCGCTCGTCGACGCGTGAATACCCCTATCCAGCAAAACCACAGCCAGATGATCTAAAGGGAACGGGAAAAGAAAAAACAACAAAAGTTGTAGAACCAGAATTACACCTGGGCGAGGGATGAGCTGAATTATTCGACCGTTAGATAGTTAACCACTCATCATCTGTTGTGTTGAGCGTGTATTTTATTTATCCTCACCTTTACCCTCCACCCTTAATTAAGTGACTTAAAATTGATAACTTTATTTCTAAAAACATCTAAAAGCAGAATTTTTAAAAAAATTTAAAATCCTTAACCTAATTACAACTAATTAAAACCATACTAAAAAAAAAGAAAAATTATTGGTTAAAAAAATTATTAAATTATGTCTGACGGGGAAACTAAGAGTCCATAAAAATTCTCAGCAGCTCCAAGGTCAGAGATATAACCAGGTTCGTGATATTTTGAGCGAACGATTTAAACTTCGCAATTCCGAGGTTCTTCATGAGCTCGTCATTTTTTCCAAGCCATTTTCCTCGGAAGCCAACCACGAACCCATAAAAAGTTACTTCTCCTTGACCCGTAAGATCCATTATTTCTTCTTTAAGATGTTTATATTTCGTTATTTTTTCCTCCCAAGCTGCTTCCAAGGAGTTGATTTGAAAGTCTGTCCTTATTGTCACGTCCACTACTGCAATTTGACTCTCTCTCTTAAAAATTAAGTCGGGAATCCATAATTTCCCAGTGTTATCCTTAATCCTAGGTTCCACGAAAATTGTCCACCCATATTTCCTCACGAACTTGGTAAGCTCTTCCGCTACTCTATTGTGCCTTTTAATATGCATATTCTTCACAAAGGGACACCACCCCGAGATATGCGCCAACGTCTCCGACGCTGCATTACACCTTCTACAAGCCTTGTTATTAAAAGATCTTCCATACGATAAGGATGCCCTTGTAGGAAAGGAATTAGTCCTCAGCAGAATCGAGTTGATTACTTTTGGATGTTTTCATATAATTTACTTTCTTTATCCAATTATTCGAGATAGTATCGTTCTTATAGTAATGAGCGCCTGCTCCCTGACACGGGAGGGCTATCCACTTATCGCTTTCCGCTGATCTCCAGCTCTTGTAGTTAGCACTACTGAGCTCCTCCATATTCTCATTACTATCATCTCCTATAGTACTCGATTCCTCCTCATCCCGATTACTGTTCGGCTTCCAAATTTTGAGTTTACTCAACCTCCTCATCTTCTCGGCTACACTTTCACCTTCGAAACGAAATGAGGCATGCAAAATTTCGTCTTTGGATTGGTGCAGCCTCTCGAACTTCCTTATAATCGAGATAGGGATGAAGATTCCCAATCGAGTAAATGCAAGACCTCCATCACGGACTTTGGCGTATAATACGCCGTCCGTGATCGACTGTGGAAGGTGTAAGATTTCCTTTATGGCACTTTTAATTATCATGTCTAGTTTGTTGAGGTAGTTACCCGAGGATTCTGATAAAATTAAATAGTAAAACATTCTAGGTATAAAATAAGTTTTTAAAATTTCTAATTTTTGTAATGGCTTCAAAGGTGTTATTTTTAAATTCCCAATCCAATTCTCCAGTTGAGCTTCCCAATCCGCTTGGCTGACGCCAATCCAGGGATCGATCTTAGCACCTAAATATTTATCTGTTTGGCCTGGATCAATAAATTGAATAAAACCATCATTAAATCTCCAATTGGCCTGCTCATTATAAATAAATGTTTTATTTTTAAAAACAAAGCTAAAACCTTTGGTTTTTTTTAATATTGACTTCTAGCCCTGTATTAAAGCAAAATCTCTCTACCAGTTTTAAATTGCATGACATACCCTCATAGGATTCGCTAATCAGCGCTATATCATCGGCAAAAGCCAATGTAGCGCAATGATAACTTTTACCGTCCTGACCTAAAAATACTCCTTGTTTCCTATCTGCTATGGACGTAATTAGAGGGTCCATTACTATATTAAATAAAATCGGTGATAAAGCATCACCTTGCTTTACCCCTCTTAAAATTCCTATACGTTCTGTTTTACAATTAAAACCTTCAATTTGTGTAAAGTTATTTTCATATAGACTTGCTATTAATTTAATTAATAAAGAGGGGACTTGAAGTCTCCTCAAAGCCGTTAAAATCAATTCATGCCCTACCGAGTTGAAAGCCTTTGCGAGGTCTACAAAGACTATTGATAGACTTTTCCTATTTTTCTTAGCCCCTTTAATGATATTTTCTAAGATTTTAATGTTTTCCTCGCAACCGGCCACACCCGTCATAAAACCCTTTTGACGTTTGTTTAGGTTTATCACTTTGTTTAACCGACCGGCCATTATCTTAGTAAATAATCTAAGTATAACTGGACCGATAGTAATAGGCCTCCAGTTATTAATATCCTTTAATTCTTCCTCATTATTAACTTTGGGAATTAATACGGTCCTACTCAACTTCATACAATTTGGGATTCTCCCGGTTTTAATCCAGATAGAGTAAACCCTGGGGAGTATTGAGTTATCCTTGTTAAACAATTTAGTCACATCCTTTAAGGTCATTCCATCAGGTCCAGCGGCAGTTTCAACGTCAATCGCCTTAATGGCCTGAAGGACGTCCTCCACTGTCACTGGGCCTGTCAGTATACCTTCCTCCCACCCTTCATTATTTTTAACGTACTTGGCGAACCCTCTTAGATTGTTTTTCTCATTAACCTTCATTAATCTGATTTTATAATACTCCTCCAATTCCTCCTTATTAAGTGGACACTCACTCTTAGTAGGAGCCCCCATCAGGGTTCTTGCCAAGTACCTCCTATTCCTACTATATAATACCTGTACTTCTTTATACCGACCTTTTTTCTTACTAAATCTTTTTTTGCATTGTTCTCTTTACTATTTTGTTGTAATTTTATTCCTACCTTTTTGGTCCTTTTTTTATAAGTTCTGGTATTTTTGTTTATTCCTATTCTTTCCATTACTCTATCCATTATATTATCATATTCCTTAATACAACCCTTTGTCTTCACTATTCCACCCTCTATTCTCTTGATTAGATCCTCCAAGGATTTATCCTCATATTCCCCTCCTTCTATTCTATCTCTACTTCCTACCTCAGCTATTCTTTCTATAATTGATTCCTCCTCTTCTCTATCCTCCTCCTCACATGTGGTATTAAGGACTCTTTCTTCCTCCAAACTTATTACCTCACCTAAATTTTTATCCTTGTTTTTATTTTTCAATAACCGTCTCTTATCCGAAATTTGTTTCGCTGTTTTAGTCACTATTCTCTCCGCCAGGAGTTTATTAATATTTTTACATCCCTGCAATTCTATTTCAAGAAGTTGTAAATTTGCAACTTCCTCTGCAGACCATACCCCTTTCCTACCTTTATCGTTAACTTTCCTCTTTTCCTGGTCTCCCTTTATTCCTATTTTCCGTTTCTCATTCCTTAACCTGGGATGAGCATGCCTCTCATGCTGTCCTAACCCCCTAGCCGTTTTAAATTTAGATGGGCAAAGTTCACATTGAATTAAATTATCCTCTTCTACCCCTTCAGTATTCTCCAAATTATTGTCCTTATTATTATTACATTTAGGGTAATGGCAAGCTACCGAATGGTAGCTTCCTTCCCAGCCACATTTACTACACTTAACACGAACCGATTTTATCCCTTTGCATACTTTTAGGTGCTTTCTTAGTTGCCCAGTTGTATTATAAATATTATTGCAGTAGTTACAATTAAAATTATCTATTGGGTAATTAATTACCGCTTCTATTGTTTGAATTTCCCTATTTATTGGTTGAATAATAAGGCTTTCATTCCTCTCCTCGCTGCGCTCCAATTCTCCGTCATGACTAAAATCAATTGGCCCTTTAAAATTCGAATTAAAAAATGTCCTGTTGTTAATTGGACTAGGTTGCAGGGGGGCCTCCTCTACCAAACCTATAATTCGATTTTTGTCAACATTACTCGGAGTACTTTTAACTGCTTCCTTGTGCCTGCCCAAGGAAAACCTAACCGGAGTAATGACAATGGTCTCTTCTGTCTGAATTGAGACAGACCGTCTAGTCCGTATTTGGCTAGCACATTTAGCGCATGGTGCCGCCAATAACAACCATGCGGGGCGGTTATTCTCCTGGTTTCCCACCCATCCGGAAATTTCAGTCTTGGCCATAATCGCCTCAACCAAATCGGGTTTATTTTAAAAAAAAGACCGAAGGGTCACCAGCCGTCTCGTATCTTTCTCAAGGTCGTATTAGCCGGCCTAATCTGAGTAATGCTCAGACGACGGATAAAACCATTAAAACCGCCCGCAGCAATCAGCACTGGAAAAGCAAGTTAAAATCAAAGATAAAATCAATGGTAAAAACACTTAAAACCAGACTAAAATACTACGGGACAATTTAAAATCGTCCTCCGTCAAGAGCTTCCTCAAATAGGTCGTTACCAGGGGGAACCACGCGGAGGTTCGACCTAACTTTGCATTCGCTAAAATACGTAAAAAAACGAGTGCAAAGGCGACTGCGCAGGCACTGGTCAGAGACCAAAACCATAAAAACACTGCAGTCACATCACCAACTATTTCCAGGATAGTTGATTTCTTATTTGTTGTTAAAATGCAATAGTTGGTTGTATATGTAAAATGTGGAGATGTGTGTGTGAGGCTTGCAATATACAAAGTGCTTGAGGACAATGTGAAATTGCAAGTTTTAAGGATGAGCCCTGTTTGATTGGGATTATAGTGGGTTAATGATGTGGTGAGCAGCAAGTTGAGCAGTGATGGAACCTGGTAGCACAGTTGTAGGATATAAAGGTGCTTTCATTAATCTTGACTATTGTGTAAGGTTGCAGTATTTCATCTGACATGGCAGCCAGGTCCTTCAGACTAAACTTTTGGCAGTGGCATCTGTATCAACAGCATTTTCCTGGAGAACCATATGTGTTTAAAAGGAATAAGACAGCTTTTCTCCTTTCCATCTCTTCCAGTGCAACTGTTGCATACCCTGGTTCATGCTCTGTTCCACCATTAGCAATTGTTGATTGCTGCACAGCACAGTTCTAAATCACCTTCAGCAACCTCAATGCACCTTCCCTTTAAGAAATACAGAGTAGTTTTCTGTGATGCAGATTAGCTTCAAATAGTGCTCACATATTGGACCTCCTGCTGACGTATGCAGACAATGAACGGTGCAGTTATGTTGCACACAGAAATCATTGGAGTGAACAGGCAGCACAAGGTTGGCATTTTGCCTGCATTCAACTGAAGGAATCTGGGTTTATTACACATTTCAATACCCATGTCTGTGCTCAGGGGCTGTCCAGCTTCGCTATCATGCTTGATGATGTTTATATCAGGGAATATCTATTCACCATAAATTGTCCATTATTTTTCTATCTAAGTGGCTACAGTACAAATAATAGTGCAAATCGAGCAAACTGGCAATTACAGTCAGTGGGCTGGAGCAGTGAGAACAGGCTTTTACTGCTTTGGATGAGGCTAATAGAAGAGTCTACAAATGTGGAAATAAACTATGGCACAATGCCACTCAAGCCAACACTTACTTAAACTATTTCCATTAACTTTTATATATTAATAATGGCAACTGCTATTAATGCCTTATTACTATGGTACAAGTTGGCAGCTAAACTCAGACCCCTGTATTAAGATCTCTTCCTGTTAAAATTTACTCACACAATCTTTCATGATGGATATCTCAGCACTGCACCTGCATTCCCTGTTGCCCAGAGACAAGAAATGAAGATCAAAGATAGAGTCACAGGTCATTTCAGTACAGTGTTTGTAAGGTAAACAGCACAGAGCACTCTTATTTAAATCAACCACAAAGACTTTCATTCCCTAAGGTCATAAGATACAGCTTTTTGCATGTGAATTCACAGATGCTAGAAGCTGTCATGACAATTTAATATTTTTCCAGTCCAATATCTCAGTTCTGTTTCTATAGTAAGAGCAAGGGACAGAATAGTTATTGAATGACAGAATATGCTCACTGTTCCCGGAACTCATATTGCCACAGCGCAGGACCACAGAGGAATACTGCATCAAGGAAAAGATTTAGAATTGAATTATTCATTGAGATTGTTAAAGTGGAATGCAAACTGTAAGATGTAGGCAATGCCACCTACTCTGATCTGGAAGGAACCAGACGTATAGACTTAGCAAGGCATGATCACCTTTACAGCCACAGAGGCCAGAGAAAGATGGCAGATTTCAGTGAGTGTCTCCTTGTGAGATGGGGACAATGTATATTCTGTTCTTTGCTCAGGTTATTTCAGATCAAGGTATTGTTTCCTGAAGATCTAGGTAGATAAATGTCTGCCTACTGGGAGCCTTTCTCTCTCTGTCTTCCTCTCCACTCTTCATGCAGCCTGTCACTTCTGCTCATTTGCCTTATTTTGCTGCAAGGCAAAGCGGCTCGAACTACTGAATTTATGACTGACAGCAAGTTATCTAAACAGAACCCAGAAAAGAGAACCAAGGTCTTCAGCACACCCCGTACTACTTCCTGTAGACTTCACTAACTTTAAATAGCAATACAAACCGCTGAACATTTTTACCAACTCAGTAGCAGCAAGGTGAAATCTATCAGGAACTGATCTGAAAGTTGATGATCTATTTAAATAGCAATAGGTAGTGGGGTAGAATGTTCCTTCTTGCTCCTTGAGTTATGCAAGAGATGGAAAGAAAGTTGAAATAGTTAATCATTCAATTCTAAATTCAATGTAAAGAAGTGAAATTAAGTGAGGAAATGAAAGATTAGAATTGAGAGAGGGAATAAAGAGTCAGAGGGAGAAAGCTAAAAACAAATTATTAATTTTTTAAAAACTCCAACAATAATTAAAATTAAAACAACAAGACTCAACATTTGAAAAAGTTAACCAGAAGAGGCTGTTTGCAAACAGTTGAGATGCATGTTAGTTATGGCTCTGTTGATAGCATGCCCGTCTCTCCATTACAAGATTTAAGAGAGTCATAGAGTCATAGAAATGGAAACACAGAAACAGATCTTTCGGTCCAGCTCACCCATACTGACCAGATATCTCAACCCAATCTAGTTCCACTTGCCAGCACCCAACCCATATCCCTCCAAACCCTTCCTATTCATATACCCATCCAAATGCCTTTTAAATGTTGCAATTGTACCAGCCTCCACCACTTCCTCTGGCAGCTCATTCCATACACATACCACCCTCTGCATGAAAAGATTGCCCCTTAGGACTCTTTTATATGTTTCCCCCCTCACTCTAAACCTATCTGTCTGGTTTTGACTTTGTCTATTTACCTATCCATGCCCCTCATGATTTTATAAACCTGTATAAGGTCACGCCTCACACACCTCCCCCCACCCCCCCACCAAGCCTCCATTGCTCCAGGGAAAACAGCCCAGCCCAGTTTGTAGAGGACACCAAAATTGGAGGTGTATGGACAGTGAAGAAGGTTACCTCAGATTACAGCAGGATCTTGACCAGATGGGCCAATCGGCCAAGAGGTGGCAGATGGAGTTTAATTCAGATAAATGCGAGGTGCTGCATTTTGGGAAAGTAAATCTTAGCAGGACTTATACACTTAATGGTAAGGTTCTAGGGAGTGTTGCTGAACAAAGAGACCTTGGAGTGCAGGTTCATAGCTCCTTGAAAGTAGATTTGCAGGTAGATAGGATAGTGAAGAAGGTGTTTGCTATGCTTTCTTTTATTGGTCGGAGTATTGAGTACAGGAGTTGGAAGGTCATGTTGCAGCTGTACAGGACATTGGTTGGGCCACTGTTGGAATATTGTGTCCAGTTCTGGTATCCTTCCTATCGGAAAGATGTTGTGAGACTTGAAAGGGTTCAGAAAAGATTTACAAGGATGTTGCCAGGGTTGAAGGATTTGAGTTATAGGGAGAGGTTGAACAGGCTTGGGCTGTTTTTGCTGGAGCGTTGGAGGCTGAGGGGTGACCTTATAGAGGTTTACAAAGTTATGAGGGGCATGGATAGGATAAATAGACAAAGTCATTTCCCTGGGGTCAGGGAGTCCAGAACTAGAGGGCACAGGTTTAGGGTGAGAGGCAAAAGCAATAAAAGAGACCTAAGGGGAAAACTTTTACATGCACAGTGGTACGTGTATAGAATGAGCTGCTAGAGGAAGTGGTAGACGCTGGTACAATTGCAACATTTAAAGGACATTTGGATGGGTATATGAACAGGAAGGGTTTGGCGGGATATGATGGGTTGGGTGCTGGCAGGTGGGACTAGATTGGGTTGTGATATCTGGTCGGCATGGATGAGTTGGACTGAAGGGTCTGTTCCCATGCTGTACATCTCTATGACTCTATGACTCTAACCTGCCTACCTCCAACGTCAGGCTCACTGGTCTATATTTTCCTGGCTTGTCCTTACCATCCTTCTTAAACTGTGGCACCAGGTTAGCCAACCTCCAGTCTTCC
Source organism: Chiloscyllium plagiosum (assembly GCF_037043375.1). Taxonomy (NCBI): domain Eukaryota; kingdom Metazoa; phylum Chordata; class Chondrichthyes; order Orectolobiformes; family Hemiscylliidae; genus Chiloscyllium; species Chiloscyllium plagiosum. The sequence goes on along the minus strand of NW_028270142.1, from coordinate 27,158,188 downwards.
GGCACCTCACCTGTGACTATAGATGATACAAATATCTCAGCAAGGGGACCAGCAATCACTTCCCTAGCTTCCCACAGAGTTCTAGGGTACACCTGATCAGGTCCTGGGAATTTATCCACTTTTATTCATTTCAAGACATCCAGCACTTCCTCCTCTGTAATATGGACATTTTTCAAGATGTCACCATCTATTTCACTACATTCTATGTTAGATTAGATTCCCTATATTGTGCAAACAGGCCCTTTGGCCCAACGAGTCCACACCGACCCTCCGAAGAGTAACCCACCCAGACCCATTTCGCACTGACTGATGCACCTAACACTACAGGCAATTTAGCATGGCCAATTGACCTGACCTGCAAATCTTTGGACTGTGGGAGGAAACCGGAACACCTGGAGGAAACCCACGCAGACACGGGGAGAATGTACAAACTCCACACAGGCAGTTGCCCAAGGCTGGAATCGAACCTGGGATCCTGGTGCTGTGAGGCAGCAGTGCTAACCACCGTGCCACCTATAGATATCTTCCATATACTTTTCATGTCTCCCTTCAGAACTTGAGCACAAAAATCAAGGTTAATATTCCAGTGCAGTAGTGAGGGAGCATTGTGTTTTTGGAAATGGCATGTTTAGAATGAAATGTTAAATGGATTACCATCTGCCTGCTGTGACACATGTAAATATCCAATATCTCTATTCCGAAGAAGGGCAGAGGAGTTATTCCAGTGTCCTGGCCAATATGTATCCCACAATCGACATCACAAAAGAACACACGATCTGTTCATTGTCACATTGTTATTTGTGAGAATTTGTTGTGTTCATTTTATCAACTGCATTACCTGCATTTACAATTTCAAAAATTGCTTTGTTGGCTGGAAACTGCTGTGAGATATCTAGTAATCATGAAAAGCGCAATATGAAGGCTAGCCTTTCTTCCCTTATATTATCACACTGTAAAAATTGATTTACACTGAAATGGAATGGACAAGCCTTAACTTACTCTGGCATGTTTAAGAGAAACTATCGCATAATCACAGAGCTTCACATGGGTTTTGATGTGAATCTCTTGGTGGGTTAATATGACAGCGAAGATTCTGGAGGAGCAGGGCAACTTGGAAAACAACTTGCAGAATTTCGTCTTCGATTGCACAAATGCTGTTGCTGGAAGCATCTGCCAAATTTACACTCTAATAATAGTGAACATCAATAGTCTCACTGTTATATCTATCACAAAAACATGCGGTAATGTTTCATGCACAAGTGTAGCACTGCCGGAGCATGTATTGTAGATTGTGTACTCAAGTCTCTCAAGTCAAGCTTGAGTCCTCAATCTTCTAACTCAGAGGCAAGGATATTCACGCCAGGCCAGCGCTGAATTATGGTTGAACCTTCAGCAAAATTCACCAACAAAAGATAAAGGGGAAAGGAATCAGATTCAGGAACGTTTATGTTTTGTACATTCTTTTGGTCATCATCTTGCTTTCTCCATCAAATGCTGCCCTCACTTACGGACCTATGCTTTGCAACATAATAAATGCAAACATTAAAAGACCTACGAGAAAAGGATTAAATTTGCCTGTAGAATATTATTTATCCTGCTTGACATTTCTGTAACAAAACGTAGTTTCCTTCGGAGATCTATGCCTATATGAGAAGTCTGACATATAAGTCCATGCAGGTCTCAAGGTAATATGATGCCTGCTAAAGAAATTAAACCAGTCGACAGGTGACACTGGTGCTAATAACTTTTCAATTTTTGTTATTTATTATGCTGGAGCTTGATGCTTGCTCCAATGGACAATTGTTAAGAATGCAACATAATTTGTTGAAATCTCCTATCCTTTCCCAACCACCATGTAATATCCTAGGATAGGTGAAATTCACAGACTTTATTTATAAAACAAATTCTAAATAGCGATGCTAACAGTATTTATTAGTCAGAACTATGAGACAATCATTAGTCATGCATAAAGTAACAACTTCTGTAGCGACTTGTTCAAGTTTGAATGAAAGGATAAATTTCATTCGTTAATCCACTTACTGAATGCTGTTACATAAATATCCAAATTAGTTCAATTTTTAAAATTCTGTACAAGTTTTGATATTTGCAATAAAAATCTTAGACAAATGTATAGTAAAAGCAATATGCTATTCTTATATTACATGCAAATATTTATGTATGCAAGTGTAATACATTAAAACATGTTTTTCTGCAGTGTTTGATGACACTATCCAGATATTATTCGTAAAACATGTTACTGTTTCTTGAGAAGTCACTTATAAACTTTCCAAGCTGTTTCAGTGATTTCATTAATTATTGTCATATGTCACTAGGTACAGTGAAATGTTTGGTTTTGTATGCAGAACAGGCAGATCAAACCATGCAAAGTGTATTAGGGTATTAGAACAGAGTGAAGAATATAATGTTACTGCTGCAGAAAAGGTGCACAAACAGCGAGATCACCATTTAAATTTAAATTTTGAGAGGTCCATTTAAAAATCTGGTAACAGCGGGGAAGAAGCTGTTCTTGAATCTGTTGGTGCATGTATTTAAGCTTTTGTGTCTTCTGCCTCATGGAAGAAGTTGGAAGAGATTGTAACTGGGCAGGGAGGGTTACTTGATTATGTTGGCTGCCTTACCAAGACAGAGAGAAGTGCAGATGGAGTCAATGAGTGGAAGGTTGGCTTGCAGGATGACAATGGGCATATACTCTTGCATTTTCATTTTTCAGTGTTCTGCCTTGCAACAAAAAATTATGAATAAAGATGAGCAATGCCATGTGAGATGCTACAGAATCTTACAGAGACAAGATGACTGGTGAAAGAAAGCCAATCAAGCACACAATCAAGTCCAGCAAATCATCCAGCTCTGGAAAGATTATCAGAATGTATTCCATAGGCAATGACTCAGGTGTATTTAATTTAAACTACACATTTAAACCTCACCATCAAACCAGTGGACAAAGGGTAGTTTGGTGCACTGACTTCTACACCACTGAAGCCAGATGCCAACTCGAAGACATCTCCTCCTACCGTTCCCTTGAGCATGACCCCACTCCCCATCACCAAACCATCATCTCCCAGACCATACACAACCTCATCACCTCAGGAGATCTCCCCCCCACAGCTTCTAATCTCATAGTTCGGGATCCCAGCTCCACCCGATTCTACCTCCTACCCAAGATCCACAAGCCTGACCACCTCGGCTGACGCATTGTCTCAGCCTGCTCCTGCCCCACTGAACTCATCTCTACCTACCTTGACACTGTCTTATCCCCCCAGTCCAGGAACTCCCCACATGCATTCAAGACGCCACCCACACCCGCCACCTCCTCCAAGACTCCGGCCTCCAACGCCTCATCTTCACCATGGACATCCAAAGCCCTCTACACCTCTAGCCGCCATGACCAGGACCTCCAAGCCCTCCGTTTCTTCCTCTCCCAATGTCCCCACCAGTACCCTACCACTGACACTCTCATTTGGTTGGCTGAACTGGTCCTCACCCTTAACAATTTCTCCTTTGAATCCTCCCACTTCCTCCAGACGAAAAGGATAACCATAGGCACCCGCATGGGCCCCAGCTTTGTCTGTTTCTTTGTTGGCTACGTAGAACAGTCCATCTTCCGTAATTGCACTGGCACCACTCTCCACCTCTTCCTCCGCTACATTGATGACTGCATCGGCGTCACCTCATGCGAGGAGGTTGAGCAGTTCGTCAACTTCACCAACACATTCCATCCTGACCTTAAATTTACCTGGACCATCTCTGACACCTCCCTCCCCTTCCTGGACCTCTCCATCTCCATCAATGAAGACCAACTTAACACTGACATATTTTACAAAACCAACGACTCCCATAGCTACCTGGATTACACCTCTTCTCACCCTACCTCCTGCAAAAATGCTATCTCGTATTCCCAATTCCTCTGCCTCCACCGCATCTGCTCCCAGGAGGACCAGTTCCACCACAGAACACACCAGATGGCCTCCTTCTTTAAAGTCCATAATTTTCCTTCCCACATAGTTAAAGATGCCCTCCAATGCATCTCATCCACATCCTGCACCTCCGCCCTCAAATCCCACCCCTCCAACTGCATCAAGGACAGAACTCCCCTGGTTCTCACCTTCCACTCTACCAACCTCCGCATAAACCGTATCATCCGCACACATTTCCGCCACCTACAACCGGATATGTTTCCCTCCCCATCCCTTTCCGCAAAAAACGTTCACTCTGTGACTACCTGGTCAGGTCCACGCCCCCCAACAACCCATCCTCCAGTCCTGGCACCTTCTCCAGCTACCGCAGGAATTGCAAAACCTGCACCCACACCTCTCCCCTCACCTCCATCCAATGCCCCACAGGAGCCTTCCATATCCATCAACATTTCACCTGCACATCCACCAATGTCATTTATTGTATCCGTTGCTCCCGATGCAGTCTCCTTTACATTGGGGAGAATGGGCGGCTTCTCGCAGAGCGCTTTAGGGAACATCGCAGGGACACCCACACCAATCAACCCCACCACCCCGTGGCTGAACATTTTGACTCCCCCTCCACTCTGCCGAGGACATGGAGGTCCTGGACCTCCTCCGCCGCTCCCTCACCACCCGACGCCTGGAGGAAGAACGCCTTATCTTCTGCCTCGGAACACTTCAACCCCAGGGCATCAATGTGGACTTCACCAGTTTCCTCATTTGCCCTCCCCCCACCTTACCCCAGTTCCAACCTGCCAGCTCAGAACCATCCTCATGACCTGTCCTACCTGCCAATCTTCCTTCCCACCTATCCGCTCCACCCTTCTCTCCGACCTATCACCTTCACCCCCACCTCAATCCACCTATTGAACTCTTAGCTACCTTCTCCCCAGCCCCACCCCCCCTCTCCCATTTATCTTTCCACCCTGGAGACTCCTTGCCTCATTCCTGATGAAGGGCTTTTGCCTGAAACGGCGATTTTCCTGCTCCTCGGATGCTGCCTGACCTGTTGTGCTTTTCCAGTACCACTCTAATCTTAACCCTGATCTCCAGCATCTGCAGTCCTCACATTCGCCTACACATATGACACCAGAGTGCAGCCGGGAACAAATTAAAGCAGGACAAAACAAAGATGCAGAAATTAGACCAAGGAAGATATTGGCAAATGGAGTGTTGTAATTCATGGCAAGGGCTATGGAAACAGAGAGGTTTTGCTTTTTTTTGTACAAGCCATTGATAAGACCATTTCTGGGGTAATGTGGATAAATTTGTTCTCCTTACTTAAGAGTGGACATAACTGCATTAGAAGCAATTCACATGATTGATTGGTAGGATGAAGAAATTGTGTGAAGAGAAAAGGTTGCATATGTTGGACCAAGAATAATGAGAGATGATCTATTGAAACATAATATTTTGAGGGGACTTAACAAGATGAATGTTTAGAGGATGTTTGCCCTTATGGGAGAGACTATAACTAAGGGTCTCAATTATAACTAAGAGGTCACCCATTTTAGATGGTGACAAAGATATGTTTTTTCTCTCAGCAGGTATGTAGATTGTGGAAGTCTCTTCTGTGGAAAATGCTGATAGAAGGATTGCTGAATATTTTTATGACTGAATTAGACATATTCTTAATTGATGAGGAAGTCAAAGGGTTTAGGGGAGAGATGGGAAAGTTGACTTGAAGCTTCAGTCAGACCAATGATGAATGTGTTGAATGGCAGAATGAGCTGAATGGGTCACTCCTGCTACAGATTTGTTTGTTTTTCATATGCACACTTTCAGTCCCAAGGAAATATATATAAACCAAAAGTCTTAGGATTAAGGGGAATTAGTCTTGGATCTTCAGAAGAATATCTCGGGCAAGGAGAACCAGTGGATATGATCTATTTGGATTTCCAGAATGCCTTCGAAAAGGTGCACCACAGGAGGCTGCTAAAAAACGATAAAAGCCCATGGTGTTAGAGGCAAGGTACTGGCATAGACAGAGGATTGGCTGACTGGCAGAAAGCAGAAAGTAAGGATAAAGGGGTCTTCGTTAGGATGGCAGCTGATGACTAGTGGAGTTCTGCAGGGTTAGAATCAGAGAAGTACAACACAGAAAAAGGGCATTTAGTCCATCTTGCCCATGCCAACCCAAAGACACCCAGATGCTCTTTCTAATCCCATCTTCCATCTTCTAATCCCATTCTCCATTTTTGCAGCAGGGGGAGCAGCGAGAGAGAGGAGCAGGGGGCTGCCAGCAAGGTAAATTAATTACATAAAAGCTTACCTTGTAGGAGCAGCGACCTTCATTTTTGCAGCAGCAGTGAGAGCAAGGAGTAGTGGGCTGCGGGGAAGGTAAATTAATCGCTTAAAAGTTTACCTTGGGTCGAGACAGAGCACACGATGAGCAGAAGCGGACACAGGATGGCTGAGTAAGTGAGGTAAATATTTGGGTGGTTGCTTTACCCGAAACACTACTTAGTGTCTTCCATCCATCCCCCTCCTCTACCAAAACAAAACAGGGTCCAAGCAACGATTTGTCAAGGTTACTAGTTTTTTTTTGTATATCGTCTCTCTGGGAATTCAGAACAGTGGGAATGGTGGTTAGGGCAGTTGAATGCTCCTCCTGCAGAATGTGGAAGGTAAGGGTCACCACTCGTGGCCCTACTGACTTCATCTGCGGGAAGTGCACCCAACTCCACCTCCTTGGATACTGCGTTATGGAAATGAAGCTGGAGTTGGACGAACTTTGGATCATTCGGGAGGCTGACAGGGTAATTGAGAGGAGTTACAGGGAGGTAGTCACACCTCAGTTACAGGAAAAAGATAGATGGGTTACTGTCAGAGGATGGAAAGGGATTAGGCAGACATTGCAGGGATTCCCTGTGGCCATTCACCTCAATAACAAGTACACCATTTTGGGTATACCATGGGGTAAGCCATGTGGTACAAGTTTCTGGCACAGAGTCTATCCCTGTTGCTCAGAAGGGAAGAGGGGAGAGGAGAGTCGTTGGGGGCTCCATAGTTAGCGGGACATTTAGGAGGTTTGGTGGGAATGAGAGAGACTCGTGGTTGGTGTGTTGCCTCCCATGTACTAGGGTCCAGGATGTCTTGGATCATGCTTTCTGGATGTTTAAGGGGGAATGGGAGCAGCCCCAATTTGTGGTCCAGATAGGCACCAACGACATTGGTAGGAAAAGAGATGGAGATGTATGGCAGAAATTCAGGGAGCTAGGATGGAAGCTTAGAGCTAGAACAAACAGAGTTGTTATCTCTGGATAGTTACCTGTGCCACATACTAGTGAGACAAGGAATAGAGAATTAACACGGTTGAACACATGGCTACAAGGGTGGTGCAGGAAGGAGTGATACAGATACCTGGATAATTGGGACTCATTCTGGGGTAGGTCGGATCTCTACAAACTGGATGGTTTACACCTGAACCAAAGGGGTACCAACATCCTGGAGGTTGTGGGGAGGGTGGAAATTTGCTAATGCTCTTCAGGATAGTCAAAACTAATTTAGCAGTTTTGTGGAGCTTGATCAAGGAACAGCTACTACCTGTCCTTGATACGTATGCCCCTATCAGGCAGGGAGTAAGTGTTCAAGTGAGGGAACTGTGATTTACTAAAGAAGTTGAATCTCTTGTCAAGAGGAAGAATGAGGCTTAGCTACGGCACTTGGGAGATACACGTTAGCCAGGGAGGACCTAAAGAGAGAACTAAGAAGAGCCAAGAGGGGACATGTAGGATCAAGGTAGGTAGGATCAAGGAAAACCCTAAAGCTTTCTATAGGTATGTCAGCAATAAAAGAATGATGAGATTTAAGATTAGGGCCACTCAAGGACAGTAGTGGGAAGTTATGCATGAAGTCCGAAGAGATAGGAGAGGCATTAAATGAATATTTTTCGTCAGTGTTCACACAGGAAAAAGACAATGTCGGGAAGAATACTGAGATACAGCCAGTTAGATGAGATGGGATTGCGATTCTTATGGAGAAGGTGTTAGGAATTCTGGAAAGTGTGAAAATAGATTTGTCCCCTGGGCTGGATGGAATTTATCCTAGGATTCTCTGGGAAGCTAGGGAGGAGATTGCAGAGCCTTTGGCTTTGATCTTTATGTTGTCGTTGTCTACAGGAATAGTGACAGAACGGGCGGCACGGTGGCACAGTGGTTAGCACTGCTGCCTCACAGCACCAGAGACCCGGGTTCAATTCCCGCCTAAGGCGACTGTCTGTGTGGAGTTTGCACATTCTCCCTGTGTCTGCGTGGGTTTCCTCCAGGTGCTCCGGTTTCCTCCCACAATCCAAAGATGTGCAGGTCAGGTGAATTAGCCATGCTAAATTGCCCGTAGTGTTAGGTAAGGGGTAAATGTAGGGGTATGGGTGGGTTGCGCTTTGGCGGGGCGGTGTGGACTTGATGGGCTGAAGGGCCTGTTTCCACACTGTAAGTAATCTAATCTAATCTAAGAAGACTGGAGGTTAGCAAATATGATTCCCTTGTTTAAGAAGGGGAGTATTGAGAACTCTGGTAATTATAGATCAGTGAGCCTTACTTCAGTTGTGGGTAAAGTGGTGGAAAGGATTATATGAGATGGGGTTTATAATCATCTAGAAAGGAATAATTTGATTAGGGATAGTCAACATGGTTTTGTGAATGGTAGGTCGTGCCTCACAAACCTCATTGAGTTCTTTGAGAAGGTGACCACAAACAGGTGGATGAGAGTAAAGTGGTTGATGTGGTGTATATGGATTTCAGTAAGGCCTTTGATAAGGTTCCCCACGATCGGCACAAAATAGGGAGGCAAGGGATTGATGTGATTTAGCAGTTTGAATCTGACATTGGTTAACTGAAAGAAGACAGAGGGTGATGGTTGATGAGAAATGTTCATCCTAGAGTTCAGTTACCACTGGTGTACCACAATGATCTGTTTTGGGTCCACTGCTGTTTGTCATTTTTAAATATGACCTGAATAAGGGCACAGAAAGATGGGTTAGTACATTTGCGGATGACACTAAAATCAGTGGAGTTGTGGATAGTGACGAAGAATGTGACAGGTTACAAAGGACATAGATAAGCTGCAGAGCTGAGCTGATGGGTGGCAAATACAGTTTCACGTGGAAAAGCGTGAGATGATTCATTTGGAAGGAATAACAGGGTTACAGAGTATTGGGCAAATGGTATGATTCCTGGCATGTAGATGAACAGAGAGATCTCAGTGTCCATGTGCATAGATCCCTGAAAGTTGTTACCCAGGTTAATGGGGTTGTTAAGAAGGCTTTTGGTGTGTTAGCTTTTATTGGTAAAGCGATTGAGGTTTGGAGCAATGAGGTCATGTTGCAGATGTATAAAACGTTGATGCGTCTGCACTTGGAGTATTATGTACAGTTCTGGTCACTGCATTATAGGAAGAATGTGGAAGCATTGGAAAGGGTGCAGAGGAGATTTACCAGGATGTTGCCTGGAATGGAGTGAAAGTCTTAAGTGAAAAGGCTGAGGGATTTGAGGCTATTTTCATTAAAGAGAAGAAGGTTGAGAGTTGACTAAATAGAGACATACAAGATGATCAGAGGATTAGACAGGGTGGACAGTGAGGGCCTTTTTCCTTGGATGGTAATGGCTAGCACAAGAGGATATAGCTTTAAATTGAGAGGTGATAGATATAGGACAGATGTCAGAGAATAGGTAAGGGTATGGAATTACCAGATGCAACAGTAGTAGATTCGCCAACTTTAAGGATATTTAAATGTTTTTTTAGGTAAACATATGGATGATAATGGAATACTGTAGGTTACAAGGGCTTCAGATTGGTTCCACAGGTTGGCGTAACATCGAGGGCCAAAGGGAATGTACTGCGCTGTAATGTTCTATGTTCTATCTTCCTGCGCACAGCCAATAGCCCTGCAGCTTATAGTTCTTGAGGTGCAGATTCAGGTACCTTTTAAAAGATTTGAGGATCTCTGCCTTTACCTGGAGTCAGGCAGTGAATTCCAGACCCACACCCTCTGTTTAAGAACATTTTCCCTCGTGTCCGTCTGATTCTTCTGTCACGTAGCTGAATTCTATGACCTTTTTTTTGAAGTCTTTGTCAGGGGAAACAGCTTCCTCCTGTCAACTGTATCTCTACTTCTCAATCATGTTATTCCCCCTTGACCTTTCTCTGTTCCAAGGAAAACAACCCCAATCTCTCCAATTTGTCTTGTCACTATAATTCTCCAGCCATGGCAACATTCTAGTAAATCTTCTCTGCACTTTCTCCAGAGCAATTACATCCTTCCTGTAATGAGATGGCCAGAACTGCGCATAATACTTCAGTTGTGGCCTTAAAAGGAGACATTGCAGTGCCTGAATGACAAACTCTGAACACACCTGATAGCAGTGGGATTTGGGACTACAACTATTCACGTTATACATTAATGCTCTCGATGAAGAAACTGAGGGCTTTGATGCTCAGTTTGCAGATGACAAAGAGATATTTGGAGGATCAGGTAGTGTTGAGGAAGTGGGAAAAAGGACTTGGACAGGCTAGCACAGTGGGCAAAGAAATGGCAGACAGAATACAATGTGTCAAAGTATGAAGTTCTACTTTTTGATACGAAGAGGAATAGACTACTTTCTAAATGGGGAAATGCTTCAGAAATCTGACACAGGAAGCGACTTGGGAGTCCCAGTTCATAATTCGCTTATGGTTAACATTCAGTTGACAGTTAAGGAGATATTCATTTCAAGTGGGCTGGAATACAAGAGCAAGGATGTACTGCTGAGGCTGTATAAGGTTCTGGTCAGAGCACATTTGGAATATTGTGTGCTGTTTTGGATCCTGTACCTAAGCATTGGAGGGGGTCCAGAGGAGGTTTACAACAATGATCCTGGGGATGAAGGACTTGTCCTGAAGGAGTGGTCGAGAACTGTGGGTCTGTATTTGGTGGAGTTTAGAAGGATGAGGGGAATCTGATCGAAGCCTGGATAGAATGGATGTGGAATACACGTTTCCACTCGTAGGAGAGACTACAACATGGGGGCATAGCCCCAGGGTGGAGGGATGACCTGTAAAACTGAGATGAGGAGGAATTTCTGAGACAGGGGCTGGTTGCTCCCATCTGAATTAATGCAGTACCTCTCAGTCAGAGTCCGCTCACAGTAACTATCTGTGAGAGAAGATGTGCTACCTGAGCCTGGCTGATAATAGGCATCCTAATGTTTGGTGGCTGACGAGTCATCTTTGCTTCAGCCAGGGAGACAATATGTTCATTGACCAAGAAGGCACCTACTGCACCTAATATTTGTGGTCTCACTAAAGAAAAGAGAAGAAAGATGGCCAACTGAGCATCAACTCACAGGGACCCGAGTCTATAGATACAACCTGACATGTACCCACTTGGTCCTTCTTCTCAAGTTCTTCAAGCATCGAGTTTCTTGATTGGGAAGAGGTTTTTCAGGATAGGGGAGTTAATATGGCATGTCATATAATTAATGAGATGTAAATGCAGGGTAATAGGCTTCTCAACTTTTAATGGCAAAAATTTGATCTTGCCATCTCAAGATGGAGGATTTAATTGTGATAGCATAGCTCAAAAGTGGGATCTGACTTTTGGACTCTTCCCTTATTATGTCACTTCAGGGAGGAGAAAACCACACCAATTACTTTTGCGAAATTGAAAGAGCATGAGAGCTTACTGGCTTGACAAAAGGTGGTTCCTGCAAAGTAGGTTAAATGCTCACCTTTCATGACTGCTGAAGAAACCTAAATGGAGCAGCCCCAACTTTCTTCCCTCTCACCAACGTCTACTTTCTGTTAGGGTCCTTTGATAGCCATTAGGTACCTTATATACTTCCTCGAGCAGACAAACATCTATTGAAGATCTCCATTGGAAGTGTCTAAGACATAAGACCCACTAATTTAGAAGTAACACCAATGCACAGTTAAATTTGTGTGCTCTTTGGCCATTTTCCACTTGGAAAGCAGGCACAACACCTATCAATTTCAACTACCCTATCATGTAATTTGAGCTTTAAAAATAGTATTGCAATAGTGGAGCCGTGTTTAGTCAAATATGACAACATTAATCTGTAAAACATTCTTTGCAAAATCAGTAAGGACTAAATTAATGTCTGCAAGACTAGATTTTTTGGAATTACAAGGTCCCTAAATGCTGAACAAACTTTGTGATGCATGCACGTGTCTGTCTGGATGTGTGGCTGGTGACAGACTAGTACAGGGGTTTGTGTATGCACTTTAAACAGATACTGGCCAAGTCAATGGGTCATGATGTCAGTCAGTCGGCAATGTTAACTTGACACCAGGGCTGTAATTGTTCAGATGTACAGGAATGCTGCAGTGAGTAACTCACCTCCTGACTTTTCAAAGCCTGTCCACCATCTACAAGGAACAAGTAAGGACTGCGGTGGAATACTCCCCACTTGCCTAGATGACTGCAGCTCCAACAACACTTAAGAAGCTCGATACCATCCAGGTCAAAGCAGCCTGCTTGATTGGCACAACATCCACAAGCATCCACTCCCTCCACCACCGACACTCAGTAGCAACAGTTTGTACTATCTACAAGATGCACTGCAGAAATTCACCAAAGATCCTCAGACAGCACTTATCAAACCGATGACCATTTCCATTTAGTAGGATAATTGCAGCGGATATATGGGAACACCACCACCTTAAAGTTCCCCTCAAAGCCACTCACCATCCTGATTTGGAAACATATCATTGTTCCTTCACTGTCGCTGGGTCAAAATCTTGGAACTCCCTCCCTTAGGAACTGCAGCGATCCAAGAAGGCAGCTCACCACCACCTTCTCAAGGTCAATTAGGAATGGGCAATAAAATGCTGGCCAAGCAGGGAAGCCCACACCCCACAAATAAATAATGAAAAAACCCCTCAAAGTTGGACATTCTATTGAATGACGAAGGAAATGCAGTATCTCTATTTAAAGGGATCATCAAATACTTCCAGGTTAGTTGTCAGTATATTTCTTCTCGCTGTTTATGCAAATTCTATGCATTTTTAGAACATTTCTATCCTTGATAATAGTTTCAGAGCTTATGATTCTGGATCAGAGTTATGAGCCATATTACAGACAGATAACCCTTATAAATCCAGGTCATGGTCTGGCTGTGATTTTAAAGCTTCCATGAATTCTGGATAGTTGAGTAGATCCCCTGGCATTGAAAACATCTGAGAGAATGAGGAAAGATTAAACAAAGTGAGGTGTGCTGCTAGATAGGGAAGGGGTTTCAGCAGCACCTCTGAGAATCTTTAGCAAGTAATTATCTTTCCTAAACTTTTGGCATAACCCAGCTGGAGACCTGGGTTCAAAACCAGATGGAGTTGGTAGAATTTGAATTCAATAAGAATTTGCAATTAAGGGTCTGATGATGACCATTGTTGCTTGTTGAAAAAAAACATCTGGTTCACTAATGTCCTTTAGGGAAGGAAATCTGTCCCCCTTAGCTGGTCTGGCCTATATGTGACTCCAGACCCACAGCAATGTGAGTGAATCTTAACTACCCTCTGCACAATTAGGGACAGGCAATAAATGCTGGCCTAGCTAGAGACACCCACACCCTTTGAATGAATAAAAAAAATTCTTTAGAAGCCTACCTTTCACTGAAGAGACAATGATTGACATCTGCCCACTGATTCATCACAACTCTAATCGTAGTGCCAGAAAATGACTGCAAAGGTAACCATGGCTCTGAAAATATATACATTCAGCTTCCTTCGGCTGCTGCTGAAGGTATTAGCAACAACTTATTGTTTGCAGTGCACTACTGTCTATGGGAGATTACTACTGCACTCAATAAACAGACAAATAGCTTCATCTCGTTCCTGCTTGCCAGAGAAAAAACAGATGCAGAATACCATTGATCACCCACATGTGTACAGCCTGATGTGAAGCTGAACATTTATTTGATCCAAAAGAGATTTCACTTTCTCACTGTGCCGCTGTTTGTACCACCACAGCCAGTTCATTGGGCAGGACAATGACCAACGTATTGGCAGGAGTCGCAGTTCCTGATATTCTTCAGCTGTCCTCTGCACCAGGAGCATTTGACTCAACATGATAGTTCAAAGACTGAGGTCTGGGATTTATAAGGGTTATCTGTCTGTAATATGGCTCATAACTCTGATCCAGAATTGAGGCAAAACTGCACAGCAGCCCCACAATGAAAGCAATGCTGCTGTAAAGAATATTATACATCACATAGGATTAGAAACCGCAGATAATCATTTCAGGTCATCTGGTAGACTCAGTATTGCTCCTTCACTTGATAATCAGCACTGTCTCTGACATAGGAATTGTGTTATTCAACTGCTACAGTCCTCCTCCAGTCCTTTGTTGCTGCCTGCTATTATTTGTTGTCATGTCTTGCAAAAAAGTTGAAAGCATTGCCAATACCTGCCAGCTGTAAGTTGTGGGTGTAAGACTGGAACAGCGCTAAGAATGTGATAGTGACCTAAGTTACATGAGCACTAAGGTTGATGGATAGAGATTGTTGGTAAATGGGTAATTGGTGCAGTTTGTACTGTATAATATTTTTAGTTGAAGTAATTCAACCAAATCATTATACTTCTCCTTACGCTGTATCTAGATAATTGCAGCTATTCCCCTGGCTTGAGTTTCACCACTTTCTCTTCACTCTGCCTCTTGAGCATGTGTCTGGATGGCCTCCTGCTTTATTGAGGAGAAACAACAATTCCTCAATTTCATCTCTTCCACCAAACTCTCCACTTCAAGGTCTAAAACCTATTGTCAAATTGTCTGCTGAACACTTCTGTACATATTCTCACCAGCCCCAAAATGCCTTCCCTTCAAGACGTGTAGGCTGCTCTTAAGTAACATTAGCCACTCACAATTTGGGTCCAGACAGCCAATGACCGATGTGCCAAATCTAGCAGCACTTATCAATAATTTAAAGAAATAGACAGCATAAATTTGTTGTGCTGTCTGCATTATAGTTAATGGTTGTGAGTTTATACATTTTGTCATCTTACTCAATTTAATACCAGTATGTCGACAACCAGCAAATAGTAAGATACAGGCAAAGGCTGACCTATTTGACAGATGTTATTTGGTCATTTAAAGGAATATCATTTTTAAGACCAGATTTTATTCATTCTGTAGAAATGCATTGAGATATTATAACATGCTCTGGTGTACTTCCATTTGCCATGGAAACATTTATATGTTATGAATCACAGTCATAACATTGGTCTATTGCCATACTGCATCAAAACCAGTGCTGTGGCACCACCCATGAATGATGTGATGCAGAATATTGCTGTTTAATTTGGATTGTTCTTTGATGTTACCCAGATACTGAAAAAAATTGATTAGACGCAATGAAGAATTACAGCAGTTGTCAAGAATGAACGTGCAGTAATTGATTGATATTTAACCTAGTTACATTAATTAGCTTAGCATTGTTCTCTAATTTTCTTCCTTCACATTTTATTCCTTTCAAGCACCTTATTAAAAAATACTTTTCCCATCACTTTATCTTTCGTTGAAGAAGCTGACTGTGATAGTGGAGTACTGGTAGTTCTAAAGCTTATTGCAACCCTTCATTGTTGTGCCCAAAACAACCATAATGTGAGAAACTGCAGCTGGTGGAGTGGAAGTTCAGCAGTGGTTCTCCCTTTGTAACTTTAATGGAAGCCTTTCAAAATTGGAGTAAACCTCACTATAGGTCAGATGGCTTCCTGCTAAAGTGTCAGTGAATGTTCAGGAGAATTTAGGTTCAAGTTCTAGATGGTTAACTGTTGTCATGCAGAAGCCAGCTTGCCATACCATCTAAAGCAGAAGATTGAAGCCTGAGTTGTATAATACTGTGAAGAAGGACCTGCTATGCTATAGGTTTACACATGAGTTAAGAACAGGCCCCATTAAGTTTCAGGATTTCTAGAAGGTTCTTTAAAAGAGCATAGAGTAAGATATTTGATCTAGCTTTGCAGTTATTTTCTGCAATACCCTTTCGCACTGGAACCAAAGGAGATTCCATGGGTGTAGATGTGGAAATGTTTTGTTCTCTTGTTTTCATCAATGTTGTTCTGAAGTTGAAGTTGTGAACTGTACCTTTCAGAAAGAGTGAATGCTATTTTGCACTGACAGCTTACAAACACCTGTCATGTGACTAACTTGCAGTCTCAGAATGTACTGGAAAATTGAAATATGTAACATTTGGCTGTGAAATAGACACCTGAGTTGGTAGCTATTTTGACAACAATTCAAATTCTTGGGACTAAGCGGATTCTATCGGAGATTTGTTCCAAAGTTCAGCAGCATGGTGGCACCACTAACAGATTCACTGAAAAAGAACACAACATTTCTGTGGCCAGAACAATGCCAGGATGCATTTGACAACTCAAAAGCAGTATTAACCACTGCACCGGTTTTAGCTACACCAAATGTTTTGAAACTCACCAAAGTTGCAATCGATGCTAGTGATATAGGAGTTGGAGCTACACTGCTACAGGAAGATGATGATGGAAATGAATGGCCAATTGGCTACTTTTCAAAGAAACTCAACATCCACCAGAGAAAATACTCTACCATCGAAAAGGAATGATTGAATTTGGTACTGGTCTTGCAATATTTTAATGTTTCTGTGACAAACAATGTTTCGGAGACAGTTGTGTGCACAGACCACAATTCTTTTGCATTGTTGGAATGATTTAAAGGCAAGAATATGAGACTATTTTGGTGGAATCATATGTTACAGACGATTAATTTACAAGTTGTACATGTTGCGGGTTGTAAAAATGTGATAGCAGATGCATTATCACTGATTTAACAGATAAAGTATAGATAAGATTGAACAGATACCAAGTTAATATATATATATTATATATGTGTGTGCAGAAATTAATATGAACTCAGATTAATGTACTATGTATTTCATTGTAATGGAATTAAGAATTAGAAAAAAAATGAAGCCAGCTTTTCATTATGATGTATCTTTTTTTTTCTTGAAGGGGAGATGTTATGAAGTTGAAGGCGTATACTGTACCTTTAAGAGAGTGAATGATGTTTGGCACTGAGAGCTTACAAGCACCTGTCTATGACTAGCTAGCAGTCTCAGAGTGTATGGAAAAATTGAAAATATGTAACATTTGGCTGTGAAATAGATACCTGAGTTGATTGCTGTTTTGACAATACTTTGAATTTAACCAATCAATTTAAATTATGCCCCAGGATTCTAAAATCCAATTGCATTTGAATTTATTGTTTTGCAAACACTGAACCAATGTTGGGGTTGATCTGATGTTGGGAGTATTAAAAAAGCAGCCATTTTGAAAGTCAGACAGAGTAACTGCCATTGAGACAGACTCAACCACTCTCCAGCAAAGGTACCTTTTTCTGGCATGGACTGATTGGACCAAAGGGTCTGTTTTCATGCTGTATGACTCTATGATCTAGGGGTAATCATTGCTTCTGCCAACGACATGTCAGATCAGATTATGGTTGGGCCTCCCTGCAGGTTCTCTTCCAGACTTTCAGAGAAACTGAGAGAGCCATGTCTAATAGAACCAAGAGTGCCTTATAAGAGTGGATAGAATGGACCTTCATTCCATCACCAGGAACATGACTGTATTGATTCAATGGTTAGGTGAGAGGGGGCCAAGGCACATTGACCTCTATCTAGATGTCCCCTCTTCTCACAGAAGAGTGCCATCATGGACAGACTGCAAAATGAAGAGGTAGGCAAGCTGCCAGGGCTCTGTATCTCTGTACAGATCAAAGAGAGCCCTGCTATTCCATCCACTCTCTATCAGAGGTCCCAATGCCTCCAGCAGTTCAGGCTCAGAAGGTTCTCCACGAAACTCCCAATAGCCCAGCTCTCTGTCGGTCCGGGAACCCCCACCAGAGAATAAACACCACGATCAGGGCAGCTAACTGAGCAAGGCTCCAAAAGCTTGTGATTTCAAGTAAACCTGTTAAACCCTAACCTGGAGATGTGTCTGTAGCAGGAATTTCTATTTGTAGGTTTTCCCATCATGATTGCTACTTAGATAAACCAATTACCCCATCTACTCAATGTCATATGGAGCACTGAGTGCATAATTTACCTATTGGAACAGGCAGAACCATTCACTACAACAGGCATATGTCCTTGTTGCTGGTCTACATTGTAAGGGGTGCGCGTTTCATGGAGGTTATAAAACCAGCATGGCATCAATGACTATACAATGCTGTTAGTGCAGTCCCCACTGCATACTGCATATGGTCAATAACTCATGCTGGCCTAGTCCAGGAAGTTCAAAGTCAGTGCTAAAGAGTCAGAATGTACATTCATTGGATAAAGCAAAGTAAAATATCAATGAAAGAAATGTTAAAACCCTCTATCCGGAATTGAACTCAAGCCTGGCGAATATAATCACAAAGGAGGGCAGAATTGACAACAACTAATGTATTTTCTCATTCAGATTCAATCTTGCTGTAATGAGATGATCACGGGTCTGACTGCCATGTCACACTGTTGCCCTGTTTTTTTTCCACAGCTTTGGTCTTCTCCTTGCCCTCAACATTTCCATCATCTTCCCCTTTAACCTTGTCATCTGAAGAGGCCTGTAGTTAATCGATCTCCCCCTCAATTAATTCCTCACCCCTTCACTCTTTAAGGATGGGCACGGTATGGCACGGAACTACCAACTTGGACACAGAAGATTATTGGAACCATATCTTCTGAAGGCCTTTGTAATGAGCAAGCATAAGATGTTAATGCAAGCAAAAGGGCTTCTCATTGATTACCAACAAGAAAATCAACAGACCTTTAAAAAACAGAGACATTAATCTGAAAACTTCATCCCACAGTCAGAATGCCAAATATTAGATTAGATTAGATTACAGTGTGGAAACAGGCCCTTCGGTCCAACAAGTCCACATCGACCCGCCGAAGCGAAACCCACCCATACCCCTACATTTACCCCTTACCTAACACTACAGGCAATTTAGTATGGGCAATTCACCTGACCCTGCACATCTTTTGGATGGTGGGAGGAAACCGGAGCACCCGGAGGAAACCCACGCAGACACGGGGAGAACGTGCAAACTCCACACAGTCAGTCGCCTGGGCGGGAATTGAACCCGGGTCTCTGGCGCTGTGAGGCAGCAGTGCTAACCACTGTGCCACCGTGCCGACCAGTCAAACATTAATCCCATGTTTGACTATGTTCCTCCAAAAGCCTTCCTTCCCATTCTCAGAAGCATGTCAAGATCCTTCCCCATGTGTAAACATACAAACATATGCATTAGGAGTAGCATTAGGATACTTGGCCTCGTTAGCCTCCTTCGCCATTCAAAAAGGTCATGTCTGATCTGATTACTCCACATTACCACTTGATCCTGAGAGCCTTTCATTCATCAAGAATCTATTTCTGCCTTAAAAATTTGGAAAGGGACTGCCTGTTGAGGGAGAGGTTTCCAAATGTTCATGATCTCGGCGAGGAAATGTATCTCTACAGGTGAAGAATAGTAATAAACGGTCAGTGAGGACCTTCTCAAAATTGAGAGCAAAAATTTTCATTTTCAAACCAAGTGTTGAATAACAAGATGGGATTCTTGCTAGTGAATGGAGAGAGACCTATTTGTATATGTTAACATGGCTCAACATCTCATTGTTAGTTAATCTTGCCTCAATTATATTCAAATTCCCATTTTCCCACCCATTGAGTACAAACTAGGTGAAGGGTCAGGGGTGAATTACTCTCTTAAAGATTCCTTGTAGCCACTTCTCTTGAAGCCACAGTATCCATATGGCTGGTTCAGTTTACTTACTTGTCAATTGTAACCTCCAGGATATTGAAATTGTGGGATTCAGTGATGATAATGCCATTGAATATCAAGGGGCAATGGTTAGATTATGTCTTCATCTTCGTCTGTGTCTTGTGAGGCATAAATATTACTTACCACTCGTCAGTCCAAATCTGGATACTGTCCAGTTCTTACTGATTTGGATTTGCGTTGCTTCAGTATCTGAGAAATTATGAATACTGCTGAACATTGTGCAATTAATCATTAGCAAACATCCACCATTTTGACCTTATGATAAAGGGAAGCCCTTTGATGATGCAGCTGAAGATTTTGGCCTAGGATAATACACTGACAAATTCCTGTAAAGACGTCTTGGAGCTGAGATGACTGACCTCTATCAGCCACATCCATCTTCCTTTGTGACAGGTTTGCCAGTAGAGAGTTTTTCCACAATTTCCATTGACTTCAGTTTTGCTAAGGCTGCTTGATACCACACTCAAATGTGGCCTTGATGAATTCAGCTTTTTTGTCGATGTTTGAACCAAAGCTTTAAGGAGGTCAGGAGCTGAGTGGCCTTGGCGGAACCCAAACTAAACTTCAATGAGCAAGTTATTGCTGAGCAGGTACACTTTTGCTGACACTTCCCATCACTTGACTGATGATTGAGAATACACTGATAGGGCTGTATTGGCCAGGTTGAATCTGTCCTGTTTTTTGTGTACAGAACATTCCTAATCATTTTTCCACATTCTTGGGAGATGCCAGTGTTGTAACTATACTGGAAGAGCATATATTTTTAATATTATTGCTGAAATCCTGTTAGGACCCATAGCCTTTGCAGTATCCAGTGCCTCCAATCATTTCTTGCTATCATTGGAATGAATTGAGTTGGCTGAAGAGTGGTGTCTACGATGCTGGGGATGTCTGGAGGTGGGTCAAGACATATCATCCACTTGACATTTCTGGCTAAAGATAGTTACAATTTCTTCAGCCTTATTTTTTGCACTGATGTGCTGTGCTCTCTACAAACGTATCCTCTTTGGTCACAGAAACAGGAAGGCAGATTATTATCTACATGGTGATAGATTGGGAGAGTGAGAAATACGAGACCTGGGTTCCCTTGTATACCAGTTGTTTAAGGTAAGCATGCAGGTAGTGAAGAAAGTAAAAGGTGAGATTCAGTGATGTTAATGCATTGGTATGTCAAGGGGCATGTTGATCTTCAGAGGAAGAGGGTTTGAGTATAGGGATGTCCTGCTGCAATTGTGAATGGCCTTGTTGAGACCATACCTGGAGTATTGTGTGCAGTTTTGGACTCGTTATCTGAGAAAAAATGTTCTGGTTTTGGGGGGTGTACAATGAAGGTTTAGCAGGCGGATTTCTGAGATGGCAGGAGTGATTTCTGAAGAGAAACTGAATCCAGTAGGAATATATCCACTGACGTTTAACAAATGTTGGAGTGGGTGGTGAATCTCATAGAATCTTATAAAATTCTAAAAGGAGGAGACAGGTTAAATGCAGGCAAGAAGTTCCCAATGAGTGGAGATTCCACAAGACGGACCATAGCCTAAGGATATGACCATGTAGGATTGAGAAGAGGAGAAATATCTTCACCTGGAGAGTGGTGAGTGTCTGTGACAGAAAGTGACTGAGGCCAAGCTGTTCAATGTTTATAGCAAAGGGCTGAAAAGAAGAAACTAGGATCAGTGTACTTAATTGGATGATCTGCCACGATCATATGGAATGGTTGAATAGGAGCCCAAACCTGCTCCTATTTTCGATGTTTCTATGACTCATTGAGGATGAGGAAATTTGTAGAGCCTTCTCCTTTAGTGAGTCTCTCTCACTAAGAGTCATTGACTTTGAGTGTGAGTTAGACGTACTCTGACACTTAATCTAGACAGTTTGCTCAAAACATCAGTCACAGTTCCTAAAGAGGCCTAGGTTCAGATGGGGTTGGTGTCACCAACGTTTTACAGAGTAATTGGAACCCACGGACGATAACAAGAAAGGATCACAGAAACTGACACTCTTCAACAGGTATAACATGGCTATAGCCTGTCAGAATGAGGATAAAGGTTATTTAAAGAACTGACAGAATGGGGACAATGATACCTTGGAGCCAGACGTTGGTCAAAGGGAGAATTAGGAAGTTTTAGAGAGATCCAAATGGTTTATTGTCTACCAGGTGTAGGATAAGGGACATTTCGAATTGTTTTTGAAGAATAGAGGAGGTGGATCCCTATCTTTGCGGTCAATGAAAGGGCCAACTGCATGAGACAGAGTGGGAAAGCATCTGAATTGGGAAACTAGAAGGAATTAGGAGTTAAATGCAATGACAGAATCTTGAGGATTATAATTTATGAATTATTACCTTAACTGTTTCAAATTGTCATTGGGTTAAGCTGGTTAGAAAGGTGAAACCTGGTTACTGCAGATCCAAAGGGAATTATGACACAGAACCCATTTGGCCCATCTGGTCCATATTGACTCTCTAGAATAATCCATTCAGTTTCAGTTGCCCACTCTATCCCCATAGCCCTGCGAATGTGTTTCCCAAAACGTACTGCCTGAAAGAGTTATGAAAGCATATTCAACCACAGATTTCAACAGGAAATTAACCAACTACAAAGAGGAAATATGCATGATTATGGGAAGGGCAGGAGTGTGAAGGTTAGGAGTTGTTCTTGCTGAGAAATGACATTGGTATGATGGGCTGAATTGCTTTTTCTGTGCTGTAACCATTCTGTGATGCTGTAAAACTTTAGGGTGTAGGCATGTATTATTAAAATACAATGACCAGGTACAGAAAATAATAAGAAATGTTAATGTAATGCTAGCCTTTATAAGGGAAGGCAAAGGCCTTGTGGTATTATCACCAGATTGTTAATCCAGAGACCCAGGAAATGTTTCTGGGGACCCGGGTTCGAATTTCGTCATGGCAGATAGTATAATTTGAAGTCAGGAAAATCTTGAAGTATGAGTCTAATGATGACCGTGAATCAATTGTTGGGAAAAACTCAGCTGGTTCACTAATGCCCTTTAGGGAAGGAATCTGTCATTCTTACTTGGTCTGGCCTATATGTGACTCCAGACCCACAGCAATGTGGTTGACTCTTAACCGCCCTCTGGGCAATAAATGCTGGCTTGATCTGTGAATGAATTAAAATAATGTTTTAAAATGTAGATGGATTGAGTACACGTTTTAGTGATACAAAGCCCTAGTATCATCACATCTTTAATACCTGAACGGTTCTGGGCACCATATCTTAAGAAAGATATGTTTGCCTGAGTTGGGATACAGAATATATGTCAGAATGATACCTGGACTCCAAGAGCTAAATTACAAAAGGATTTACAAAAGTGGGGTTGGATTTCCTCGAGTTGAGAAGAGGAATGGATATATTTGATTAAAGCTTTTCTGGCATTAAGATAGAGGAGGTGGAGAGAAACAATTTCTGCTGGTTGTGAAGTCCAAGAATCAGTCGTCAACTCTGAAAATAAAAGCCAGATCTTTCAGGAGTTAAAGTAGGATACACTTCTACACAAAAAAAAATTAGAGAGTGGAAGACCTTTTAATTCTGAAATTGAAAGACTGTTATTACCTGATAGTATTAGAGCATTTGGAAGAAATATGGGTACATAACAGTAAGTCGCAGATCAGCCATACTGTTAATGAACAGAAGACCAGCCTCAATCAGTTAAATTGCCTCAAACACATGCTGAGAAAGCTGGAGAAATTCAGCAGTTGTGGCAGCATCTTTGAAAGACAGGTAAAAGAGAACATTTCTAGTCACTTATGATTCTTTTTCAGAGGTTGTGAACCTGAATTCAAAACATTAATTCTGTTTCTCTCCCCACAGATGCTTCCAAACTTGCTAAGTTTCCCTACTGTTATCAGCATTTGTTTCAGGTTTCCATCATATGCATTATTTTGCTTTTATTTGAGGTTAAATGGCCTATTCTTTTTCCTGCAGTTTCAAGTAGCAAAAAGCAAAATTGGACAATAGTCCATAATGTCTGATTGACAGCAGTAATGCAGTAATGCAGTAATAATGGCAATGATCAATGATGTGTAACATTTTTCATGGCTCTTATAAAATCCCAAAGTACTTTACTCAGTGTATTGAGCAAGGTTTTTTTTTATTCTTGGTGGAAATCAGAGGAAGGAGATTTATTCCTTTAAATGTATGTATCTTCTCAATTGTGAATGGAAAAATTATTAATTACAAGGAGCAGATGGCCTGGTATTTAATTTTGAGATTGCACCTTTAATTATTGATGTGAGAACAAAGAAGAACTTCTATAATTGCTCCATAATTGAAAGCATACTCCATGATTCAGAAGTTTTCTAGTCTCAGATGTGGCAAAGAACGACAATTCTTCTGATGAGGAAAATACAAATACTGTCTCTTCATTCTAGTCTCCAAACTCTGTGCATGGATCTTAGGGGACAAAAGATATCCCTTCAAGAGATGGCTACATATTCCTTTACAAGAACATAATACTGGGACGTAGTGATGCAACAACCAAACCCATTTGGTCACTAGGTGAATTATTGAGCAGGCAATCAGACTTCCGAAGATGTTGTTCTGGTGGCCTGACCATTGGGCATGTACTGACCCCGTGTATTGCTGTGCTCCCCATAACATGACCTTCCAAAGATGTGTGGATCTCAAGGAGATGAAGTGCTAGATGAACTTGGTTTATTGGAGGAAGAGCGAATTGTGAAAGAGGAGAAGGAAGATATATTCACAGAGTTTCCTTGGCTGCTCAGGGATGTTTCCAGACTCAGTGATGTACTCAAATGGTTTGTCAGGATGCCATTAATGTCAGGAAACATCTGATCTAGATACATTTCAACTGCTGCCTTTAACCAAGAAGGATGATATAATCTGGAATTCAATTAGATCTGCCTGTGGTATATTTTTATCTGTATTAATTCACTGAGGGATGTGGGCATCACTGGTTGCCCAGCATTTATTGTCCATCCCTCATTACCCTTGAGGAACTGGTGGTGAGCTGGCTTCATGAACCACTGCAATCCATTCTTTGTAGGTTGACCCACAATGACATAGAGGGTGAGGGGGTGAGAGTGGTGGGGTGGAGACAGGGGTGTGGGGGTGGGGGGAGAGTGAGTTCCAGGATTTTAACTAAGCAATAGTGAAGAAACTGCAATATATTTTCAAGTCAGGATGTAAGTGCCTTGGAGAGGAACTTTCAGTTGGTGGTGTTTCCATGTATCTACTGTCCTTGTCCTTTCAGATGGAAGAGGTGGTGGGTTTGGAAGATGCTGTCTAAGGATCTTTGGTAACTACTGAAGATATATTTGCAACAGCTCAACCCTTACTAAGGATGCACACCTGCCCACAGGTTTCACTGTCACTGTTTATCTTCTCATGAATCACCATTAATAAAAGGACACCTGCAACTGGCTTCGTATGCCACTTTCTAAAGGGTATTCCAAAATTAACAAAGTGTACAATTACCAGTGAGAGAGATCCCAGTGACCCACTTAATGCTCTACCTGGCACAGTAGCCTCTTCTTGAGGCCGTTTATACATAGTGCTCCCTTCTTAACATTGAATGACGGGGGTGCAGCCTGCTCACTTGTAACCTGTGCACATGCCATTCGTCCTCATTGTGGAAGTGCTAGTGGGAGTCTGCTGCACTGGTATTGATGTTGGGATAGCCTCCATCTGTAAGACCTGCTGTACTGATGGTCCCACAGTCAGAGGGGTCAGAGGTACTTTTGATGATGATAGTGCCCAAGGAGCAGTGGCATCCTCATGCTCCTCAGTGACTGCCTTTGCCTTTAGAGTTGATAAAATGTGGAGCTGGAAAAAGTGTAGCAGGTCAAGCAGCATCAGAGGAGCAGGAGAGTCGATGTATCAGGCAGGACCCTTCATTAGGACTTTACCCAAATTCCAAATAGCTGGAGGAGACTACCTCTGGGTCCCATCTGGTATTGTCTTCTAACATCATTGTGCCATCATCGCCAGTTACCAATCAAGGCCACATATTGCTGAATACATCTTGCTAATGACAGTGTGCTGCTCCTGAATTCACTCAGGGTAATGCCTGAATGACTGTCCATGAGGTTGGCCACTTTGTCAATTGAGAAGCTTTATGTGCACATAATCCTGAGCCATTTTTCTCTGCATGAGCTGAATGGACATTTCTCTTGATAGTCTATAACCATGCACTGCCTCAGAGAAATCAGTCATCTGACAGCACATCAGCTGGAGCTGATCTAGGTAGACCCCACTTTCATGAGACTTCAAAGGCCCTAATTCTCTGCTTAGCTGAGCATGGCTGTGTCTCTGCTTCCTCTGCCTATACCTTTAAAACCTACTCCTGCACACTTGTGCCATCTGATCACTCAATGTCACTTTAACTGCACATGAAGTTTTACCAAGGTAATTACCCATTTCAGCTGACCTGACCCGCTCTTCAGTAATGGCTCTGGTGATATCCATTGTTCCTTCTCCATGGTAGTGGTAATATGCTGGTATGGAACCCCTCCCCCTGTCTCTCAGACACTGTGGACCCTTCTATGCTGCAACTACATTGCACAAAGGAGGATGGTTGTGGTTGTTTGATGTTAATCATCTCATCTCCATCTGCATGAGCTTCTCAGAATAGTGTCCTCAGCCCAACCATCTTCAACTCCTTCAGCAATGACATTCCTTCCATCATGAGGTCAGAAGTGAAGATGTTCCCTGACAATTGCAAAATGTTCAGCACCATTTACAACTTCAGCTCCCCCCATTTTACCACTACTAAACTTCAAACTTCATCTGCTTTCAGTCACTGTGCTACTAGACAAAAACAAAATGCAATCTAGGTTCATATTTAATGAGTGTTTCTGATATGAAAGTAAATGGTAACTAGGTTCCTACACTGGGTGGCATTTTGGACACTGCACTACTGGTATGCCACTGACTTTATTTCATAAACTTAACCCAATGTTAGGAAACTAAGAATTCGCCTCTTACTCAATTATGCCCCACTGCCTCTCATGTTCCTGATTCTTACAGGCCACAGTAAATGCACACATTAACTCTGTTTGCCTACCCCAGATGCCACTAGACTTTCTGAATATTTTCTGTTTAATTTTTAAATGTGACAAAAGTAACTTGATGAAAGTGAGGACTGCAGATGCTGGAGATCAGAGTCAAGAGTGTGTGGTGCTGGAAAAGCACAGCAGGTCAGGCAGCATCTGAGAAGCGGGAGAATAGACATTTCGGGCAGGGGCCCTTCATGATTCTTGATGAAGGGCTCCTGCCTGAAACGTCGATTCTCCTGCTCCTCTGATGCTGCCTGACCTGCTGTGCTTTTCCTGCACCACACACTCTCGACTCTGACCTCCAGCATCTGCAGTCCTCACTTTCTCCTAGTTGGTTTCAACCTTACTTGAAGCCTCTTCCAAGGATGCTTACCTTGATAAGTTCTCCTCCTCTCTCTACAAAGATCTCAGTGAGTCCCTCTCTCACTGTACTCTCCAAGTCCTCTCCTCTGCCCTGAAGCTTTTCAGCCAGGTCCAACGCTGTCAAGCTGCTGAGATCCTCTGAAAATCTCTGCAAGTACCAAGAACATTGGAATTTTTCAGAATGACAGGGATTTCCAAATGTCTGTGTTGTGGTTGAATATAAGAGGTCACAACAAGAGACTATGCAACCCAGTGAGCTCACTTTGTCATTCAACGTGATCTTCAACTTTAACTCCCACTTTTCTAACTATTCCCTATACTCCTTGATTCCCTGAGAGTCCAAAAATCCATCTACCTTGTGGCAATTTTACTGGATACATGATCCAGAACCCCAGGACAATGTTTTGGAGAGATGGGTTCAAATCGCAACATAACAAATGGAGAAATTTGAATGCAATTAAAAAAA
Source organism: Chiloscyllium plagiosum (assembly GCF_037043375.1). Classification (NCBI taxonomy): domain Eukaryota; kingdom Metazoa; phylum Chordata; class Chondrichthyes; order Orectolobiformes; family Hemiscylliidae; genus Chiloscyllium; species Chiloscyllium plagiosum. The sequence goes on along the minus strand of NW_028270142.1, from coordinate 27,130,562 downwards.
AGTTTGGAATTAGAAATAGTGGACTAATAGTGACCATGTGAACATTGATGAATGCCAAAAACAGACTAACATCTTGTAGGGAAGGAAGTGTAGAGCCTGCAGAACCATTACCTGACAGAATCCTAGTTTGATGGACAGACTGACTCCACTTCATTTCCAAACTGATGTTTGAAGTTTGTCAAAGGTGACACTTGCTTTAGCAGTTGTTTTTTTTTTAATTCATTTGTGGGACATGGGTGTCGCTGGCTGGTTAGCATTAATTGCCCATCCTGAGATGCCCTTGAGAAAGTGATGATGAGCCGCTGTCTTGAACCGCTGCAGTTCACCTGCTGTGGGTTGACCCAAATGCCTTTCGAGATGGAATTCTAGGCATTGTATGTGTCTCATTGTCGATTTAGGCAGCTCAAGAGAAAGTGCAGCCGAATTATATGAAATTATTGACTGCTGACAGCTTCTGATCAAGGACCGAAACCTTTGATCAAGAGCAGGCATCCCTAAAACAGGATCATGCTTTACTTTGTGCTGCTTGTGAGGTCAAAGTTTTCACATTCACTGAAGGACAAGTCTACACTACATTTATACCCAGGTCTGAACTAACAGCACACAGTTATGGACAAACCGGAAATTATCAAGTATGAACTAGGATAGTTTGTCAAGAAGATGGGGATCTGAGGAGTAACCAAAAAGTAAGGAAGTAAAGTTGGTAACAGAAATTGAAAAAGTGCTAGGAAGACTGGAAGAGAAGAGAAACAAAACTGAGCAATGAATAATTTAGAAAGTGGAATGGTGTCACAAAGCAAAGTTAAGGGCACGTTATCTGAATGTATGCAGCATTTACTGCAAGGTAGATGATTTAAAGGCACAATAGAGATACATGGGTATTTCCCTATTTGCTATTACAGAAACATGACTGCATGGTGACCAGGATTGGGAATTGAATATTCAGATATATTCAGTGTTTAAGAAGAACAGTCAAAAAGGATAAAGTGGTGAGTTGCACTGTTAATAAAGGATAGGATCAGAATGGGAGAACAATGTGTGAAATCTATTTAGTTGGAGCTAAGAAACAGTAAGCAAGAGTAGATATTGTTTGAAGTTGTTAATAGATCACCAAATTGTTGTGGTAGTATATGGTATGATATTAATATGGAAATGAGAGAGACATGTATCATTGGCAACACCATCATCATAGGTAACTTCACTGCATATAAACTTGATAAACCAACTGAACACAAAATCTGCAGTGGACGAGGTTCTGGAGTTTGTTAGGGTTCATTTTCTGGAGCAGTATGTTGAAGAACCAACTAGAGTTCATGCTAGTTTAGATTTAGTATTATGTAATGACAAAGATTAATTAACAATGTTGTTGTGAGTAGGAACCAGTGACCACAACAAAATAGAATTTTACACTGTGAAAGTGAATTTGTTCAATCTGAAGCAAGAGTGGTAAAATGTGAATAAGGCAAATTATGAAATCAGGAAACATAATTGACTAAGGTGGATTGGAAAAATACATTAAAAGATTTGACTATATATTGGCAATATATAGTCTTTAAGTAAGGATTACATGACTTACAGTAATTATATATTCCTTCAAAGTGCAGAAACTCAAACATGGCTGACAAAGCAAGTTCAGAATTAAAAGCAGGTAAGATTAAAAGAAGAGGCCCATAAACTTGCCAGAAATAGCATAAATCTGAACATTGGGTGGTTTTCGATATACAGTAAAGACTATCAAGGAACTGTTGAGTAAAGGGAGAATGGAATATAGATGCATCCTAGCAAGAAGCATAACAATGGAATGTAAAAGCTTACAAAGATGTGTAAAAAGGAGACGTTTGGCTAAAGCAAATGCTGGTTCCTTATAGGTGGAGTCAGGAGAGGCTGTATTGGGGAATACTGAAATTGCAGAGAACATAAGGACTAGGAACAGAAGTATGCAACTCATCCCTTGAGCCGGCTCCACCATTCAATATGACATGGCTGATCTCATCACAACCTCAACTCCAGTTTCCTGCTCACTCCATGAGACATTTGACTTTGATGCCTGGATTGCAGCTATGTGAGGCATTGGAGAGTATGGCGGCAAAGATCAGGCTGAAGAGGTCAGGTACTAGGATGCCTGACAGCATCATCCGGGAGATTCACAAACATACCGTATTGAGATGATTTTCACATTTGTGTATTACCTTCCAAAGGCAATCACAACTGACTGTGTCAAAGGCCTTGGTCATGGCAAGAAACATGATATGGAGGTCTATGCCCTGCTCTTGGCATTTCTCCTGGACTTGTCCAAGTGTAAATACACAATGACCTCAGCTACACATTGGCACTCTTAGAAGCTCATTCTGCTCACTGAACACCCGGTATATCTTTGTCTATCTGCCTGCATAATTAATCTCAGAGCAATGCAGAAATGACACTAGATTTAAGTCTACAATAAATTTAATTAACAGCCTTCAAATGTCTCAGCAATCACAGGGTTTCTACACATACCTTCACAGTTCTGGCTTCCGAGCTCGTTCCGGAAGCCTTTGTTTATGTTAACTACCAGAGGCTACACCCAACCTAAATCAAACAAGCACAGAAAACATAGCTCTTTCAACATATAATGAAACATAGATCAATTAAATCATTGACCTTGATATCTTCACCCCCCCTTCCCTAAATGCCTTATTTTAAATTAAATCATCCTAAACAGTTAACATATATACACCATGCCATTTTTCAGAGTTTAGTTTGTTTTATTTAATTACAGCAGCGGACTATTTAAGATATGAACGTCTCTGAGGGCCATGACTAGGTCTCTAAGTTTGAGATTGGGTCTCAGTATGATCAAAGTTGAAACTTTATTGCTGGAACAGCACAGCAGGTCAGGCAGCATCCAGGGAACAGGAGATCCGCCGTCACTTCCGCCACCTCCAAACAGACCCCAGCACCAAGGATATATTTCCCTCCCCTCCCCTATCAGCTTTCCGTAGAGACCACTCCCTCCGCGACTCCCTTGTCAGATCCACACCCCCCACCGACCCAACCACCACTCCCGGCACCTTCCCTTGCAACCGCAGGAGGTGCAACACTTGCGCCCACACCTCCCCCCTCACTTCTCTCCAAGGCCCCAAGGGAAACTTCCATATCCGCCACAGATTCACCTGCACCTCCACCCACATCATCTACTGCATCCGCTGCAGCCGGTGTGGCCTCCTCTATATTGGGGAGACAGGCCGCCTACTTGCGGAGCGATTCAGGGAGCACCTCTGGGCCACCCGGACGAACCAACCCAACCAACCTGTGGCACAGCATTTCAACTCCCCCTCCCACTCCACCGAGGATATGCAGGTCATTGGACTCATCCACCGCCAAACCACAACAACCCGACGGTCGGAGGAGGAGCGTCTTATCTTCCGACTGGGAACCCTCCAACCGCAGGGGATGAACTTGGACTTCACCAGTTTCTTCATCCCCCCTCCCCCCACCTTGTCTCAGCCGGATCCTTCCAGCCCGGCACCGCCTTCCTGACCTGCAGTCTTCTTCTTGACCTCTCCGCCTCCACCCTACTCCGACCTATCACCCTCACCTTGACCTCTTTCCACCTATCACATTTCCAACTCCCCTCCTCCAAGTCCCTCCTCCCTACCTTTTATCTTCTCCTGCTGAACACTCTCTGCTCATTCCTGAAGAAGGGCCTGTGCCCGAAACGTCGAATCTCCTGTTCCCTGGATGCTGCCTGACCTGCTGTGCTGTTCCAGCAATAAAGTTTCAACTTTGATCTCCAGCATCTGCAGACCTCACTTTCTCCTCTCAGTATGATCAACCTGATGTAGTGGGTCATCAATATAAATCATAGAAAACAAAACATATCCTCATCATCACTGTCCTTGCATCTGCTCGCTCTCAAGCATTTTGCATTCTACTTGTGTTGCTGCCTGACAGATAAGCAACCATCTGATGTGTTTGGATCTGGTAGTGACGGTACAAGTTTGTGATCACAGTTTAGCCATTTGACAAGAACCCAATCTCCAACTTCAAATCGTAGTTCCCTTGCGCTTGTTCGTTTGACAGAGTGTGCTTTTGCTTCACTCTGTGCTTTCATTCAGGCATTGTAATTGACTGGCGGTGACAGTTTAAGAATGGACAGTGGCATGCAAAAGTTCTGACATCAAAAGTGCAACTGGCGTCTTTCTGGTCAGGGAGTGTGGGGTGAATTGATACGTGCAAAGTAGGATGTGAATGAATTGCTGAAATACTTCTCCTCCGACAAACTAGCTCTCGGACTGTTCTTTATCATTCTTTTGAATCGTTCAACACCACATTCAATTGCAGATTGTATCATATGGTGATGAGCTACAGACTATGAACTAACTGGAAATAAACTGTGGCCCATTGTCTATGGTAATAATCTCCAGTAAACCTCATTGTATAAAGAACTTGTTTAGAATGTCAATGACCAAAGTGGTAACTATGGAATTTGTTATAGTGATTTCTAGCCATTTGCTTTTATGTAAATCAAGCAAAGATAAATGTTGATTCATGGACTGCTTGCATTTCCCTAATAATATTCCCAAGGAGGTGTGATGCTTTGATTAGCCTTCGATTTGTTTGTAGAGGTGCAGACTGGGTTTTCCAAGGAGTAGACATTACAGGTCAGATTGTGACCTATGCTTTCCTTTATTGGTCAGAGTATTGAGTACAGGAGTTGGGAGGTCATGTTGCGGCTGTACAGGACATTGGTTGGGCCACTGTTGGAATATGGCGTGCAATTCTGGTCTCTTTCCTATTGGAAAGACGTTTTGAAACTTGAAAGGGCTCAGAAAAGATTTACAAGAATGTTGCCAGGGTTGGAGGATTTGAGTTCTAGTGAGAGATTGAACAGGCTGGGGCTTTTTTCCCTGCAGCGTCGGAGGCTGAGGGGTGACCTTCTAGAGATTTATAAAATCGTGAGGGGCATGGATAGGATAAATAGAGACAGACTTTTCCCTGGGGTGGGGGAGTCCAGAACCAGAAGGCATAGGTTTCGGGGGAGTGGGGAAAGATATAAAAGAGACCTAAGAGGCAACTTTTTCACACAGAGGGCGGTACAGTACGCGTATGGAATGAGCTGCCAGAGGAAGTGCTGGAGGCTGGTACAATTGAGACATTTAAAGAGCATCTGAACGAGTATATGAATAGGAAGGGTTTGGAGGGATATGGGCTGGGCGCTGGCAGGTGGGACTAGATTTGGTTGGGATATCTGGTTGGCATGGATGGGATGGACCGAAAGGTCTGTTTATGTGCTGTATATCTCCATGACTCAATGACTCTCCTACTTTTTTAAATGTGACAAGTTCTGCATTTCTGATGTTAGAGTTCAGGTCTCCTTTAGAAATATGGAGCATGCTTTAAATCTGACAGGTCACTTGCAAGTAGGACAGTCTAGGGAAGTAAAACCACATCCTCTTTTTTTAATCCTCCTCCCCCCCCAACAGCAGTAGTTGCAGTATTCTGTGATTTAAATACTCACGCTCATGGACAGTTTGACAACTCTGAAAGGGTATGTAGTTGAGTCAAAACGTGTGGCACTGGAAAAGCACAGCAGGTCAGGCAGCATTGGAGGATCAGGAGAACCTACATTTCAGGCCGAAGCCCCTCATCAGGAATGTGTGGAGGTTGAGGGTGGGAGTAGGAATCAAGGGGACAGGAAGAGATAAATAGAAGGGGTGGGGCCAGGTGGGGGAGGTAGCTTGGAAGGCTATAGGTGGATGCAGGTGGGGGTTGATGGTGATCGGTCAGAGTGGAAGGTGGAGCAGATAGCTGGGAAGGAAGATGGACAGTTCAAGAGGGCAGTGCCCAGTTGGAGGGTTGGATCTGGGATAAGGTGGTGGGAGGGGACATGAGGAAACTGGTGAAATCAAAGTAGTTATGGTAAGGTATGAGACAAACAAAAACAGACGTTGCTGGAGAAACTCAGCAGGTCTGGCAGCAACTGTGTGGAGAAAACAGAGTTAACTTTTTATGTCCAGTGATCTTGGTTCAGAACTGACTTGAAACTTTAACTTTGCTTTCTTCCTACAGAGTTTCTCCAGCAATTTCTGTTTCTGTTTCAGATCTCCAGCATCAGCAATGATTTGTTTTATTTATTTAAGGTGAAGTAGAGGTTAGGGGAAACAGAGGATAGACTGCCAGGGTGCAAGTGCCAAGGAAGCAGCATGCCAGATGGGTAGGGTACCAGTTGAGTGCCAGCAGGATAAGTGCCATCTAAGTAGATGGTTGGCTTAGGGGCACATGGCGGGAAGGGGGCCAGGTAAATGACAACGTGCTTAAGATAAGTCAGGATGAGTCATAGAACGATACAGCACGGAAACAAACCCTTTGGTCCAAATCATTCATATATCCCAATCTGACCTAATCCCATTTTCCAGCATTTGGCCCAAAACCCTCTCAAACCTCCCTGTTCATATACACATCCAGATGCATTTTAAATATTGTAATTGTACCAGCCTCCACCACTTCCTTTGGCAGCCCGTTCCAAACATGCATCACCCTCTGCATGAAAAAATTGCCCCTCGCTCCCTTTTAAATCTTTCCCTTCTCATTTTAAATCTATGCCCTCTAGTTTTGGGCTCCCTACCCTTGGGAGGGTGAGAGGTATCAGATCTGGAGGGGTTGGTGGAGTGACACCATATCGAATCCCTTGGGGGTACAAGTTTGTTAGTCCTAGCGAGGACAGGGAGTGTCAGGTCTGGCACTGAGGGAGGCTGAATGTCAGGGCCTGTGCTTGTGGTTTTTTTTGGGTACCACACAGAAGCAGAATGTTCGATCCCAGTAGGCTGTGGTGTCCCAGAGGAAGAGTTAATGTGTAGTCCGTTAATAGAGGGAGTGACAGGTCAGGGTTTGCAAGGTGTGAAGGGTCAGGGGAGGTGCAGTTGTGTGTGTATGAGGCAGATTGGGTCACTTTAATATTTATGTAAGAGTTAGATCAGGGGCAGAATCTTACCAGGCTCTGAGCAGTGTAGGCCGTATCCAGATGGTTGGTAAACTGGGCCGAGATATTCAGCAAGGCTCATCTCAACGTTGAGATTATTTAGCCACATTTTATACACTTTGCAAAAGCGTGTGGTGAGATTCTTGCTTGATAGTGGCGAGTTCCCAATTGACAGTCGTTATTACTTTTAAAACCCATCTCTCTCACATGTCCTTCAGAGAAAGAAATCGGCCATCCTCACCTGGTCTGGCCTACATGTGACTCCAGACACAGCAATGTGATTGACTCTCAACTGCCCTCTGAAATGGTCTGGTAAGCCACTCTGTTGTATCAATCATTACAAAGTCTCAACAAAGAAATGAATCCTGACAGACCACCCAGCATTGACTTTGGCACTGGAAGAGACAATGGCAGAAACAGCTCTGTGGACCCTGCCAGAGAACTGTCTCACAGACTAATCAAGCCACAGCCTGACATAATCATTCTCACAGAATCATACCTTACAGACATTGTTCCAGACACCACCTTCACCATCTCTGGATATGTTCTGTCCCACCAACAGGATAGATTCAGCAGAGGTGGTGGCACAGTGGTATACATTTGGGAGGGAGTTGGCCTTAGAATCCTTAACATTGACTCTGGACTTCATGAATTCTCATGGCTTCAGGTTAAGCATGGGCAAAGAAACTTCCTGCTGCTTACCATGTACTATCATCCCTTAGCTAATGAATGGGTACTCCTCTATGTTGAGAAAACTTGGAGGAAGCACTGAGGGTGGTCAGGATGAAAAATGCACTCTAGATGGGGGATTTCAATGTCCACCACCAACAGTGGCTCGGCAGCAGCACTACTGATCGAGCTGGTCGGGTCCTGAAGGACACTGCTGCTAGCCTGGGGTTGCAGCAGGTGATGAGGGAACCAACAGGAAGGAAGGACATACTTGACCTCATCCTTACCAATCTGCCAGCTGCAGATGCATCTGTCCATGACAGTGTTGGTATAAGTGATCACTGCACAGACTTTGTGGAGACAAAGTTCTACCTTCACATTGTGTTATATGGCAATGTTACCGTGCTAAATGAGACAGATTTTGGACCGACCAGTTTAAGGCTGGGCAACCAAAAGGATGGGCCATCAAATTTTCTCTATTGGTTGATCATTCCCATGAACTTTTGTGTTTCCATGACATTCCCATGACATTTCTGTAATGGGACTGCTATGATAACCATTGTTTTTTGTTGGTTGATTATTATACCTGATGCTTTTAAACAAAACCCTAAGAATGTAATAGTCAGTTTTGAGAGCTCACACCTCTCATTTAATGTTTGTTTTGCTTCATACAAAGCTTTCAGTAGTGCTCCTACTCTCTGGCCATAGTCCATTTTGTTTGATTGATGGATTAAAATATCATCTATGTGAAAAATACCATCTTCTGATATTTCTCAGATGTATTTCATACCAAAGTATGTATAACCTCATGGTACGTGGGCTTTGTCTTCAATTACTCCTAATCTTGCTAAAACATTGTCCACCATGCAGCCAAGCACATATTCTATGGAGCTGACCTGGTGCTTATTTGATTTTGCTATCAAACCTGAAATATTTTGCCCAATATCTTTTACATCATTCTCATGGTTCTGGTTATGAGATAGTCCAATGTAAGATAAATGACTTCTGGGTGTTGAAAATGGCCTGCTGTTCAGCTTCAGCTATTTCTGAGTGTGTCCCATCCACCTCAAATTAAAATGCTCAGTGAATCATTTGGGTCAGTTCTGGCATTTCTCAACTTGCTGTGTACTTTCCACGTACTGAGAGGATTCTGGTGGTGGTGGGGATCTGGTCCCTAGTTTTCCCTCATTCGAACTTACTTCCCATGCTGTTTCATCATCAGGAGCCATGTTGTCAGCTGCATCTCAGTTGCTGGGCTGTTCAGTTTGAGATTTCCCCCTGCTCTGGCCTTGTCCTCATAGTTGCTCCCAATGGTCTGCCTTGCTGTAGAGTGGGTCTTCAAATATACTCCCTTGCATTTGTCTCGCGACTGGGTCTCTCAGCTGCTGTCACCATTTGTTGTTGCATGGATAAGCTTGGAAGAAATTGGGTGCACTGCTTTACTAAAGAGAGGTTACAGGGGTCTATGATCTAAGTGTCTATTCACATTCTAATAACTATGCAGCCATTTTAATCAATCTGTTCAGAAATATGACACATGTTTGGAGTAGGTGGGACTTGAAACTGTGCCTCCTGGCTCAAAGGTTGGGACACTACCACTAGACTACAAATCTACATTTGAACTTTGAATTTTGCCACTCTCTTAGATTTTCTCCATTACCACACTCATGTGATCCATTACATTACCATTGGCATGGGTTTCTATTTACAGAATCAGATGTTAACCATTTACTCCACAATGAAATCTCTGTTTTCTTCAATTGAAATATAACTTATTTGTAAGCAAGCATTAAAGACTTAGTCTCCAATTTTAACTGAGAGCTGGTTCTTTCAGATAGACGGGCCATCCTCAGGCCAGGCAGTTTTTAACATACAGAAATCATACATGGTTCTATCGCATGCTCTGAGCTGTGAGAATGACATAAAAGATATGGGACAAAATTTTATCTTTTGGACCCGTTCTCTGTGGGGGGATTCTGGCAGTAAATTTGGAATCTGAAACATTGTCAAAGTGGCTTTGTTGTGGCCTTTTAGCCATCATATAAGTATCAGGGTCTTACTACTGAGTTTTCTGACCAACTGAATTAGATTCCCTACATTCTGGAAACAGGCCTTTTGCCCAATCAATCCACACTGATCCTGCGAAGAGTAACCCACCCATAATCATTCCCCTACCTCAATCCCTGACTCATGGACCTAACACTGTGGGCAATTTAGCATGGCCAATTTACCTGACCAAGGTGAAAGTGAGGACTGCAGATGCTGGACATCAGAGTCTAGATTAGAGTGGTGCTGGAAAAGCACAACAGGTCAGGCAGCATCCAAGGGGCAGGAAAATTGATGTTTCAGGCAAAAGCCCTTCAACAGGAATCCTGATGAAAGGCTTTTGCCCGAAACGGCAATTTTATTGCTCCTCCGATGCTGCCTGGCCTGCTGTGCTTTTCCAGCACCACTCGAATTCACCTGACCTGCACATCTTTGGACTGTGGAAGGAAACCGGAGCACCTGGAGGAAACCCACGCAGACATGGGGAGAGTGTGCAAACTCCACACAGACAGTGGCTCAAGGTGAGAGTCGAACCCAGGTCTCTGGCGCTGTGAGGCAGCGGTGCTAACCACTGATCCACCATGCTGCCCCTGGAGCAGGCTCACACCTGACTGTTTGAGCCAAACAATGTAAAGGGACCCGGGGGGTGGGGGGTCAGAATGGACCCATTCTACCATTGTCTTCACCAAAACAGTGATTTTAACAGTGGAGTATCTACAAGGGAAAACTGACCAGTGGTTCCCTGAGGCATACATGGAGATAATCATTTGGGCTGTAAGGTCCAATGGAGAAATACTGTTCCTAGCAAATGGGAGCAAGAGCCTAACCTCTGGCAGCAAGTAAATGTGGTAAGAAACCACAGGCAACGTAGGCAGCAGGAGTGTAGTGTGTCACCGATGTATAGTGCCAAAAGAGGTTCAACCTCATTGGTGTATGAAATGTGAATATCATCCTGCATTCAATTACCAAACATCTCACTGCGGCTTCCTCAACCATTTTTCTGCACAGTGCTTCTCAGACAAGCAAATATGCAGCTCCATTCATTCTTTTTCTTCTGAAGTGTACCCACTACCAGGAAGGAGACTGCCCACTCCCAGGATGCATTGTCACGTGATTCGTGTACCCTCTTCATTATCCTTAGTCTTCAAAGCAGGAGAAGTAGATTGTCACACAGTGAGACAATAAGCAGATATTAGAGACAGGGACAGCAGTGGAAAATCCCTGTTGCAGGGGATTCAATGTTCTAAACTCTGCTCAACTGGACACAGATGCTGAGCCAGGGGTCATCCAACAAGAGGATTATTCTGGAGCAGCAAGACAAAATTATACAGCCCTTGTAGGATTTCCAGAAGCTCTGTGCATCTTTGGAGAAATGTAGCAGGATTCTATCCATAGCATGAGTTCCATGGTGTATCATGCCTTTGTGCTTTTCAGTTTCTATGGAACACAAGGTGTGAGGTATTTGAATGGCATGAGCAGTCAATCTGCCAATTTAAATATGATGGAGATCACCTTTGACTTGGTCACTCAACACCTCACTGAAATGCAGCAAAGTAGTGTCTCCGGCCAGCAGAGAAATCCAGGTACATCATAAGAGGAAACATTAAGCTGCTGCACACAGAAGTGAAATTCTGCTCAAGGCACTCTCACTGCTCTCTTTTGGACTCCACCCCAGTCAGAGCCACACATGCTGATTCCTGGCCTGATATCTGAATCTACCACAGTACAGGGTCAGACAGGGCCGCCTTTGATGGATTGAGGAGTGGTGCAGGACAGAGGAGTGGGACACTGTAGGCAGTACTCAAAACACCAAAAACCAGCGGACTTTGGCCAAGAATATTTGAGATATCCGAGCTGGAAAATAAAAGCCGACTTTGCTGAAGCCACCGTGATAGTCCACTCTGCAGTACAGATTTGTGCAACGCATACTGGATCTTCAAGGTTATCCCTTGTCTCAAAAATGCTCATTTTGCTTGGAGATTTGAACGTCTGTGGGAGATTTGCTCGGTGCAGAGTTTAAGCATCGTGGCAACTTCCAGAGTACCTTGCCCAGATATGTATGAGTATCTTTTGCCAGTTACATAGCACTGAATGTTAATGGGGTGGAGTCCCCTTTTAATTGACAAGTACTCGTGCTGAATCAGAGGACACCTTCATGACAGTATGGATGAAGTCTAACAGTGAAATTTAATGGCTTTCCCAGGAGCAGGAACATGGCAGAGAGGGGCACCTCATTGTGGAGGAGGTGAAATATCAGCTTTCTAACGGCAGAATGAAAGTTGGGAACCATTATATACTGTACAAATTTGTCCAAAACACTGGATTCCTTAACCTGGACCTCACCACCATTCCAATTCCTGACCTTTGAGCATCACATGCTTAATCCATAATCACCTCCCCACACCACACCATAATTTGGCACAGACCGGCCCTATTTAAATTTTGATAACATGTTTGATTTTAAGAGGAAGTTGAATCATGGAAAACCTTCAACTGCAGTTAGTGAATTGTATAACAGTGAAAAATATCTAATTGGCTACATTAATGACTGTAAACATTTCTCACGTTTGTTGGAAATGGATAATAAGATGTAGCTATGCAGTATGTTTTACATCGTTTTTTTTAACTCAATTTTAATATGCCCCTGAAATCTTGGTGTTTATAATGTAGAGTAGGTCCATGATTTGTTGTCTAATATTAGATAAACTTTCTAATATCAGTGGCTCTTAACTGTGTCCCATACTCATTCTCATATTGAAAGAGGACTCGTTTATTTCCCAGAATCCCCTGCTCCTTGTCCTTTTTTCCAGAAGGTTCTCATTCAACTTAAATACTCCATTCCCTGCTGCTTTTCTCTGATTTCTCTGAGACTGTGTTTAACTTACTGCCACATCTCTTCCAGGCATGCCCACCTTGAAGGAGTTCTGCTTCTTTCTTCAATAGGATTTCCATTCTAATCTTCCTTCTTGTTCACCATCATTTTTACTGTTTTACCTCACACACCAACAACCTGTCTTCAGCATATATGCCATCTCTTCTTACCTGCTATTTAGTTATGAAAAAGGGTCCTAAATGTTCACTCTGCTTTCTCTCTACAGATGCTGCAAGCTCTGCTGAGTTTCACCAGCAATTTCTGTTTTTGTTTCAGATTTTCAGTATCTGTAGCTCTTTGTTTTATTTGACTAATATCAATACAGCTATGTCATTAATTAAATAATAAGATTGGATAGTAGGAGTACTTCTGGAAGCTTGTTCTGATCATTTACTGCAACTTCATTAGAACATCCACAGAAAACACAGAAGAATTTCTATAAACAGCTGTTACAAACTATTTACGTCATTTCTTTTTCAGTTCTGCCAAACTTTCAATGAAATTAGGGCAGGTGAATCCCTGTGGAGATACCGAATACCCTTTTCAGTAGGAGAGATCAGATAGAAGAGATGTTTTTCAAAGTCACCACATTATCAAAAAAAGGAAATATTTGGGATGAATGTGGGAATGATGAATGGATAAATGTATGTGCTTAGATCTTAAGCAAATCCACTGTAGGAGGGTAGTGGTTACTGTGAGGCAAAAGAAAATTGTATGGGATAAATAAATGAGAACAAGAGGGATTAAAGTGGTTAGAACAAGTGAAATTAATTGCATGTCAACAAAATATTAAATAGATAGTGTTACAAGTACCATAATCGCGAGCTGCATATCTTCCAGAATAATTCAATTAGTTTTTAAATTAGAGATGGAAAAGGATAGACTGGATCTAAAAGACAAAATTCTAAATTAGAGGAAGGCCAATTTTGACAGTATTAGGCAACAACTTTCAAAAGTTGATTGGGGGAACAGATATTCACAGGTAACAGGATGGCTGCAAAATGGAGAGAGTTCAAAAATGAGATTAGGAGAGTCCAGAGACAGGATGTTCCTGTTAGAGTGAAAGGCAATGCTAGTAGGTGTAGGGAATACTAGATAATTAGAGAAATTGAGGTTTTGGTCAAGGAAAAAAAGGAAGCATATGTCAGGTATAGACAAGAGAAATCAAGCAAATCTGTAGAAGAGTATAAATGTAGTAGGAGTATACTTAAGAGGAAAATCAGGACGGCAAAAGGGGCCATGAGATACCTTTGACAGAGTTAAGGAGAATCCAAAGGGATTTTATAAATACATTAAAGACTTTAAGGGTAACTCGGGAAAGAATTGGGCCCCTCAAAGGTCAGCAAGGCAGCCTATGTGTGGAACTGCAGGAGATGGGGGCGATACTAACTTAATATTTTGCATCAGTGTTTACTGTGGAGAAGGACATGGAAGAAATAGAATGTGGTGAAATAGATGGTGACATCTTGAAAAATGTCCATATTACATAGGAGGAGGTGCTAGATATCTTTAAATGCATAAAGGTGGGTTAAGTCCCCATGACTTGATCAGGTGTGCCCTACAACTCTTTGGGAAGCTAGGGAAGTGATTGCTGGGTCCCTTGCTGAGTTATTTGTATCATTGATAGTCATAGATGTGGAGCCGGAAGACTGGAAGTTAGCTAATGTGGTGCCACTGCTTAAGAAAGGTGGTAAGGAAAAGCCAAGGAACTATAGACTGGTGAGCCTTACATCAGTGTTGAGCCTTACATCAAGTTGTTGGAAGGAATCTTGAGATACAGGATCTACATGTATTTGGAAAGACAAGGACTAATTAAGGGTTGTCAGCATGGCTTTATGTGTTGGAAATCATGCATCACTAGCCTGACTGAGTTTTTTGAAGAAGTAACAAAGCGGATTGATGAGGGCAGAACAGTGGATGTGATCTATATGGACTTCAGTAAGGCGTTCAACAAGATTTCTCATGGTACACTGGTTGTGAGGTTAGATCACGTGGAATACAGATATAATTAGCGTTTTGGATGTAGAACTGGCTTGAAGGTAGAAGACAGAGGGTGGTGGTGGAGGGTTGTTTTTCAGATTGGAGACCTGTGACCAGTGGAGTGCACAAGGATCGGTGCTGGATTCACTGCTTTTCATTATTTATATAAATGATTTGGATATGAACACAGGAGGTATAGTAGTAAGTTTGCAGATGACACCAAAATTGGAGGTGTAGTGAACAGCAAAGAAAGTTACCTCAGAGTATAATGGGATCTTGAACAGATAGGCAGCTGGGCCAATGAGTGGCAGATGGAGTTTAATTTAGATAAATGTGAGGTACTGCATTTTGGAAAGTCAAATCAGGACAGGACTTATACACATAATGGTAAGGTCCTGGGAGTGTTGCTGAACAAAGAAACCTTGGAGTGCAGGTTCATAGCTCCTTGAAAATGGAGTCACAGGCAGATAGAATAGTGAAGAAGGCATTGGTACGCTTTCCTTTATTGACCAGAGCTTTGGGTATAGGAGGTCATGTTGCAGCTATACAGGTTAGGCCACTTTTGGAACATTGTATGCAATTCTGGTCTTCCTCCTACAGGAAGGATATTGTAAAACTTGAAAGTGTTTAGAAAAGATGTACAAGGATGTTGCCAAGATTGGAGAGTTTGAGCTACAGGGAGAGGCTGAATAGGAGGGTGCTGTTTTTCCTGGAGAATGGGAGGTGGAGGGGTGACCTTTTAAAAGTTTATGAAATTGTGAGGGGCATGGATAGCCCAGGGTAGGAGTGTCCAAAACTAGTGGGCATAGGTTTAAGGTGAGAGGGGGAAGACTTAAAAAGGACCTAAGGAGCAACTTTTTCATGTAGGTGTGTGTATGGAATGAACTGCTAATGAATGTGTGGAGGCTGGTACAATTATAACATTTAAAAGATTTCTGGATGGGTAAATGAATAGGAAGGGTTTAGAGGGATATAGTTCAAGTACTGGAAAATGGGACTAGATTAATATAGGCTATCTGGTTAGCATGGGCAAGTTGGACCGAAGAGTCTGTTTCCATGCTGTACATCTCTATGACTCTAATTAATAAGGTTTAATATTTTTATCAAGCAGAAGTTATGTTATTGTAATAAACTTCCGGTATGACAGTGGTGCCGAACTGCATGAGAAGTGATTCATTCAGATTCAAGATGCTGTGTGTGTGCCACATGAGATCCACAAGTGTTATGAAGTAGTAACAAAATTATATTTCCAGTTCTCTTCCAGATCAACTCTGTTTGAACTAATTACAGGTGAAATGCTGTAGCATTGAAATAAGCTTTGAACTGGCATTAAACTTGAAACAGGAAGTGTATGTTTTGATTCTACAATTTAATTATCCACATCAGTAACACATATGTACAATTGATGTAGAGTGTCTTCTAATAAATCTGTAATCAGAGCCATAGTCAGTTGTTAATGGGTCTAGGTGTGCACCAAATCACAGAAATGAAAATGTGATCCATTTCCAAGGCCTGTATAATGTAACGAAGAGGTTGTAAATAGGTTTGTGTGAGCTGATGACAGATTCACTTCAGCATGGCAAGGGGATTATCTGTTATTTTGTATGCCTTTTAAAATGAAGTTTCAAGGAATTAGAAACCTCACAAGCTGCACTCTTTCAAGGTTGATTGTGATCCATGACAGCTTTGACTACTAAACTTCTTCTTCCTCAAAGAAAGTAGAATTGTTTTCAATGGCACCAATGAAATTACTTGCTACTGCTCTTTTCTGACTTTAATATCAGTGTTTTGAACAATAATAAAATATTAAAAAACCTAAAGGGGGAGTATCCAGTACACACTTTAGCACACAGCTCTTTATTTTGGCATAAAAGTTAAACTTTATAATTAACACTATCAATATCAGGTTTGTTTGGGATTCTTCCACAGAAATTCACCCATGGATTCCTACATTTCCATTTACATTAGACGCTTTGACTGGCTGTGCATTGCTTAATAATTATAGTAGAAATTTAAATTGAATCAAAATTAGGCAATCAATCATTTTCAATCAGGAGACAACAGAAATTAAAAGAATCTTGCTGCTATGGAATCAAGATAGCACTGCAATCATCAACATAATAATCTAGAAGACATGCTGTCTTTCATCTACTCTTTAGAATTTACCAGTTTATTTTTAAGTGTATACTACACGTTTCCCAGATCATGAGAAGTATAAGTAATCTGCCCTGTCTTCCAAAAGTCATGAAGTTTTGTGATTTCTTTGCAAGTCTGAAAGGTAAAAGTAATGTTCCAGCTAGCACAGGTTGACATGAATATAACATTCCAAGGATTGGCACCCAGCTTAATCCACAGTTACTTACTCTCAGTGTGGGTAGCTGTACTTGCCAATTTCTGCTTACATTAGAGTGTAAGATGTGATTAAGTTGTACCACTCTTGACCCTGAGTGAGAAGGTTGTATGTTCAAGTCCCCGTTGAGCAAAATATCTTGTCTGATATTTCAATGGAGTGCTTTGGCAGTTTTGGACTGTTAGAGATGCTGCCTTTCAGACAAGGTGTTAAACTGAGAACCTGTCCTCTTCTACGGATGATAAATGTCACATGGTACCATTACAAAAAAAAGAGCAAGGAGTTCTTTCTGGTCAATATTTATCCATCAGCTAACACCTAAAAACAGAATGATGTGATTTTGCTAAATGCGAATTGATTGCCCTATTTCTTACATTACTACTACACTTCAAAAGTACTTAATTGGTTGTAAAACTTTTTGGACTATTCCAGGGTCATGAAAGGTGCTGTATTAAAGCAAGGCTTTATTTCATTAAAATAAGTGGATGGAAAAATCACAGGCCAGCCAGGGCAAGAGTGGGGTGGGGTCATTCAAGTATTTTTACTCTTGAGCATTGTTCAGTAATTCCAGTTGGAAGCTGTGTATAGATGCAAAAGCAGTCCTTGCAATTGTACGAGGTGCTGACTAGATTCACACTTGATGTATAAACATTTGACCTGGTGATAGTAGGCATGCAACTGCAGCTAGAAAGGATTTGTACCTTCAACAGGAGACGCAGTAGGAACACTGACAAAATAAGTGTCTGAAAGCAAAAAGTTCTTCCTCAGCTTCTAGAGAACTTTGAAATTATCTATTGTTAAGTGCATTCATCAAATGAAAGTTTCTGGTATAGTTTCAGGCTGATCTGTGACAGAGAAGAAGAAAAATTGGCATATAAAAACAGAAGGTGCTGGTAAATCTTAGCAGGTGTGGTAGCATCTGTTGAGAGAGAAGCAGAGTTAATGATTTGAGTCCAATGATTCTTTTGTCTATGTATGCTACAGAATGGATGTCGCTGGATCTCTACCAAAGCACTTTCAAATTAAGCAATTTCTAAGAGCAAGCAAAGAACATGCATTAATTTGCACCATAGGTTACGTATTAAAAATAATTAATAACACAGAAGATGCTTACAAAGGGGTTGCTTAGCTATGGTGCATATAACCATTATGAAGGCATTCTTGCAATGTTAGCTTTGCTTCACATCAATCATAATCCAAATTTATCTGAACTAGAAGGAAGTTCAATTAGTTTTTGTCCTGTACAGAGTTTTACCCAGTGATTGTGTCAAAACTTGTTTTCTCTCTTCTTGGACTTGACATTGCTAAATTTTTAATTTCATTCAATTTTAAAG
Source organism: Chiloscyllium plagiosum (assembly GCF_037043375.1). Classification (NCBI taxonomy): domain Eukaryota; kingdom Metazoa; phylum Chordata; class Chondrichthyes; order Orectolobiformes; family Hemiscylliidae; genus Chiloscyllium; species Chiloscyllium plagiosum. The sequence continues at coordinate 27,112,350 of NW_028270142.1, read as the reverse complement.
AATTAAAAATTCTAAGCAGGCTAATTACAGATGCAGACAACTAGAGCCTACAAGATTAGCTTCAGGTTTGTTTTGTATGCATGATGTTGATACAGTGTAAATGTATCCTTTGATAGAGTAACATGATTTGATGTAATTCTTCATCCACTTAATAGTAATTGAACATCTATTAAAAGATGAAGGTCAGAGCATGTCAATGCCAACAATTAAAATAATTTATAATTATTTATGCCACAATCATTTGCTGGAGAGATAACAAATAGACTTTGAAGTTGATTTAGAAGTGATATCTATCTGAAGATTTTCTATAAACTCAGTTAATTTCCCCTTTTCTGACATTTATATTCATTAGATTTTGTCCATCTGTCCTTTTAATCAAAATTTCCTACCTTGCATGTATGATGTAAAAACTTTTTAAAATTCTGAACATATGTAACACTACACTTGAATAAAGTGTCAGCGGTAGCTCTCTGCTGGCTTTGTGTTAGCTTGTTGAAGAGATTTGCTCAGTGTAATGATGTAATTAAATTACAAGCATATTTATAAGGGTTGCATTTAATGATTTTGCTGCACTAGTACATACAGAAGTCTTACCCTAGAATTGTAGTTAGGGTGATTTTCCGAAATAATGTTTTTGATGTTATGATGTTCGAATCTGTCGATTTTGATACTGACTTGTTAGATAGAATGCAGAAAGATCCATTTCTGTCCAGACACACTAGACTTGCATGTTAATCTGGTAGCTATGCAACTATTAGACGCAACCTCTCTGAATGTCTGAAGATTCATGTACATCCAAAGAATTTGTTTTCCTGACAAATTAGGGGCATTTACTCAGAGTTCCATGTTCGTTGTTATTTATAGAATTGATTGCCTTTTTGGGATGACATTCACTGCATTTGATTTCAACTGGTTACCTATCGTTCCATAAAGGGACATTTTCATTAGTTTAAATTCTGAAAAAATATGTTTTCCTTACTTGTGTGCCATTGAAAATATAACAAACAACAAATACTTCTCTCGCAACACTACAGCTACACAAAATGAGCAATCAACCTAAACTAACCAATGTATTGTGCCTGCAGGCAGACAAAAATTACTTTTTACTTCTTCAAAAAGATGCATTTGCTTCTGTGTTGTCATAAAAACTGCATGACACCAATTGGCAGTAGATGGAAATGTGTTGCTGGAAAAGCGCAGCAGGTCAGGCAGCATCTAGGGAACAGGAGAATCGACGTTTCGGGCATTAGCCCTTCTTCGGGCTAATGCCCGAAACGTCGATTCTCCTGTTCCCTAGATGCTGCCTGACCTGCTGCGCTTTTCCAGCAACACATTTCCATCTCTGATCTCCAGCATCTGCAGACCTCACTTTCTCCACCAATTGGCAGTAGTCAACCTTTTTTTTTATTTTTTATGAATTTATCCCACCAACAATTGTTCTCCTTTGAGCTGTTGATGGTTAGGATGACACAGCATTTAATAATACTATAGAAAGCATTGCACATTTGTAAATAACTCAGCCAGTTGTATGTATGAAAGGAGATGTAAGACTTGTTAGGGAAACTTAGAAAGTCCTGGATGAAAGTGAAAGCCATTGTTCAGATGCAGCCTAACTTTGTACCTGTATCTGAATAGTTGCATCTAATTCCTATGCAGTCTCCACAAAGATGATGGGAAAATATGGCCAACTTCACAGGAACAAAAGCCCACTGTGCAAGGCAGAACGAGGCACTGTGTGTTAAGCAGGAATTTGATGATAAGGACTGCTAAAAGTCTGCTTGACCTTCATGGTTATTAAAGCTACTAAATTAAAGACAAAAGGGAGGACAATGAAACAGATGTATTTTGTCTATGCAACCCTTGGATGGATGATCTTACAGTCACAAGGGCCCTCGACAAGAGTCAAAATTTCTGGAACTTTCAAGAAAAAACATTTAAAATAAGAGTATTGAGGACATCAGCAGTGATAACCTAGGAGCAACCATCACAGAAGCAGGACTCTGAGCTCAGAGTTCAGAGAAGAAGGACAGACTCAGCTAATTGGCCAGCTATCCCTTACCAGTGTGGGTGCTACCTAAGTCACTGCAGTGAGTCTGAAGCAGCTTTGATTTTAATCTGATATGATTTTATGCGGTCGTGATAAACTGACTGAATTATGAATAAAGAAGTAAATTGCTTTAACAGTACAGACTGTATGTGTTTATGGATGTTGATCCAGACAGGGTAACGGACAACAAATCTTAAATATAATTTTTAAAAATCTATCTAAATATGGACTTGGGAGACATAGATATACTTCTTCCAGTCCATTGCAGTGAAGACTGATTTTTCCTGTTCAACCTCACCTTCTCTCCCAGCTGATTATTTTCCTCTCTTTTCCTATCATATCCTTTGCCCTAAAACATAATTCACAGCCTCTGTCAACAGGGTAAAGACCCAAAAGCGAAATTGCATTGTCATGTGAAAAGTCAATGTTGGGAGTCCTTTGGGCACGTCCATTCCAATGCAATGATTATACGCTCACAAACAAGCTAACAGACAGAATCATAGAATCCTTACAGTGTTGAAACGGGCTATTTGGCCCATCAGCTCTACACCGACTCTCCAAGCAGCATCCCACCCAGACGCACCCCTTCTCCCCCCCCCCACCCCTACTCTATCCCTGTAACCTTGCATTTCCCATGGCTAATCTATCTAGCTCGCACCTCCCTGGACACCATGGGCAATTTAGCAAGGCCAATCCACCTAAACCATTGTATCAATATCAGCCAGGGCACAAATAAATTGGGAAATTCAAAACTGATGTTGTTTGATCTATACCTGAATTTTGGGAACTTATGGCAAAAATAATACCTTGGTGAACAACAGTGAGATCTGAGAAATAAGCAGGAGGAATTGAGAAGGAGAGTTGGTGAATTCAATATCAATTCCGGTATAGAAATAAACAGAGGTAAGGAAAAACTGGTTTAAGTGAGACAACAAAAGATACAAAAAAACTTTAAAGGAATTTGAAATTAGACATTGTCAGTTATCACTCCGTCACACACAGACGATTTCACATAAAACGAATGGCCAATGTGATGTAGTACTGGGAAATAAAGAGCAACCATGAAACTATAGCCAGCATAAGTCAATGCCGTCAGAAGTAGAGGGAAGAGGAAAATTAAATGTTTTAAAATTCTCCTACAACTTTCTGGAGAAGATAAGTTGTTTGGCAGTATTTGATACTGATTAGGTAATTAAAGAGTATTATGCTTTTAGTTACTGAAGTTCTATTTCTGTGGTGAGAATTGATAATTAATGCACAAATTCAGCAACTTTGTGAAGAGGTTAAGGATGAGTCACTGTTTTCCTCAAAACTGACAGCACTATAAAACAAGTTGACATGCAACTGTACAGGACAATGGTTAGGCAACTTTTGCAGTGCTGCATTCAATTCTGGTCTCCCTGCTACAGGAAAGGTGTTGTGAAACTTAAAAGGGTTCAGAAAAGATTTACAAGGATTTTGCCAAGGTTGGAACTTCTGAGCTATAGGGAGGGGCTGAATAAGCTGGGGTTATTTTCTCTGGAGCAATGGAGGCTGAGGAGTGACCTTGTGGAAGTTTATAAAATCATAAAGGGCATGGATAGGGTAAGTAGTTAAGGTCTTTTCCCAAGAGTGGGGGTGTCCAAAACTAGAGTACATAGGCTTAAGGTGCGAGGGGAAAGATTTAAAAAGGACTTACGGGGTAACTTTTTCATGCAGAGGGTGATGTTTATATGGAATAAACTGCCAACAAGTGTGGGCGGAGGCTGGTACAATTACAACATTTAAAAGCCATCTAGATGGGTATATGTATAGGAAGGGTATAGAGGGAAATGGTCCAAGTAATGGTAAATAGGACTAGATTAATGTTGGCTATCTGGTTGGCATGGAAGAGTTGGACTGAAGAGCCTATTGTGGTGCTGTATATCGCTGTGACTCTATGACTCTATAACATATTGTTCTGGCATTTCACATTGGAATCTCATCCTTGCCACAGCATGTTGGCTAATTTGCATTTGTCTTTTTAATATTTGTCCTTCAGACCTATTATATTTTAAGCAATATCTTGATCAGTGGTTTCGGCAAATTTATTGTATGCTTCTTTTGAAAAACTTTATGTTGCCTTCACTGTATTCCTTATTTCATTCAGGGTAAAGGAAAAACTTGATTTTCAGCCATTGCCAATCAGCAAAATGGAAAGGATACTTCATTGGAGTTTCCCTGAATCAAGGCTAGTTCTTTTTGCTTCTATTTCTAACCCAATTTAATCCTTCTCTTCTTCTCTCCTGATTATACTGATGCATGCTGGTGTACAATCCATGGTTGCTAATGACTCTCCAGTACCTGAGCCCAGAGACTATTCTTCATTTGTGAACTCAAACATGTGTCCAGACTTTTACCACAATGCAGTGGATCCCCTGTCCGAATCAAATGGGAGTCCTGAGTCTACAAGAGTGAATGGTGGGAACCCAAATCAATTAAGATGATGCTTCCCTCCACTTAAGGATGATGGCTTTCCAAACAATAAGCTTAGTCAAAGGACTACTAGTTTGGCAAACTGAGCAGCACCACCTTTAGTGGGGGCCATTGCTGAGGCTGCAGTGAGAAGATGGCAACACCATGTTAAGGTACCCAAGATGTGCAGGTAAGAATTTTTTTTTAAAATGCGCTGGAATCAGACAGGTAGACCCTTGTTACTGGTGGGGTGAACATTCTCATGGGAGTACTGGAGCCATGGGGTCAGCCATTGTCACCTGGGATCATACTGTTGATGTGCAGACCCCAAGACAGATGTCTCCCCTGTCCCTCTGGAGAGCAGATTTGATGGTTTCCCTGATGTGGTCTCCTCGAGCAGTAAGGGTTCATTCCAGAAGAGGCATAAAATTGCTTAAAATAGGCCAATTCATTGGATTAATTGACCACTTGCCTTCAAGTTACTGCCATTCTCATCCCTCAGTAATGGGAAAATGTTTGACTGGAGGCCTATAGCGGAGTGCCACAAGGATCGGTGCTGGGTCCTCTACTTTTTGTCATTTACAGAAATGATTTGGAAGCGAGCATAAGAGGTACAGTTAGTAAGTTTGTAGATGACATCAAAATTGGAGGTGAAGGTTACTCAGATTACAACAGGATCTGGACCAGATGGGCCCATGGGCTGAGAAGTGGCAGATGGAGTTTAGTTCATATAAATGCGAGGTGCTGTATTTTGGGAAAGCAAATCTTAGCAGATTAATTGTAAGGTCCTAGGGAGTGTTGTTGAACAAAGGTCTTAGAGAGCAGGTTCATAGCTCTTTGAAAGTGGAGTTGCAGGTAGATAGGATAGTGAAGAAGGTGTTTGGTATGCTTTTTTTTATTGATCAGAGTATTGAGTACAGGAGTTGGGAGGTCATGTTGCGCTGTACAGGACATTGGTTCGGCCACTGTTGGAATATTGCATGCAAGTCTGGTCTCCTTTCTATTGGAAAGATGTTGTGAAACTTGAAAGGGTTGAGAAAAGATTTACAAGGATGTTGGCAGGGTTGGAGGATCTGAGCTATAGGGAGAGGCTGAACAGGCTGGGACTGTTTTCCCTGGAGTGTTGGAGGCTGAGAGGTGACCTTATAGAGGTTTACAAAATTATGAGGGGCATGGATAGGATAAATAGACAAAGTCTTTTCCCTGGGGTGGGGGAGTCCAAAACTAGAGGGCATAGGTTTATGGTGAGAGGGGAAAGATATAAAAGAGATGTAAGGGGCAACATTTTCATGCAGAGGCTGGTACATGTGTGAAATAAGCTGCCAGAGGAAGTGGTAGAGGCTGGTACAATTGCAAAATTTAAAAGACATTTGGATGGGTATATGAATAGGAAGGGTTTGGAGGGATATGGTTTGGATGCTGGCAGGTGGGATTAGATTGGGTTGGGATATCTGGTCAACATGGATGGGTCTGTTTCCATGCTGTACATGTCTATGACTCTACAACTTTCATGCCAATACTTTCCACTGTCATTTGACCAACCCTCTCATCTGCCAGCCCTGACTCCAGAGGACTGGTAAATTCCCAGCCTGAGAGTCAGTAGTGTATCAGTTGGGCTGTAGGCTCTAATTCAGCTGGACATCTCTCTTTTCTTTGACTATCCTTCAGGTACGAGGATGACTTGCTTCCACTCAAGTTTTGGGCGGCGGGGTGGGGGGGGGGGGGAGGGTGGGGGGAGCGGTGTCTTCTGCAGTGCCTGAATATTTCAGTCCTGGAGCCACAGACTCTAGCACATATAGGGCAGCTGGGGTTTCAGGAGGTGGGTGGATGGGTGGGGCACTGACAATTCTGTGCTCTCTTTCTGCTGCTTATGCTTGACTTCACATGCTCCACTCGGTGTCACTCGAATGACCTACATGGATGCTTTTTCTCAAGCTTTTTCTCAAGTTTGTGTGTTCTCGGGCAAGTGATTCCTAAGTGTCAGTGAGTATTTACATTGTTTAGGGAGGCTTTCAGGGTATCCTTTTAGCATTTCCTCTGTCCTCTGAGGAATCACTTGCCATTGCGAAGCTCAGCAAAGTACTTGTTTAGGGAATCTTGTGTCGGACATGTGGACAATGTGGCCTGTCCATTGCTGCTGGTCATGAGTGTCCACTACCCGATACTGGGTATATTGGCCTGGGAGAGGATACTCATGTTGGTACAGCTATCCTGCCAGTGGATTTGCAGGATTTTGTAAAGGCATTGCTTGAGATGGCTCTGCAGGGATTTTTGGTATCTGTTGTACATGGTCCATTTCTCTGATGCATGCAGAAGGGTGGGGTCCACTCTGTAGACCATGAGCTTGGCAGTGGGTTTTAAGTCTTGAACTTCAAACACTGTTCCTCAGTTATCTGAAGACTGCATTGGGGTGGATTTCATTGTCAATGTCTGTTTGCACTTGATGGTGGTTTGTGGTTGGTCTCTGAGTGTGCTCACTCACAAATGTATATCTGCTTACTGTGGGTCAATGGAAGAAGATGGAGTGGTCTTAGTTCTGGTCTGGAGGCACAGAATATTAAACAATTTCTCACTTGTCGTTTAGGTTATCTCCCCTCCAGCAGGGAGTTTCATGCAGATGAGATGGAGTGCTGCAAAAGTAATGCAGTCTGGCTTGATCACAGATTGTACTCATATTGGGTCTGTGGTGGATCCTCTGGCCTGCATGTCATTGTGAAACAGATGGAGAATGGTGACAAATTTCTGTGGGGAACCAAATTTGAGGATATTTCACAATCCCTCCGGGTTGACAGAGTTGAGGGCCTTAATGAAATTGAAGAAGGCCATGTACAAAGGTTGGTACCATTCCCTGCCGTGTCTTGTATTTACCCCACACTGAAAATTAGGTCCATTGAGCCTCGTGAGTTGCAGAAGCCCATTGAGATTGAGGGAGGGGCTCCTCAGTCTCTGGGAGGAGGTGATTGAGGAGGCTTCTCAAGATGATCTTTCCTGTGGCAGACAGTCAGGAAATCTCTCTGTAATTTCCACAGTCAGACCTATCTCCTTTCTTCAAGATGATCACATCTGACAGCAGGAGTCAATGGCTGAAGTTCCTACATTTTTTATCTTTTGTTAACTCAGGAGCCAGTAAGGTCAATTGCAGTGTCCAACTGCTGCTGAGATCAACAATATCTGGGCAGAGTGAAAACCAATCTGATTCTTTTAATATTTTTCCCTTCTTTGAGATTTAACGTTCCATGGCTACAATATAGTCGGACACCAGAAAAATATTTGAATTGGACAGTGATTCTTTTGAATTTGATAATGGCCATAATTAGAGAATGAAACTAGTGTCTTTTTTTTTTAACAAAAATTAAATCTCTAAGATAATTAACAATTTTTTAACACAATGAAAAATTTCTGGTGTCGACCTTTGGCTCATACAGGATATAATTCTGTATTCAGCACATTGCAAGCTTACTTCTCATTCAGCACCAATTTGCTTCAGAATTTGAAACTTATTGGACTGAAACAAACCATATGTTCACTTAGTGAGTAATGAGCAGAAAGGTATGCATTTATTGGTGTGGTTAACGTGCCAGTGAATGTTTGGGTGCAAAGGAAGAATTGTTACTTAAACAAAGAACAGAAAGGTAGCTCCATGCTTCATTAGTAGATAAAAAGCAATAATTGTTTTAAGTATATGTTTCCCAATGGGTTATCTGGTAAGCATGCTGTGCCGTATTATATGAAACCATGCAGACCAGATGGTTTTGTCTCTAGGTTGTGCTGAGTTGGATGATCTCAGCCAGATCACTATTTGGGGTGCTACAATTAGCCTCAATATCACTGAACTGAGGATGAGAAGCAATAAATGAACAATTTTCCATTTAGTTTGATGTCCTGCTCACAATGTCAATGGATTTTTGTTAGTGTTTGACTCGGTCTCCACCCTCAAAAGTTGAATAACCTGCCTGTCATCACACATTAAGAAATGTGACCAATGTATATGAAAATGTACTTTGGAATAATGCAGACATCTGAATGTGTTTTTTTTTTCATTAATTATGATTACTTCTTTCCATTTATTTTTGCCTTCTCCTGCTGAAGAGGTCAAACATTTGGTTGACTCATTTCAGTAGTTATTTTGGTCATTGTTAGGATCAACTGTGGCTGAATGGGTAGCACTCTTCCCTCAATCCAAAGGTCAAGAATTCAAGTTCCATTTGAAAGGTTTGTCCACAAATTTGAGGATTGACATGACAATGCAGCACTACAGGAAAACTGTGTAGTTGGTCCTGATTGAGAGGTTAAGGTGAGGCCCTGTTTGCATATTTCGCTGGAGATATGTGGTAGTACTATTTTGAAGAAGAGCAGGTTCTCCTGTGTCCTGGCCAATATTTATACGTTAATTAAAATCTGGAAGATCTGGTCATTAGTACATCATAGGATGTGGCAGCTCACTATGCACAAATTGGTTGTCATATTTTCCAGATTACAGTAGTGACTACATTTTAAAAGTGTTTCATTGGCTGCAAAGATGTCCAATGGTTAGGTAAGGCACAATAAAGTGTAAAACATTCTTTTATTTTTATAGTGCTCAATTCTTAGCTTCTGATTTGCAGCTCCTATGTAAACAATTAGAGTTATTAGGCTGGCAGGCAAAAGTGAGGACTGCAGATGCTGGAAACCAGAGTCTAGATTAGAGTGGTGCTGGAAAAGCACAACAGTTTAGGCAGTATCAAGGAGCAGGAAAATCGACGTTTCAGACAAAAGCCCTTCATCAGGAATGGAGGCAGACAGCCTCCATGGTGGAGAGATAAATGGGGGTGGGGGGTGGGGAGAAGGTAGCAAAAAGTACAATAGGTGAATTGGGGTGGGGATGGAGGTGATAGGTCAGACAGGAGGGTGGGGGAAGGTAGAAAAGAGTATAATAGGTGAATGGGAGTGGGGATGGAGGTGATAGGTCAGAGATGAGGGTGCAGCAGATAGATGGGAAGGGAGATTGGCAGGTAGGATAGGTCATGAGGACAGTGCTGAGAGCTTCATGGCAGAGGAGATGACCTGGGGTTGCAGTGAGAGAGAGACTCACTGAGATTCTTGTGGCGAGAGGAGGAGAACTTCTTCAAGGTAGGCATCCTTGCAAGAGGATTCGCAGTAAGGTTAAAATCAACTAGGCAAGAGTGAGGACTACAGATGCTGGAAACCAGAATTTAGATCAGAGTAGTGCTGGAAAAGCACTGCAGGTCAGGCAGCATCCAAGGAGCAGGAAAATCGACATTTCGGGCAGCACCACTTTTATTAGGCTGGCATGCAATGGGCAAGGGCTACTGGAGTTTTTAGTGTTCTAATAGTATAAACTCAGGCATGATGTATGAACAACAGTATCTAACATTGAGAGGAGAGCTGATAGACCAAGTAGGCTGCTTGCTTTCTGATGAAGTGCTTTTGCCCAAAATGTTGACTCTCCTGATACTTGGATGCTGCCTGACCTGCTGTACTTTTCCAGCACCACACTCTCGACTCCAATCTTCAGCATCTGCAGTCCTCACTTTCACCAAGTAGGCTGTTTATCTGTACTGGATATAGTTCTTGCAGTTTCTATCTCTTTCTCCAACTTGTGACATTTTCCTCATAATCAGATCCCAATGGTCTGCTTTGAGACCACACATGGCCTATTTCTATGTAGTCCACCAACCCCTCATAGTCTTTTCTCATATTGCACATAATTAACTTATAACCCTGCATCATTCATTCTACAGTCACAATCATGCCAATGGCTACCCAGCTGATTTTCTTCTTTTGAACCATTAGATTTTAAGGTTAACATTATTGTCACATTGCCATCTTGGCTGAGATCAATAAATACAGCATTGACCAGGAATAAGACTTTCTTGAGGTCCATAGACAGACTTTAGAAATTAATGTCACAGTCTAAGTTTTATCCAAATGGCTCAAATAATGCATTGCATATTTCTTTTTGAAACACAATGCCAGCAGTGCAGATTTCTAAAATCCCCTGCCTGTTTTAGAACCATATTATGCATACATTGACTAAATAATCTATTGAGGAATCATCAAGATAAATGAGTGTGGTTAAAATATTAAATAATAGCCAGCGTTCACAACTAGGCAATAATTGAATCATAACAGACAAATATATGTATTTGTCTACAATATTTTATATCACAGTTACCAAATTGATGACTGCTGAAACAGGTCTGTGAATGTGTGTGCCTATTGAACTGAGTCTTGTTTCATTTAGTCAGTGAGTTAAGTTATACAACAGCTAAATACAAAGGGCGAAATAAAGTTAAATATATCAGGAGCAGGCAGAAGCACGTGAAGCCATGATTAAAGTACTGATTGAGTGATTCTACAACACAATGATAAACATTCAGACTCCTTGAATAGGTTCCATAATTGCGCATTATGGATTTTTGCTATCAAAATATCAGACTCTGCCTTTCTGAACATCTGAAATACAATAATATACAGATCATCTTCAGAGTATCCTGTTATTTGAGGATATGTGGGAGGTTTTGTAGAAAGTATTAGTATTCACTGCAATTTAATTGATGGGTTTTGTGAAAATACAATGTTGCCAGACTAGTCTACAGACTCTCATGAAGCAGAGGTACATGAGCCAACACCTTCTCTGTGATCTTTTAGAAACACTAGCCTAAAGTACATCTTGTGACAGCTGATGTTTTACATTTCCAAAGCAACAGCCTTTGGAACATTCTAATAGGTGTTCTCCTGTTCACTTGCATGAAATCTTATTAACACTGCAGTCCTTGTGGATAATGTTTTGCAAAAGAAGTTTTTGTTGAAAGACCTCTCAGTCAAGAAGGATTTATGAAAAAAAAACGTGGTCACAAAACCTTTACAGCATTTCAATGGCATAGATGATCCATGATAGAAGAGTAACTTTTTGGAGCATGTTTTCCAGGGACTGGTAGCAAAACAAAAGTTACAACATGTCTGTTTATTACTTATGCTGTTGACTACTTCACAAAAGTTACCAGATCTGAAGTACACTGGACCCTGGAAAACATCAATTGCTCACTGACAGGATACGACAGACAGAATCAGACATTTTGTCTTCAGTTGCTGTCATTGGCATTTGTTCCTTTTTTATTTACTACTATGAAACTGTCTTTCACCCTCCACCACCGTCAGCGGTAACTTTTTTTAGAGACTTGAACAAGCAATTGCATGCCTGATGCAATTGAAAAGCCACCACTGAATAAATCATTATATGCTTTTTTTCACAATTTTCCTTCTTTATTTCTTGCTTGTTGAAGGTGGTGATATCCAACAGCATACAAATCACATGGACTATCCTTTGAGAACCAATATAGTATGCAACTCTAGGTAAGTTATTCAACCATAGAAACATCACTATAGATTCTGTTTCTGTGATTATCTAATATACATCTATACATATTCACTTTTAGAAGGAAATATTTTTATTTTGACTACTTCAGAAGGCAGAAAATTTCTTGACTTATCTGCCTCCCTTGCTTGGGGAGAATAAGGTCAGAAGTAGCACCTCAGCTGGCATTCTAATTGAAATGGGCTGGTTTGGGATTGTCACAGATTAAATAAATTAGTATTTGTGACACACAAAACCACACCTTGGTAATATATCCCCACCATATTGTCATTTTATATATTTATTTTGTGTTGAATGGCTGGTGTTGTGTCACAGTAAAGTGACAAACAAGTGAAGGGAAACTTGTAATTAAAAGCAATGACTGAATGTTAGAGGAGGACAGAAATTACAGGTTAATTTTAGTACACACTATAACATCAGAAGGTGAAGGCAGCAAGGTCATTTGCTTTGGACAGCACAATGAAATACTAAATATGTTATATGAAGTGCAATTTTGGAAATGTGGCACAGGTACATCAGATGAACTTACAATAAAATATACATTTTGTAGAGTTTTTAAAATAAGACTACACCAACTCTCATTGAAAGTACTAATTCTGCTTACCTGTGATGCAACTACTGAATTCAGTCAGACAGATGTTGCATAATTTTACTCCATACTTATTCCACCCTATGGATTTGTCCTAGTCTGACTCAGATTTTCAAATTGTAAGCAAGTTGTGGAAAACACTGAATAACATGTATAGCTGTTATGCAGAAATGTTTTTTAAAAATTGGTCATATTTTGTTTAAAATCTGTTTTTTTTGGTTAAATTCCAATTTTAAACAATCCTAAATCTGGCATCATTGTCTGATCTGAACTGTCAATCAATACTGTTGATATTTGTGTCCTGACATTGCATTGAGTTTAATGCCAGTGCAATGTTTAACCTGGTTTACAGCAGCTCAAAAAGTTGTCAAGCTCAGGGGCATTTAGAGTCTGTCTGGAGTTCATTTAAATCTTTCTCATAATTCCAAAATATTTACATTTGGAGCGATTCCTGCATTTGCAGGTAGCCATGAAAGTCCAGAGTACTGTCATTGAAGGGGAAATTGAATGTATCCGGAGGCAATAGAAACTGAGTACGTTCATGTGGAAGTCAACTACCCATTTCGGTACAAAGTTGTTCATTTCGGTTCTTTAAGTAATCTCCATCTGTTCAGGGAAAGGAAAAAAAACTCATTATCGTACTTGGTACATAATCTTCGATAGGGCTGTCAGTTCACTACACCAGTATTATTCCCCAATTTACTTTTTCAAAAAAAAAAATCCTTTATGGAGATGGGTGTCGCTGGCTAGGCCAGCAATAACTGGCCCTCTCTAGGTACCTTGACAAGGTGGTTGTGAGCTGCCTTCTTGAACTGCTACAGTCTTTCATGTATAGCCACACCAACGGTGTTCAGGAAAGGTGTTCCAGGATATTAATGAACTAACAGTGAAGGAACCGCCATACAGATCCAAATCAGGAATGGGTGTACCTAAAATACAATCTAAAGCCTGGGAATGCTGGGAATTTGATATACAAACAGAAAATTCTGGAAAACCCATCAGTTCTGAGAGCGTCAATGGAGAGAGAAATAGGGGGTGGACGTTTCGAGGTCAATATATAACTCTTCGGGACTGTCTTTAATACTCAAACCCGTAACCTGCCAACCAACCTTTAGATGTGACACTAGTTAGTTTTACATTTTGGTGTACTCCTTTACTTTGATGCCGACTAAAACAGCCTCTTTGCAAAGGGAGTCTACGTTTTTTTAAACAACTGACTCAGCAAATTTCATCTGTCACACGGATTTGCATAGAATTGTTTAACCGCAGTCAGCTCAGATTTGCTTCCGGTTCTAAACAAGCCTGAATATGTCCGCTGATAATTAACAGAAAGACAATGAAGATGGGAAAACTTAGGAAGATGAGCTAGCATTCGAAATAAACATTATCGGAGGATGAGTGGGTAGACACGGATCGTTTATTCACAGGGGAACGATAAACAACATTTAAGATAGTGTTGGGAATGTTGTAAAAGAAAGCAGCATAGGGCGTGGACAGATTCAGGGCGTCGCTGGCATCAGTGTATAAAGATGGGTTCAAACACCTCCTGGAGTCCCAGGTGACAGCGTCTTCCTGAGAAGGATTAACATCCTGAAAGAAAAAAAGAGGAACACGCCATTCCACATAGTCCAATAGGAACTACCTCTTCTGAGAAAAAAAGTTATCCTTACTTGAATGCAAATACCTGTTTGGGGATACTTCCAATCGTGGGGATATTTCATTCTCTCTTGTCTCTCAGGTGAAATGTTCCAAAGGTAAAAGTTGACAGAAAACCAGTTTCAGCAAGAATCCTATCTTTAGGGGCAAAATCTTTTTACAAAATTGCAAATTTCGTGGAGTTCCATTTTGTCAGGGGTATTTTGGTTGAAGATTTGGTTGAAGTGTGAAAGGAAGCCTGGTGTCTGCTACATGAGATCAAAAGGAAAGAGCCTGTCATTCAGAGACGACACCGCTCCGAGAACACAGGCTGAGGTACAGACTCCGACTGTCTCGCCAGCTCTAAACCAAAGCAGGGAGTGAGGATTCATTACTCAACGTCCCTCAATGACAGGTCAATTGGAAACAGCGCTCTGTCACTCTGCAGTTAAGTTACTCCGGGCAGCGAAGAGTTACTGGGATATCAGAGCAGACACAATCTCTGATAAGATCAACACTTGATAGCGAGGGAAGGCAAACTTATATCTCCGTTAGCAGTAGTTTTATCGGGAGATGAAACTCTTAGTGGCAGAACAGGAAATGGTCACGATACTATAAATTATCATCAAAAGTTTCAGTTAAACCGGCTCAAATGTATACTTTATATAACTACGTTACAAATATTGGCTTTTCCAGTTAAAATTCATAAAATGAGTTGTTGCTTTTAAGACTTGAATTGTAAAAGTGTTAATCAGCTCAGCGAAAGAGGCGAGGGAAGAATAAAGGTAAACGCTTAAGTTGAAAACAATGCTCCTTTTCTTGTGGCAAAGATCTTCCCCCATGAGCAACAGTTCAGACGTGATTTCCACACAGATAACCCGCCAACAGCTCTCTCTTTCGCTGCAAGATCGCCCGGCGCTGGCTCGCTTTTTTTTCCACAATCAGCCTGGTCTTTTCTTCGGCTTCAGAAAAGAAACGTGTGGCGCCCCCTTCCCCGGGAGAGAGTGAAAAGGGGAAAGAGAGAGAGAGAGAAGGAGAGCAGGAGCAAACATTTTAAAAAAAAAGCCAGAGAAGTAATTCCGGGAAGGCTGCGTTCTGTGTGAAGGGAGCGAGGAGGCCTGATGGCGATGATCACAGCCGATTGCTGGTGTGTAAGTGTGTTGTGGGGCGGCGCGGAGCAGGAGGCATGTCCGCTGTTTGTATTCGCGCTGAATGCTGTCTTGAAATGACGTAATGCTTGAAGCCGGGGTCCTGACAAACGATAACATTTGTGATAAAGGCCGGACTGAACCAGAGCCCCTTTCCTCTCAGACATATTAAACACACAGACAAACACTACACGCACACACACACACACACACAGACACCTTCCAGTCAGACAGACACAGGCAACTCAGCCTGCGCCTTCCCTTTTCTCTCTCTCTCTGTCTGTCTGTCTCCCTCTCTCTCTCTCTCTCTAAAATCTCACTCTGCAAAAAAACTCAGACGGTTCATGGCTCTCCCCAAAGCTCCACCATCTTTCCAGCTGCAAAGATTATTGCCATCAAATCAACAGGTAAGAGAGAGAGAGAGAGTAGGCGAAAGACAACCCCCGAGTTTGAAGGAACAAAGATCTCTCAGCGATTTTTTGATTCGGTTTGCACACGCTGTATGTCTGTGTGTGTGTGTGGGGAAGGGCAGCGATAGTTCGCAGGTTTTAGGTATTTGTATGTATCTGTTAAGATAATGCATTGAGTTTTGTTCAGTCGACAGCTCTGCGTTTTTTTTTATTTCGAAAGAATGAAGCAGAGTTCTCAGATTTCACATCCATTCCCATTTCCCGTATTTGTTGGGTCGAGAGGTCACCCGAGCAGACTTGAGAAATGGTTCCTTGTACGTGACAGTAGCCTGCAGTAGCCTTTGGGGTCAAGTTTAGCAGAGGAAACGATGATTTCAAGTACGTTTGGGATACTCGCCGGCTTTCGTCTCTTTGTGTTGTGTGTGTGCTGCTATCGCGCCGGAGACTTAGCGGGAAAGTGGGAATAAAGACATGGATGGCGTTCGAAGTGTCTTTTCAGACCCAGATGTCAGTGAAAGATTTTGGTCTCAGTGTGTCTGTAGCGTCAAGAAAGTTTTTGAGTGACGTGGCCGAGGTAACACGGTGAAGTGCATCTGAGTGGGCTATTTAATTTCCATTTCTCCAGGCTGCGCTGTGGATTTATAAATATAGATTTACATTCTAAAGATCCAGTAGAGATCTCCCAGCAACCCCCCCTCACCAACACACACACTCCCTGAGCAGCCTTTCTGAGTCCATTGCGGCCCATCTGGCGGGATACACGAGTAACATGGTTGGAGTAAACTTTTCCCCCCCCCAAAGTCGTGTTAAAGTGTGTGCGTGCTGCTGCGTTGAATTGTCTCTGTGTATGTGGCTAGACACCATCCTCCGGTGGTTTGACTTCTCCAGACAGGGACTTTCAGTTTTTTTTTCATCCCCTGATGTAATGCCAAGTGAAGCTTTTGAAAGTACAGACAGAAGTAATTGTAGCTTTTGACTTAAAGGGTTGCATAGGCTGACACGGGCAGAACGGGCCGTTTGCGTTACCTTATCCACACTCAGTAAAACGTGGCTTGTGATGGCAGTTAGTTTAGGACGTGTCCCCTTAAAAGTGCTATTAAAATGTTTCCTGCTGATTCAGGCTGGATGGTCGCCGGCGAGATCTGTTGAAAGCAGATTTGCGTTTGCTCTCGCGTTTCATCCCACCACAGCTCTGACACATCTGGCTTTTGCTATGACTTTTGCATTTATTAGCCCTGAATGTGAATATAAAATTGTCGTTTCTCCACCCTCCCAGATTTCCAGACAATAACTTATAAGCTGTTGTTTTCCACTCTGCGAGCTAGTTGGAAATTCGTGACACTGTTACTGCATGTTCCACACCATTTTCCTCAGTCCCGATTAAGATGTTTTGGGGCTTCGAAACCTGATTAATTAAGGATTTGCAGGTTTCCTTAACAGGGGAGTTAGACCCAACCTTGTTGCCAGTTACTTTTTCCACTCATGCTCTTTCTAAGGGCGTTTCATGAGAGTCACTATTGTGTCCAGCAAGAACTGCAGATGTAATCACTTAACGAAGCCACTCCAAAAGGGTTTTGTCACTCAAAGAGTTACAAAACTGTACATGGCACACAGGAACAGCAGGGCTAATCCGGTAAAATACCTCCTCAGGGCGTTTACCATTGACGTGAAAACATTGATATCTGGTCAAAGTTTTACAAATACTTAAAGGTACCACGGAGGCCGATGTCGGGGTTGGTTTAAAGCTTTCAATTGTGTTTGGAGAACTCTGTGAAACTGGCTTGGGGTAAAAAAAAAATGTTCACTGGCTTGAATGGGCCCGGACTGTTCAGAGTACTGTGCAAAGTGAATGTCACGTTTGCATTCACATGAACTATGAGCCCATTGAAGTCTGATCTCTTTGCAAGTCTTTGTGTCCTTATCACAGGAAATGTTGCGGAAAGCAGTTGTTCAGTCGAGTTCCTAGCACGTGTTGATTAACGATTCTTGTCTCCCAGACGTGATCACTTCTGGCTGAGTTTTCATTTGAGGATCAGAATAAACGAAACGGTCTCAGTAGCAAATTCCCCATTCGCTCGAGCACATTACAGCAATAGCGTGTGGCATTGTTGGCAGATCGGTGGGCGAGCTTGCAATAATCATTCTGCTACGAGGAATATTGTGTGATTTGATGTTATGATTAATGGCAAGTTTATACAGTGCTTGATCAGATAATGAATACAGGCATCGCTGGGCCAATCTGGCGTGTGTGGAATGAGCAAAACCTTGTATTGATTTGCTGTCGAGATCTGTATTCCACTTTAGCAGACCCCCTTAGCGTTGCAATCATATAAATTAAACCACGATGAAGGTCTGAAATAGTGAAATTCAGTAACTGAAGTAATATTGTTCTCGCGGGTGGAGAATGCAATTTACTTGATTCACTTATCACAGTCTGAATCTTTAGATTGTTTGTTGTAGGGGTACCTCTGACACCTTTCTACTCAGCATCAACAGTTATGAACACAGTAAACTTCGTTAAAATATATTTCATTTGGTTCGTAATTCTATTTGTGAATCTCCCTTCTAAAGGGTGCATTAGATTACCACAAGCTCCTTTTAATTGCAAACGTGTTTGTGTAGATATAATTGGGAATATCAGTACATTATGGAGAACAATGGTGTTCTGCGCACTTAATTGCAAAACACACGATGAGTGTGTATACTTTGATCATGTGACTGGCTATTATTTCAGTGTCCAGGCCAGAAGCAATTTGAAACTTGGGCAAAGTTTGCAGAAAGCGCCAAACTAGCATTTGTTCATATTCGGCTGAATGGACAGAAGTGACCATGTAATTATTGTAATGGCAGTAAACGTACAGAGTACTGAAAGTAAGCACAGTGTACCGAAAGTTAAGGGCTGTTCTTGATGGAATTATGGTGCCAAAGCAGAAAAGTTGGCTGTTTTCACTCGAAACGGTGTAAATTCCAACTTAAAATAGTCTGGCTGTCATTCTAAACCTGTTGACTTTCCGTCTACAACATCAGTTCCTGGACGTGCACACTATTGCACTGAATATTCGTTCCAGTTTAGGCCATCTGCAGAGATTTATTGGCACCAATATAAACAAGAGACGCTTGAAAGTTGTGGAATATACCAATTCTGGGATAATCGTGGTGGAATATCCGAAAAGAAGGTTGAAATAACTATTTGAAATTTTTGTTAGGTAACAGATCAAACTCGCAGAGATTCGAGCTTTGAATTCTTCGGAAACCTTTTTTTGTGTTGTGGTAGTCACATTCATCTAATAAAACTTATTTAAGCAGATGGTCTATGACGTTCTTCCAAAGCTGCTTTACCGAGTTACCCATTTTATTTGCAGTTTCTGGCTTATTGTCAGGACACGTAATGTAGAGAGAGAGAGAGAGAAAAAAAAATCCCTGGCTGGCTTTTTGTGGCTGACAATTTTACTTCTGAGTAGTTAAACGTTCCTCGCGTTAACAAAGTAGATTTTGTTACCATCAGTCCTGGGAATTTGCATCAAAACAGTGTCCGCCAAGGAAAGACTTTAAGTTGAAATCCACGTCAGATCACTTTTTAAGAAGGTAGGCCCAGTCAGCACCGAATGGTTGTTTAAAGGTGTTGATTATTTTTGAACAGACATCTCGATTGAGGAGTCTTACATTGTCCCTCCCTTTTACCGAATGAAGAATGGTGTTTATTATTCACATATTTCACTGATTTATTCAAATTAGTACGGGAGCTGGAACATGTTAACTACTAGTTACCACAGTTATTGTCACTGAATAGGCAGTAGTTGCCGGGGACAGCGAGATAAGTCAAACTTATCGTCAAGGTATTTGTATGAATTACCCTGCTGGTTTTATGAATTCCTTTGAAACTGCCACAAATGCCGTCATATGAAGTTAACAAAACAGGGCAAAGCTGTGCATGTTCCACAAGGGAAACAAGTACAGCTAACTTATTATTTTAGGAGTACAATGATGAAGGGCTGTATTCGTGAAGAAAATCTCCACCTAATCAGTCATTCACAGGATTTGATTTACTTGTTGTGGAAAGGACAATCTTGTAATGTCTTTAGAAATATAGTTGGAACTGCTGCAAACTAATCTCTTGGAATAATGATGGTGGCAGATTATAACTGTCGGTGCCTAATACATTGAAACCCCGGTATCTTTGCCGATATAAACGTTAACAGAACATTCCATTGACCTGACAAAATTTCTCCAATCCACAATTTATGTGTAGGGACACTGAAATATTATGTACCTATACACAACGACGTTGGATATACATGACACTGCAGTCAGATTCTTCACAAGGAGGTTTATAGATATAGTGTTAGCTTGATTGTGAGTGCTTTGAAAGATGCAGTGATGTCTCCTTCAGAACCCCCTTCCCTCTCTCATCCTTTTCTGTCAAAACTCGACAATAGATTCGTCTGTATAAAACTTGGGCGGGTCTGTCTCGTAAACCATCACAGGGAAAACATGTAAACAACCACAACAAAAGAATGCGCAGCACTTTAAAAGAAAACGGATTAGGATGAAACTGGAGCAGAACTAATACAAAGGGGTTCTAGAAAGAGGCTTGAGTTATGGCAGAAATATGAATCCAGGTGACGGGAAAACTGTTTTTGTGCTGTTAAAAATAAATTATGCAAGGGGCAGCCTCCAGTGTTTCAATTCTCCTTAAAGAAACATGTTCTCATTATATGTTCTTTTGCTTCCCCACAGATATGGTCCGGAAAAAGAATCCACCACTGAGAAATCTTGTGAGCCAAGGCGAAAGTGAGAATTGCCAGGTCTCTCAGCCAGTAAGTGCCGTGAACCAGGAGTCTGCCGAAAGCTCCGGACTCCGGGATCCCATGCAGGAACACAGCAACCAGCAAGATGCATTCGAGTTAGTCAACAAGGAGGAACATTGTCTGCGTGTCACAGACGTCGCCGGCATCAAAAGGGACTTGAAAAGCCCCGCAGTGGGCGAAGGGAATGGCTTTAATTATGAAAGCCACAAGAAGGGAGGAAATGTTCCATCCTTCCCGCAAGATGAGGTGACAGACAGAAATATGTCTGCTCTCTCATCTCAGGCTGCTGGTAGAGTCTGTGAGGCCTGGAAGTCTCCTTGCAGATCAGAACCAGATGATGGCGATGGCAGGAGCCGCAATGTGTCTGGAACCCTCTCGGATTTAAACCACAGAGCTCAAACATCACCCAAAAGTGGGCGGGAGAAGGGGCAGCTGCTACAGGGTGAGCCACCTGAACGTCCCAACTCCAGGCCGGGCTCGGTGCCTTCAGAAAACTCTCAGGTGCTTTCAGAAGCGGGTGTTGCACTTGATCAGACAAAGACAGAGGAGCTGACTGACAGCTCAGACGCAGCGCCCCTGACTCCCGAGCTGCAAGACTTCAAATGCAACATTTGTGGTTATGGCTATTATGGCAACGACCCAACCGATTTGATCAAGCATTTCCGCAAATATCACCTGGGTCTGCACAACCGCACCCGCCAAGATGCGGACCTGGACACCAAAATTCTCGCATTACATAACATGGTGCAGTTCTCCCAGTCCAAAGACTTGCAGAAACTGAGCCGAAACACAGGCTTGCTTACTGGGATGTTACAGGACCTGAGTACTCAGCGACCCGCCATGTTAAATGGGACCTATGATGTACATGTAGGTATCTTCTAACTTGATCCCAGCCGACTCAAGGGCAGGATTTGTACTATTAATAGTAGGGCCCCGGGCAGTGTTGTAGAATAGAGAGACCCAGAGATTCAGGTACATAATTCTTTGACATTTTTGTCACTGGTAGACAGGACGGTTAAGAAATCGTTTAGGACGCTTGCCTTCATTGCCCAGAGCTTTGCGTATAGCAGTTGAGACGCCATATTGAGGTTGTATAGGACTTGGTGAGGTCTCGTTTGGAATACTGTGTACAGATCTGGTTGTCCTATTATCGGAAGGATATTATTAAAATGGAGAGGGTTCAGGTAAAAAAAAGATTTACCAAGATGTTGCCGGAAATGTTGGTTTTAAATGATAAAAATAGGCTGAGAACATTTTTCACTGGAACATAGGGCTGAGGGGTGACCTTATAGAAGTTTATAAAAAAATCACAAGGGGCAGAGATAAGGTGAATAAGGTCTTTTCCCTAAGGTGGGGGAATTCAAGACTAGGGGGCATAGTTTTAAGGTGAGTAGAGAAAGAAAAGGACATGAGTCCTTAATTCATGTGCCATTTTCTTAACACTTTTCAACTAATTTCAAAAGTATTTCCCTCGGTTGAAAGGATGGCTCAGAGGCCTATCAGGATTCTTGACCATCTCCTTTACCCCGTGTTGGAATCAGTAATAACTCAGAACTTGGGATTTAAAGTAGAAAAGGACATGAGGGGGAAGTTTTATTTTTACACAGAGAGTGGTTAATGTGTGGAATGAATTGTCAGAGAAAGTGGTGGATGTAGATACAGTTACAACTTTAAAAGTACATGAATAGGAAGTGTTTAGAAGGATATGGGCCAAACGCAGGCAGGTGGGACTAGTCTAGTTTGGGAACAGGGTCGGTGTGGACTAGTTGGACTGAAGGGTCTGCTTTTGTGCTGTATGACTCTATGACTCTCTAACCCAATCCCAGGTGCTTGGTACAAAGACAAGCAGTTGTTAGGGTTTGGAATGCACTGCCTCAGAGGGCAATGGTGGCAAGTTCAACTGAGCCTTTAAAAGTGGAATTGCATCATTATCTGGCAAGGAAAGCTCTGTAGCTCCAGGGAGTAAAGAATGGCACGCGGAGAATTGCTCCTTCGTGGTTTTGCCAGACAGAGGTGATACAGATATAGGATCTACTCCATTAGTAAGGGGAACATAAAGCTGAGAGGAGTAGTAGAAGATGTGAATGAAATTGCCGTTTAATTAATCATATAATACACAATGAAATAATGTGGCAATGATCCAAGTACAGATGACCATTGCGCCACTGTATCCTGTGGGTGTATTTTAATGCATTATATGTGACCAAACTACAATAATATTCGTGTCACGTCAGTTGCTCGGTGTGGCTGAACATACACCATTTCTTTGTGGTTTTCACCTGAGGGTCAGTGAATATTGCAATCCTGAAATCATCTAAGAAAACCTCTTACCACAGATTCAAATTTTGTTAATTGGGATATATCCTAATAATTTTCATCTAATAGCTACTTACATTTTATTGTAGTGATTTGTTTACTGACTATATTGTGTGCAAATCGGCTAGGAAGGTTGCCACTAAATGGATCAGACAACATAAACACTATTTGAGCCCATTACTGTTAATGAAAAGCTGTCTGCACTTAATTAATTCATTTTTAATATCAATTTGTCTGTAGCCACCATTGAATGCTTACATTAGGATTCACTGCAGTAAATTAGCTGCTGATGACACTTCTAGAAAGCTTCTAGCTTAATCCTCTAGCAGTGCCAAGTCCAAGTGACATACTTGTCATTTTAGACAAAAACACTTCTTTTTGTTGAGGGTTTTTAGGTATCTTTTGGCTACCACTAATCTTCACAGCAGTTCACTGGCTAATTATATACTTTGCTGCATTGCATAGCCACATGTGGAAACTGGTATGACACCATAACAGTTGGAGTAATGGTAAATAGGAAAGATTAACATGCAATTACTCGAAACAATGTTTTTGAGGCAATTTAAAAAAAAATTGGAATTAATTCATGTGCCATTTTGTTAACACTTTTCAACTAGTTTCAAAAGTATTCCCTTCAGTTGAAAGGGAGGCTCAGAGGCCTATCTGGGTTCTTGACCATTTCCTTTATCCTTTGTAGGAATCAGTAATAGCTCAGAACTTGGGATTTAAAGTAGACTGACTTGTGCTTTCAGAATGCAGGAGATAGTAACTTTCAGTTTAAAATAAGGAAGTGGCCGAAATAGTCTCATTTATAACATCTCACAATGTACACCTAACCTGCACAACAAAAATGAATCAGTCTTTATGGAATTGGATAATTTAGAAACCATGAACTATGGAAACCAGAAGTAA
The DNA here is from genome assembly GCF_037043375.1 of Chiloscyllium plagiosum. NCBI lineage: Eukaryota > Metazoa > Chordata > Chondrichthyes > Orectolobiformes > Hemiscylliidae > Chiloscyllium > Chiloscyllium plagiosum. The sequence goes on along the minus strand of NW_028270142.1, from coordinate 27,088,674 downwards.
ACAAATAGTTTCCCTTCAGACATTGAGTTGAAGTACATTTTATGAGGGCTGTCCTCCCTGCTATTCCTGAATAGTTAAGTACATCCTGACTATGTCAGCTCTATAGCCCATCACAGCATCATTGCATTAGGCTCTCTGAACTAGTTAAAGTGCAGTTTTACTGCTAAATCCTTCGTTAACATTCATGCTGAGAGCCTGTAACACGGTTGCTCTACATGATGTGACTGTAGCTGTAGACAATAATGTCTGTAAATGCAAGAAACAACACCTCAGACTCCCCCTAACCGCCCCCTGGCTCCGCCAATGCTTTATTTTTTATCTTAGCAACTACATTTGCTGATTAATGACTCATGGCATTGAAAGGGTTAACGGAAAAAAAAACTGAAAAGCTGTTTACTGTTATTTTGTTCTCCCCACCCCCAAATTCCCTCGGCGGGATCTAAAATCGTTACCATACTTCTGCTTTGATTTCATACCGGCAATGATAAACCCACCTTGAACATTGCAAGTTAGAAAAGAATGCTAGATGCGTAGAAGCAAAATACTGAAGACAAAATTGGATAATTAGGACAAATAAGGGTTCCAAACCAACAGTCATTGATTGGCACAGAGGAATGCATCGTTCAATTTGTCATAGATACCCAAACTTGGGTGTCACACAACGTTTTGTAACAATAAAGATAGGAGATGTTATTGTCTGAGAAACTGTCACATGATTGGTTATTTCACACGCTGCAATGGAAAACACATTTCTCTTTTGTTTTTGCTCTTTTCTAGGTTACTTTGGGAGGAATGTTCATTGGCATCGGACGCAAAACCCCAGACTGCCAAGGGAACACCAAGTATTTCCGGTGCAAGTTCTGCAATTTCACTTACATGGGCAGCTCTTCGACGGAACTGGAACAGCACTTCGTGTCAGCGCATCCCAACAAAATGAAAAGTGTGCCTTCTGTTCCCGAGGCTGGGAAAGATGCGACCAAACCGGAGAAAGCCACCAGCAAAGGCAGTCCAGCAACAGAACGCCACCTACCACGTCCCGTAGACCCAGAGGACGTGGGCAAATGGCAGGACAAGGTCACCATCAAGGCCACGGATGACACCCCCATTGGCTACTCCGTGCCCATTAAGTCGGTGGATACCAGCTCCAAACAGAACGGCATGGACTCTACCTGTTACTTCTGGTGTCGGTTTTGCAGCTTCAGCTGTGAGTCCTCAGACACCTTAAAACTCACGGATCACTATAACAAACTGCACGGGGAGAACCAGCGCCCTGGCTACTTTAACCGAGACCTTCCGGACAAAGCTAGCAAACAGGGAGCCGCACTTGACTCCCCGAAAGAGCGCGCCCCTCTCAGTAAACCCGACGGCGAGCTCTCGGCGCAGGCAGAGAAAGGCGCAAGTTCAGCCCGAAAGAAAGACAAGGCAGCGGAGGAGAGCGTGGTCACCAGCTATAACTGTCAGTTGTGCAAATTCAGGTATTCCACCAGTCATGGGCCGGACGTGATCGCTGTGGGACCCCTGCTCCGACACTACCATTACATTCACAACGTCCATAAGTGCACAATTAAACACTGCCAGTACTGTCCTGGGGGGCTGTGTGGCCCTGAGAAACACCTGGGGGACATCACCTACCCGTTCGCTTGCAGGAAGAGTAATTGCTCCCACTGCACCCTGTTGCTCTTGCATTCGTCCCACGGGGTGGGAGGGAGTGCCAGGGTAAAACACCAGTGCGACCAGTGCTCCTTCACAGTTCAGGATGTAGATACACTGCTGCAGCATTACGAGACAATGCACAGCAGCAGCAGCAGCAGCCCAACCAAGGCTGAGAATGGCCAACAGGGAAGTGATGGCCCGGGCACCAGCGAAGACACTGAAGAGCACTGCTGTACCAAATGCGACTTTGTGACTCAAGTAGAGGAAGAGATTTTTCGACACTACAGGTAACAGACTAGACAGGTTCAATATAACCCTACCCAACTCACACCCCACCGGATGGTGTGTTTTTACATTGAGTTAAAAATCTGACACCAGATGGGGGCTGAGCTAGCACAATAACCAAGCGTGAAGAGTTTTAAAAAACATCCCTTTCGAGTTGGCCCCACAGCAGGGCAGATCAACTGGATTGTTTTGTGACGGTCTATCGTTAGTCTGTCATCAGGTTATCATAACTAGCTACAGTTCGTTAAGAGAGCTTAGTAAATTGTGAAAACATGTCACCAATGCCAAACCTTAGTGTGCACATGTTCTGGTGTACAACATGTGCAGTTTGGCGGCTGATCTTTGTACAGGAACTATCCTGGATTACCATCAGTCCATGCCACACACCAAGGGCTAAAATAGTTACGATTCACTCTTGTCAATCTCTGGCGTTATCTGCTCGGACTTGTCTTGAGGCTTAAGAAATGCACTTGATGCAACTTCAAAAGTTGCAGTTTTTCTTGTTGAGCTGATGCGGGGAAAGCTAAACCTCAAGTTATCTTTTTGTTTGTCTGTGTGTCTTAGGAGGGCTCATAATTGCTACAAGTGCCGTCAGTGTAAGTGGAGCGCCCCAGGCACTCAGGCGTTGCTGGAGCATTTCAACACGGCGCACTGTGTGCTCCAGGAGGCAGTGAGCAGCAGTAACAGCACCAGCGGCGGAGAGTCTCCACCCCCCCCACCTCCTCCTCCTCCTCCTCTTCCTGGTTCCATCGACCAGGAGATGCGGAATCAGCGCCCCCCAACCCCGAGTGATAGCAACAGCAGTGGCCATCCCCTGCCTGCCCCAGCTCCAGCCGAGGAGGAGGGCCGAGGCGGGGCCGAGCCCTCCAAGGAAGACACCAAGAAGCCAGGCTGGGGCGTCAAGGAGAGCACCGGGGAGCTTCACAAAGGGGGCCCGTACCCGGCGACACAGGCCGCCACCAGGCTCCACACCGCCTCCCCCGGCAGGGCTCCGGAAGAAGTGGACTCCGGGCGGCCCGTCTATGGGATGCAGACCGCAGACTCCAAGGGCTTTCTAGCTGGAGGAGGAGGAGGAGGTGGTGAAAGGGACAAACCCCGGGCTCTCACTCCACAGTATCCAACATCTACTGAACTCAACAAGGCGAGGGAGGAGTCACAGACTCTACTGCGGGTAAGGTTGGATTGGTTACTGTCAGTCTGTTGCTTCTCACCTACACACCCACACACAAGATAATGGTACGACCCATTGAAGCATCAATCTTACAGTGTAACTTCGATAAAAGGATATCAATCATTTATTCTCGTGTACCAAACCCACTTTCAGTCAGCAGAGAGTCATGTTGGGTTACAATCTAGGTGGGAAATATGGTTAGGTGTCTCTTAATTCAGAGACAGAGAAGTCAATGCAAACCCCCTACTTGACTGGGATGGTTTCTTCAATGGTTTGCAAAAACTGAAGCTTGTTGGTCTCAAGACTCAGTCGCTGAAACCAAGAAAGAACTAAGAGATGATCTGAGCAGTTTGGATTATCTTATTGTAAGATCTCAGTTATTGTAGCAACTCTGCCTCTCCTCCTTAATTAGTCTTTCCATCAAAGTAGAGGGCCTTGTATGACACATTTGTTTACTGGCATGGGGAAAGGATTACCTTGTAAATCTAAGGGACCCAGTTTATTTTTAAAGAGAGGTGGAATAAGGCAAAGGCATGATGTTGCAGTATTTGTCACAGTTTTAATCCTTATGGTGATGGCATAACATACCTGACATCAGTAAGAAAAGGCGAAAGTGAGGACTGCAGATGCAGGAGGTTAGAGTCAAGTGTGGTACCGGAAAAGCACAGCAGGTCAGGCAGCATCCGAGAAGCAGGAGAGTCGACGTTTCAAAGTTTGGGAGAAGATTTGTAGCTCGGGTGCTCATTGTTGTGGTTCTGTTCGCTGAGCTGGAAATTTTTGTTGCAAACGTTTCGTCCCCTGTCTAGGTGACATCCTCAGTGCTTGGGAGCCTCCTGTGGTGTTTCCTCCGGCATTTATAGTGGCCTGTCCCTGCCGCTTCCGTTTCAGCTGTCCGCTGTAGTGGCCGGTATATTGGGTCCAGGTCGATGTGTTTGTTGATGGAGTTTGTGGATGAGTGCCATGCTTCTAGGAATTCCCTGGCTGTTCTTTGTTTCGCTTGCCCTATAATGGTAGTGTTGTCCCAGTCGAATTCATGTTGCTTGTCGTCTGCGTGTGTGGCTACTAAGGATAGCTGGTCGTGTCGTTTCGTGGATGCGGATCATTAGCTGTCTTCCTGTTTGTCCTATATAGTGTTTTGTACAGTCCTTGCATGGGATTTTGTACACTACATTAGTTTTGCTCATGCTGGGTATCGGGTCCTTCGTTCTGGTGAGTTGTTGTCTGAGGTTGGCTGTTGGTTTGTGTGCTGTTATAAGTCCTAGTGGTCGCAGTAGTCTGGCTGTCAGTTCTGAAATGCTCCTGATGTATGGTAGTGTGGCTCGTCCTTTGGGTTGTGGCATGTCCTCGTTCCGTTGTCTTTCTCTTAGGCATCTGTTGATGAAATTGCACGGGTATCCATTTTTGGCGAATACCTTGTACGGGTGTTCCTCTTCCTCTTTTTGCAGTTCTGGTGTGCTGCAGTGTGTTGTGGCCCTTTTGAATAGTGTCTTGATGCAACTTCGTTTGTGTGTGTTGGGGTGGTTGCTTTCATAGTTCAGGACTATGGAATGGGAGTTGGTGACGTGATGGTACAGAGAACACCGAACGGAGAATTCACCACAAAGGTATACAGGAAAGCCACACACAGAGACCAAGTCCTGAACTATGAAAGCAACCACCCCAACACACACAAACGAAGTTGCATCAGGACACTATTCAAAAGGGCCACAACACACTGCAGTACACCAGAACTGCAAAAAGAGGAAGAGGAACACCTGTACAAGGTATTCGCCAAAAACGGGTATCCTCGCAATTTCATCAACAGATGCCTAAGAGAAAGACAATGGAATGAGGACATGCCACAACCCAAAGGACGAGCCACACTACCATACATCAGGAGCATTTCAGAACTGACAGCCAGACTACTGCGACCACTAGGACTTATAACAGCACGCAAACCAACAGCCACCCTCAGACAACAACTCACCAGAACGAAGGACCCGATACCCAGCATGAGCAAAACTAATGTAGTGTACAAAATCCCATGCAAGGACTGCACAAAACACTATATAGGACAATCGAAGACAGCTAACGATCCACATCCATGAACATCAACTAGCCACGAAACGCCACGACCAGCTATCCTTAGTAGCCACACACGCAGACGACAAGCAACATGAATTCGACTGGGACAACACTACCATTATAGGGCAAGCGAAACAAAGAACAGCCAGGGAATTCCTAGAAGCATGGCACTCATCCACAAACTCCATCAACAAACACATCGACCTGGACCCAATATACCGGTCACTACAGCGGACAGCTGAAACTGACAACCGGAAGCGGCAGGGACAGGCCACTATAAATGCCGGAGGAAACACCACAGAAGCGCTTCACAGGAGGCTCCCAAGCACTGAGGATGTTACCTAGACAGGGGATGAAACGTTTGCAACAAAAATTTCCAGCTCGGCGAACAAAACCACAACAGTTGACGTTTCAGGCTAAAGCCCTTCATCATTAAGAAAAGTCAACCAATAATTGCAATTGATAATAATTGATTATTCTCCAACTTTTACAACCTTTAGCACATTATAAATAGCACATCCTGATGACTTCAGTGATGTCTACATTGAGTTTGAGAAACCAGATGGAACTAAGATTTTGAAAATGGTGGACAGAAGAGTAGAGCAGATACATTGACTGCAACTAAATAAACCACATTGCTGATGTTGGAAGCATTTCTGAACCATGACAGGGATGTTATTGTTCTTATGCCCTCCAAGACTTTGTAACTTAAGCATATAAGACTTTTTTTTAAAGATCTTGAGCAGTTTTGATTTACTTGTTGAATTTTTCCTCTCATTATGTAATACGAAAATTGTAAAAAAAAAGGGTCCTTCTTTAATGAGAGTGAATGTAAGTTAGCAAGCCAGGGGTGCTAACTCAATTGAACTTGGTGTGAAATCGGACAAAGGTGGCAGAATTTTTAATGACCTCAACTGAGTTGAAGACAGAAGCTAAGAATGATTGGATAGTTACACTTAGAGACAACAGAAACATGGATTAAAGTTACCACAACAAAAACTGAGGCAGCATCAGAGTGGGGTGATGTCATGGAGGTGGAAATTGATATCTTGTTGATGATGTGATTGAGCACTTGAATGCCCACCCTGGGTCAACAGTCTGGTTTAGTCTTAGCACAGTTGTGAAACACAAATAAGGAGTTGGTAGCTGGGGAACAGAGTTTGTAGGGTTATTGAAGATAATGGCTTCAAACTTTCCAATATTGAATTGGAGGAAATTTCTGTTCACGTACTAATGGATATTGGATGAGCTGGCTAATAATTTTAGAGATCAGGGAAGGATCATGAAAAGGGCTGGTGAGATATAAGTAAGCTATAAATAGATTTTAATCTCACTGCAGTTATTTTGTATGTAATTTTTTCATTTAATGAAACAGAATATGATCACCTCTCCTTGAATCTCTTTATTTCTGCAGTAGATTACTATTGATTGCACTTTCAACTTTATTGCTCAAGCGATGCAATTAGATTGTCTTGTAGAAATAACTATTATAATTTTAGATATTCAGAATTTTGAGCTGGTAATAGTTATAAGGTTTCAAAACCATTAATATAATAATTTCTTCTTGCAAATACTGTCAGATGAAGTAGTTCTGTGACCAAATGATAGAACCTGGCCTTCTGGGGTAAATTATTCTTCAGCATTGTCACCAAGGAAAACATAGAAAAACATGATGCAAATAATTTAACTTAGGTTTGTTTGTATGTCAATAATCTTTCATGCTTCCGATTTCCCTGTTTGGGTGTCCAGTTCAATATTGATTCCCATTTAATATGTGATAAGATAAAAATGCTGAAGATGGGTACCACAGAAATAGGTGTAAAGTCTTTATGTTGGAAATATTTTTTAATCAGGGGCCAAACACCAACCAGTGCAAAGCCATTTCTAACCTTACAATGTGGATTATTGAATCTTGGAATCATCCTGTATGACAAATGGGGCAGAATGAGATGATTCATTGCGGTAGACACTTTCAGTAATAATTTGTATTTACCTAAGAATACTTGTGTCTAGAATAGCAATGATTCCTTTGTGATTTCAGAAATATTATGCAGGCTTTTAGCAGCTATCATCAAGAATATTGATAGTTGTAACTTGTATCTCTTTTTGTTTTGGTTCAAACTTGGGTCATCTTGGATTAATTGTGAACTGTATTAGATATATAAACAATTGAGAATGGGATCCTCAATCAATAATATTACATGAAAAGGTCAAGGGAATACAAAGATTGTTATTTTGGAATACAGAAAGAACTTCTTCACTATTTTCAGTACTTTTGTAAAAATGACATGCAATTTCAGGGGAATAATCTATGTTATAATTGGCCAGCAATTATGATAGGGTGTGGCTAGCACACATAATTGAAATAGTCAACTTGTTGAGGCATTCTGCAAAAATAATTACACCAATCACATGCTCATTTGTTTTCTTCTATTCTTGTGCTCACTATTTCCTTTGCCAGTTGTGATTTATTTTAAAATTAGGCAGAAATAGCAAACAAAAATCATTTGAGGAGTCATGTGATGTGACTCCTTGGATTAGTTGAGAGAAGTTTCACTTTACATCCGTGACTAGCTTGTTGGATTAAAAAGTCAATTTTAAAATATTTCTGCATTCATAAACTTTATCTGATTTGGAAAACCCTGGATTGTCTCTTTAGGTTTCTGTCCTCTCTCCTGCCAGTGCTGAATCTCAGTTGTCATATCTGAACCAGCTCACTCTTGGCATAACCAATAAATCTTGCATGTCCTCAAAAATGCCATGGAAAATCACCTTATTGTAGATGCACTTCTGGTTATGATTTTGGTTTAATATTTAGTTCAGTACCACAAAGAACAGAGACTGAGGGCAGAACTTTAGATTTTTGGATCAAGACCTTGATGGAGTTAAAAACTGACCACACATTGTCATCTGGCAGTGTTTTTCTCTGAAGTGACCAATGAATGGTCAGAGGCTGCACTGGCCATCAATTTAAGGATGGTCTCTTAAAGCTACAGAGTGATGGGAGGACCTGAACCATGGAAAGTGGTTCAGCCTGCTGGAGCAAGTAAGAGATAGAGATAGATAGGTAGATAGAGAGAAAGGACTCACCTCTTGAAATGCCTTTCTCACTAACTTTAAATATTTATGAATTAAAAGAATGACTATACCTTCATTGTGAATCCCTTGTACAGAGCACCTGTGCCCAGCTAGCCTCTGATAATTGTCTGTTAATTGGCTACTCACTGCTTGCAGATGGGTACCCTTCTCTGATCTCCCCTTTGATCTCAGGAAAATGACCTGTAGCAGGGTAGTGCTGGAAGAACAAGTGGCTGCTCCATACAGGGTGAAATTCCAGCCTTATATATCAATTATACATCCTATTTGAGTGTTGTAGTAAATCAAGAACTTGTCTTCATATAACATCTTATCAGTTTGTTAGGATGTCCCCAAGTGTCTCACGTAATATATTTACTTCATGAAGCTTTTTGATTGCCAAACTGGAAACATTTTGAAATTTCTAAACTCATCACAGCCTTCAAAGTCAGAGGAGAAATGAGATTCATAAATTTCTGCATAAATAGAGCATTTAACTGAGCATAGCCCCAAAGTGCCTCAGCAAAACTGAGGGAAAAATGTCCAGTGACAAGAATCTTGCTTGATAGACAACAAGGTGGTTGTCTTCATCAGAGACAAATCATCAGAGCCCCACTTGCTCAAAGAAACATTTTTGACTCAACAGTCTTTATTGAATGCATTCTCTCTACCTGAAAGTCAAAAGTATGGCCATGTTTAGAGATTATAATGTATTCAGCCATCATCACAACTCCACCATGATTGAACAGACAATAGCAGCATACAGCATTATCAGGACCTATCCAAGTTAAACACTTTGTCCGACAAGTAATAAAGTACAATCAAGCTATATAAATACCAGACAATCACATCTCCAACACAAAAAGTCCAGTCACTTTCCCTTGACATTCAGTAACAGTGCTTTCACCGAAACCTGATCTTTCTTGTGATCGTTTTTGAGCAGAAGATGAACTGGATAAGCCATATTAGTGCTGTGGTAACAAGAGCAGAGACTTGATGTTTTGAAAATGGCTCAGCATGGCATTCCTTCAGTACATCTGGGGAACATGGTCAGCATGGGAAAAGCCTGTTACTGCCTATTATAGCAACTGTACAGGCAATAATTGTAGCTTTACCAGCATTGTCCAAATCCCAAAACAAAAACAAGTGAATAAAAATATTTTGCACATAGCAAGGTCTGACAAAAAGTGAATGACAGTTATAATGGAATTTTGATTGAGTTAGATCAGGAAGAATTTTGTGAGTGCATCACATGAGTTTCCTATTGTTTTGACCATGTCATAGGATTTTTTTACAACCACCTGAAAGACAGCAGACTTTAACAACTTGCCTAAAAGGAGACACCCCCTGTGCCCACAGGACTTTCTCAAGTCAGCATTGGAGAGTCAGCTTAATTTTGATACTTGCTTGCACTCACAGCCTTAATGAAAGATGCAGATGTCATGAAGGAATGTTTCCAATTGATTGGGAATGTAATATATAAAGTTTGTTCTCTAACATTTACCTGCAATTGAATATTGCTACAAGACACAGCATAGACAAGACTTCATTTAACGGATCAGCCTGTTCTCTGTTAACACCTTGCTTGTAATTACTAGTCACTTTCTTTGAGCACGAACAAGCATGATGTTGGAACTGGCTTTATTATTGGGAACATTGCATGAGAGAGCATGGGGAATTTGAGAAATATTTGACTAACATCAAATATAGATCAAATTTGTTGAATGTATTTGAGCTTTTCTTTCCCCATAGATATATTATCCCTTGTTCTATGACTTCTGAATCTATAGAACCATTGTTGGTTCAATATGTCTCGACTATTGGCTCCTACTTTGTGATCTGAGTAATCCCTCTTACATGAATGATGTAAGGTAGGTGGGATTCCGGCTTCACCCAAGGTCCATGGAATGCTTTTTATAGCATTTAGAGTGGGAGAACTGGTAATACACCCCTATGGGGTGTCAGACAAGGGTGGATAAAGTTAAAAATCACACAGCACCAGCTTACAGTCCAACAGGTTTATTTGGAAGTATAAGCTTTTGGAGCGCAAATGCAATTCTATTGGATACATTCTATTTTGTTCAAAAATCACAAAATCTGGAGGCAGTCAGTCCATGTGACATTTTATAAATTCCTACTTTGGGAGCAGAACCGGTCTGACTCAAGGTTGGAATATAGACAGGCTCTAAACTCACACCTTCAATGTATTGTCTGAGCTGAAATGTTACCTTATTTTTAGTAAAACCTTAAGTTATCTTGGGAATGTAACTTGAAAGAAGTACTGGGATTTACATATTAATGAATTGAAACCTGCAACCCATTCTATGTGATTAAAGGCTTAATAGCAATCCAGGTTTGTTCAATACATTGCATCAGTTGTATGACACTTTGATCTTTTACTATAAATTCTGTGTCCTATGATTCTGCGCCACTAGCTACCTTACAAAACAGCTGCGCTCTAAAAGCGTGTACTCCCAAATAAACCTGTTGGTCTATAACCTGATGTTGTGTGATTTTTAAATGTATCCACCCCTGTGGGAGGAAGCCCATTGTGCAACCCTAATGCTAACTAACAGCAAATGTAGATGATTAAAGTTTGTACCTTCTGGCTCTCGCTAGGTTAAGTTTCATATTTTGCATGGCCAACTGTGTATGTTCCTTGTAAGGGTGAAAATGTCCCGGTGTTCCATTGTAGCCATATCTTATTTTTATTGTTTGTCTCAAAAATCCAGTATTTGATGGCAGCATTTCTCAGGACTGTATGGAAGGGAGTGACTTTGTGGCTGTCAGAATGAGATAGTGTTAACTTTTGGCTTGTTTCCCTTGGGATTTAATTCAGCATTGGATGGTAAGTAGTGTCTTGCATGGTAAAAATTGCATCATCCCTGCTCTTTGTCTTCATGCCTCCTTATGGTTTCCTATTCAAAGAAAGCTTATGGATCATTTTACAAATTATTAGTTTTCATATAAAATGCAAGGGAGCAAGAATTCTTGCAACCCAGAGTTCAGCTGCTTTATGAGCTTTCTGAAAAACATTTTAATACACCCAGAATGTTTGACTCAATTGGAATTGATTCATGAAATATCAATATGTAACAGATTATTTTATTTGGCTTTGTGGTTCCATTGGAAACTTTTCTATGATGGCTTTAATGTCTTTGCATTAAACTTGATTAAATCTTGTTCACAGAATATCAAAAGCAAAATTATAATAGGTTCAGTTTTTGAACAGAAGATCTCAACCCAGATACACTTGGCATTTAGATTTACAGATTTGAAGTGATACATATGTACCTACATATAGTAACAAGCTTTTAATCCAATTAATTAAAAATTTCCATTTTGGCTAAATATATTTGCATTTCTGTTGTGTTCAGGACCATGAAGCCCTTAGTTGCAAGTCACAAAATGTCTTTTGGTTAGCTTTCAAAAGGATGTAGAGAACTTGACTGTGTAGTGTACAAAGGAATAGGTGAAATTGCAGATTTTAGGTTCAGATTCCAAGAGACATGTAATTAATTTAACCAGGCCTTCATATGTACTTCGTGACTGAATTTTTAGTGAAAATCCACCCATGTGTGACACTTGAAGTGCCTGTATAAAAAAGAAAATTGTATAGTGATAAAGTCCTTTTTGTTTCAGCCAAGGTGTCAGCCTTGGCTGATCAGTCACACACTCATCTCTGAGTCAGAAGTACTTGGAATCAAGCCCCCACTCCAGAACCTGAGCACATAATCTAGCCTGACATTCCACGGCAGTAGTGGAGTTATAAATATGTAAGATGTATAACATTATCTGAGTACTATCTTTCAGATAAAATATTGAAATAAGATTGCATCTGCATGCTTAGGGTAATACTGCAAGTGTTACACTGCCAGATCTTGTAAATGATTCCAATAAATGACCCTGTTTTCCTTGCCTCAGCATGGCTTGGATGATTTCATGTTCTCTGATATTAAATGTAATGATGCAAAGCTGAAGTTGGTTTCCAAGAATGTGAATAAGAATTTTAGCTGTGCAGTTGTTTTGTCATTCTTCTGTATGTGGGCCTTGCTGCCAAAGACAGCCATTTACTGCCCATGAGATGGTAGCTGTGGAGCTTTTTGAACTGCTGCAGCCCCATTGGTTCCTGGCATTTTGATCCAACTGAATGATTTGCTGAGCTACTGAGGTTAGCTCTGAATCAACCATGTTGCTGTGAAACTAAAGTCACATGTAGATCAGACCAAGGAACATTTTTAATTCCTGAAAACCATCAGTGAACCCATTTGTTTTTCTAATATTTGGACTGTTTCATGGACACTTTTACTGGTACCAAATCTGTATTTTCTGCTTTATTTCACTGAAGCTAAATGCTCAGACTTCTGTGACATAATTTGAACTCATTTTCCTTGGATTTTCTTTTACAGTCATCTGAATTATTAGTCCAATAACATAACACTTATGTTACCAAACCCATATAACTGCTCTGTTTTATGTTGAAGTATTCCACACAAGCTGATGTTGTATGTGTTTACCCGACAATTGAATGTTTTTGCCTTGGAAAATTGCTATAGGTTTGGCAGGCAAGGAAGCAATCTGCTGTGTTTCAGCAAGTGAGAATTAGAAGTTTAGTGAGAGTTGGGATGGTAATGAAACCTGAAGGGAAAATTTGAATCAACAGCTGGGAGTTTAGTATTGTATCTTGTGCTCAATTTTATTTTCCAAACCTCATGGATAACATTTGATAATGTGTTGATATCATCACAAGTTGCCTATTGTACTGATGAAAGGAGAGGTTTGCAGTCATGTAGCCATTTTCATGAACTTGCAATGTTCCACTGTGCTTTACACAATGCCAGTTAAATACTTTTTGTGACAGTTGTAATGTAGAAGACATTATGCACCCATTGGACAACCATGAGATAGTCACCAGATAGTCTGTTATAATGTTATTGGTTGATGAAAGAAATGATGGCCAATTCACAGGGAAAACTCACTTGCTGTCCTTCAAATAGTGCTGTAAAATATATCATACTTGCCTGGGAGGCCAAATAGGTGCCACTTTAACATCTCATGTGAAAGAAGTAATGTCTGATAGTGAAGCACTCCCACTGTATTTTACTGGAGTGTTGGGTTAGAGTATGGATAAGAGTTCAGAAATGAATGACATGAATGTGGCTATGCCCTAGTTATCTTTAAGTATTGAAGCAGTTTTGGCAAGCACTGCACTCAGACCTACCAGTAAATGTGCTGAGTTGCATTTCTGTGAAATACTTAATGTTTCCTTGAAAACAGTTTAGCACCACTTTCATTATGTTAATTCCTTTTGATAGACTTTACAAGTGGAAAAAAGAAAAAGATTGAATACAGCCCTTCAATATGATTGTCAAAATATAGTTTAGATTAAAGAACTCAAGCCATTCTATTGATCAAGTCAGCAGACATTAATATGAAGACACATTAATGCATTTCTAAAACAACCCACAAATAAAGAAGACTGAGCAGTGATGAGAAAACTTGGCTACATGAATCATTTTAATCAATTCTTTGTCTATCATAGCACATGACACAGCAGAACATTTAATTCTACTGCATTATTAAACATCACTATGTGGTAATGTTTCTGAACTGTCCTTATTAAGTGTAGCATTTAAAAATTATTACAGACTGTACCATGTTGGACTGTGGTACAGATTGTAAAGTTAGAATTTCGTCCCTGTGAAATCTATTCCAATTGCCAATGCATGAGTCATCAATATCAAATTCACTCATACACAGAACAACCTTGATTATCCGAATGAGACGGTTGAGGAGTATTTTGCTCGGATAACTGAGATTTTGGATAACGGATTGTTCGGAGAATGGATAGCGTTTTTATGGGATCTTGAGAACGTGTTCGGATAATCTGAAATTCAGATAATTGATGTTTGGGTAATCAAGGTTGTTCTGTGTAATAGAGAGTTTTCATATTAATTGTTTGGAGTGAAACTACAAATTAAATAATATATAAGAAAGGAATATTGGTTGTATTTAAGAACTGTTTGGAATCTGATTACTCTACATTGAGTCTCTACTTTCCTGAATAGATACAACAATATTTTAAGAAGCTCAATATCATGAAGAAAAAGCAGTCAGCTTGATCAGCATCCTGTCCAACTGCTCAAACACTGGTCTGTGGCTGCTATGTGGATTACCTACTATCTTCTAAACTTATGATCATCTCATTCTCTGGCTAAGGACATCAGGTGCATGGAAACATCACCATCTCCTTTGTTCCTTTCCAAATCACCATTTTAACTTGGACTGGTATCATCAGTCCTTCAGTTTGCCATATATAATGGTAATCTGAAAGACCTTCATCAAAAGGACTGCAGTGGTTTTCAAAGAAGGCTCACCATAACTTTCTTATGGGCAATCAAAAACAGGGAACAAATGCCAGTGAATCCTGAACATTCATTAAAAAAAAATACAGTGACAGACCTGTTTGGTGCATTGTTTTTCTCCACAATCCCTTATGTGATCTCTGCTGATAGTGAAACTGAAAAGATGTCGCAAGTTACTTTAGTGAGGGTAAGGTAGGTATATTTGAGGACTGATATGTGAAAGGCACACTAGTGTGAGTACTTTTGGTCACCTGCCTTTTGTTCCCTGGGGACAAATGGGAGAATAATTAAGAAAAGCAACTTAAAAATAATTACTGAATATTAATTTACTTTCTAGGTTTAACACACAAGACTTTCAGATTGCACAAAAATAATGGGCGGAAAGCTTTGCAGGATAATGGCATACTTTATGCATTTAGAGCCTTCTTATGGGACTCTTGTGGGCATGATGTTTCCAACATTTTTAACATCTTAACAGAAGTTGTAGGTCCAGTTAGTGCAGTCCACTCCTACAATTCAAGATTTTTTCATTCAAATAAATGATCTAATAAATTCAGAAATGTGAAAAAAACAGAAAACAGAAATAAAGTACAAAAAGGTTGGAATTATCAGTTAATTTAAGTGCAGTGATTTTTGATTAGGCACAACTGTGGTGAATCTAAACATTTACCTTTTCTGGATTGACTCTGGGTGGACTCTGTGAATTATTCGTACTAAATTCTGTGTAACTAACTGTCAAGATAACCAGCTTTTTGGCATGTGGATCACGATGAACACATTCCTGTACATTGATAGCTGTGGAAAGAATCACTGCATTTGAACAATTGATAAAATGTAGTGACTTGTTGATGCCAGCTGACTATTTTACAATAATTTACTTTGTTTCTCTTGTTCAAGCCAGGAAAGCAACAGTATGCAAAATAAACTTAAACCCTGATTCACAGATTATTTTACTTTCTGAATACTTTGGATCAGATTTTACAGTAGTAATGATGGCAAAATTGTCTTTGCTGTCACTCATTTATTCATTCATTTATTCATGTATGTGCTTTTCAGGCAGGTGCATGGTTCATTGTTTGCTGATGCTCAATTTTAAGCTGTTTTCTTCTCAGTTTTTGTCAGCGGTCGTTTGTCATTGCTTTTCACTGTCAGGCCAAGGCAAGGAGTTTGGTCCCAAGTCTACCTCTGTTGGAATGTGAATCAAACTCACACTGTTAACAATCCGAATGATATGCTAGTCGTCTAGCAAACTGAGCTATCTGATCCCATTGCAGTTGTCACTCCTCTGAAAGAGAAGGCAACATTTGGATTCTGTGAATGCACAGTTAAACAATGAAATCAGATGTTATTGTCAGTGATTTTGCATTTCCCTATAAGGTGCAGCATTGAAGCTCTCAGAATGTATGCAATTGGAAGCCATTGAACAGACAAAAACTTGTACTTTTACACTATTAATGTTGCTGCAGAAGCCTTTGGGGAAGTTACACTTTTTTGAACAAGGTGCAGCTTTTTAAAATCACAGTAAATTTTTAATTGCTGGTAAAGCTCTCCAGCCATGGTAAATTAGAGTTATATTTGTAAATGATCACACTTCTGCATTATGTTAAAATATACATTTAGAAAACTTTTTATATAATATTTTAGTTTCTACTTTAATCCCATGTGCATGTTGCAGCCCATTCAGCCCAATGAGTCCAGGCTGGTTTCTGTGTGTGAATGTGTACCCTCCCATTTTTAGTCATCTAAATCTATTGTTGCAACTGTCAATTCTTTTCAAAAATACTTTTTTCTAAAGTGTGATTTTGGGTTTCACCTTGACTTGGTTGGTTTCAAATTCTATTGATGCTGATTATGATGATATGAGATTTAAATTCTATACCAAGCATTGAATGTATAATTTTGGTTAACATGCCAGTTCAGTACTATATGAGTGCAGTGTTATTGCAGATGCCGCCTGACAGTTCAGATGAAACTTGAAGATCTCATGGTGTTAGTCAAAGATGAACATGGAATTCTTCTTGTGTCCTGACTGATATTTCTTCTCACAAAACAGCAACTCTAATAAACAGAATATGGGTGGCACAGTGGCTCAGTGGTTAGCACTGTAGCCTCACAGCGCCAGTGACCCGGGTTAGAATCTAGCCTTGGGCAACTGTCTGTGTGGAGTTTGCACATTCTTCTCGTGTCTGTGTGGGTTTCCTCCAGGTGGTCTGGTTTCCTCCACAGTCCAAAGATGTACAGGTTAGGTGAATTAGCCAAGCTAAATTGCCCATAATGTTTAGGGATGTGTAGGCTAGTTGAATTAGTAAGGGGTAAATGTAGAGTAATAGGGTAGGAGAATGGGTCTGGGTGGGTTACTCTTCGAAAGTTCCATGTGGACTTATTGGGTTGTAGGGCCTTTTTCCATACTGTATACATTCTATGAACTGATTTGTTATCATACTGATATTTATTGGATATTGCTGGGGCAGAATAGCTGTTGCATTTGCCTACATTACTGCAGCTATTACATTGAAAATGTACTTATTTGATTTTTGAACTTTTTATTCCATATTTGTTACCTATGAAGATATGTATGTCAAATTTCCCTTCACATTTTAGACTTTACATAGTCAATGGCCTTTGGATAGAATATGCTGTAATGCTATTTCCAATTGAGTTACAACCTATGAGTTAATTTACACACAATTGTGTATGTCACAGTGTGTTTTGAAAACTTAAATCAATGACTTTTAAAAAGCAAAATTGCCCAGGATCTGCTTGAATTGAACATCTTTTGTCTTTTATTGGTTAATGTGAAAAACTGTCTAGTGCTCAAAGAATGGAGCTTCTTGCAAACGTCCTCCTCATGTTGAATCACTTTAATCTGTATCTATGTAAACTGCAGTAACACAGACAAATACAAAAGCAAATTCCTCCACATTTGCTTTATTCATTTGTATGTTTTGTATTGGCTCTATGTTGTAAAGGAAACTTTGATAAGTGGAATAAAATCCACTGGGAACTGCTTTTGTGATCTGTGCCTGAAATCATTTTTCTTAATACCTTAACAGATGTAAAATAAATTAGATTTTCATCCTGTCTGGCCAAGCTGGATTCAAACCCAAGTATCTGAGCGGAAGGGAGAATGTTCTAACTCTGTCTCATCCAGCCTCTCTATCATATAAACTGCATGCTTTGAAATGTTTTCCAAAACTATCCATGTTATATTGCTGTCAATTGAATTTTAAACTTAAGTCATTGGACTGGCACAGGCTATATTCATTAGATAATCTCCAAGGGGGGATGCATTTGTAACGTTGAACCATTTGAATTTCGCATTTAATTTGGTCATCCCCTAAATGAGCGTTGGAAAAGAAATAAAGCAAGCTTTACTCCTTTCGTGACCTCAGGATGTCCCAGAGATTTATGGTCAGTAAGTACTTTTTGAAGTGCAGTCTCACTCAATGTAAGAAATGCGAGAGCACAGCTCAGGCATTCATAACCAAATAATTTGTTTCTTAGTGGTGGTGGTTGAGAGATAAACATTGTCTGGGATAGTTGATGATTGCAGTTTTTTTGTGCCTTATAATTTTAAGATAAAAGCTTTTTAATATTTGAAGTGAAAGGAAAAAAAAGGTGTAGCTCAGTTGTAATGTTACTTTGTGATACTGCTGTCTTGTGTCATACATCTTTGCCTGTTCCTGATTAATATTGAAGTGTGTGGCATTGGAAGAAATCTATATAAACGTAATCTACATACTCCATTGCATAACTTAAATCTATATGAAGCAATATTTAAAAGTAAAGCCATAATCTTTTCCAGTATATTTATTATAATTAAAGTCTTAAAGAAGTCAAACTAATATCCAGACTGGAGTACCCAATATAACCATATGTCAAAAATGTACAAGGATCAGTTAACATATATCAAAACTTGGAGTGTTTCTAAATACGGTTAGAACTCTTCCAGCTTTAAATTCACACCAGTCTTTAGTTTGCAAAATTATATTTTGTATAATTTCTGTTTTAATCACTTTACCGCATCTCTTGTTGGATCTTGTTTGGTTAACTCTACCAATCCTTATTCTTCTTCTTTCACAATGGAGCTAATTGCTTCAATGGGAAGCACTCATGAATTAGGATGGTTGAAAGGTACAAAGAGTCAATGAAATGTTAAGTACTGATGATTTGGATTTTTTGAAGCAACCAGTAGAAGTGATTTCATTAAATATCCTCTCATTATTGCTTTGTCAAACTGGACTTAGTTTTTCCATCACCTAATATACAAAAAAAAAATCGGGATTTAAATGAGAGCCCAATAGTTTGAAGTGAAAGCTACCAAAAAAAATGTATTGCAATATAAAGTTTATTTTCTCAGAGCAGTTTCTATACTTGTACACAAAGCTAATTTTATGTGAACTACATAATTAAATTTAGCATGTTACCACTTTTTTTATGAATGCAGCAGTGTGTGGTACATTCTGCAGTTTATTCTTCAGTTGTTCTGAATCAGCTCAACCTCAGGCCAACTTTCTGTCTCACTGGTCTTTCTAGGCCTTTGGATTGCTTTCAGGCAGGGAAAAAAAATCACGAAAGATATGCATAATGCAGTGAGGCCACTGCAGTGGTGTTTTTGAGAGTATGTTATAGCGCAGCTTGTTGTTTTATATGGCTTCTCTATTAGTGAGGGAGCTGTGTGCCATGTGTGTTTTATCAGAGGTCACTGTATACAGGCTGTACCACTTACAACCAGGTTTCATAAGAGCAAGTTCTGTCCATACACAGATTTTTCTCATTTCCTTCTTTATAAATTTCTGATCAGAACAAATGGTTTTTTGAATTGTTGACCACTGTTATCCCATGATCTAAGGTGGCCTTGGACCACTTCTGTCCTATAGCTGGCCCTGTTATTATCCATTAATGTTACTTAAGCATCTAACAAAAAAACCTCAATGTTTTAATAAGTGGTTGTGACATCTTACTTTAATAACACATATGGTTATGGCTATAGGATTTTCCTTATGTGGTTTCAAATGATTCCCTTTGTTGTTTGTTTTTTTTTGTAATGTACTGTATTTTACAGATTACTTCAAAGCAAATAGCTATGAATGCAAAGTGATTAACAATAATGGAAAGTGGATGTGAATCAAATGATTTTTTGACTAAAAGCATTTGATTGGGAGAGAAACAATCTCACTGTCTTAAATTTACTCTCTGCCTTGCTGTATTTTAAAATGTGACGTAAATAGTGTGGCATGTCTAAACTTACATTTTATTTTTAATTGAGAAAGCAATTAACATTAAAATTTCTAAATACAAATAATTTATTGTTAAGTCACAGAGTAGCCTTGTGCCCCTGCTTAAATGTAGAAAGACTGTTGATGTCGTACAGTACTGTGTTTGGTATCTGAATAGAAGTTTATACTCATTGTTGTGAGATGAAGAGGAGTGAAAGCCCTCAGTCTGAATAGAGTTCAGATGGAATCAGACTGACTAATGTAGCCAGTGGAACATGAGGAAAAACGACAGTCACATCAATTGTTTGATTACCTCCAGAGAAACCAGCAGGTTGTATTTCTGACATACCCAAAATTTTGCCAAAAGTTTCTCAAGTAGTTGACGAGAAGGAATGATATTTAGCAGTACTTTAAGTAGTTGGGACATGTTTATGTGAATATAACTGTCATAAAACAAAAGCTGAGCTTGTTTTGAAATTTAAAGAAAAATAACAGATTCTCAAGGATCGATTCTGAAAAGACCAAATATGTCACCTTCCTTCAAAAATACTCTGTCACTAGTTTCCAAGAAAGGAGCAATTTTCCCTTAATCTTTGGAATTCCCTCCTTAAATCATTTTGCCTTCTGTAATTGCCTGTGCAATGAATGTACTTCTCATTTGATCTCCCTTTTTAAAAATCATTTTACTACTTCAGCCGGACTCCTAGTCTTGCATCTTAGCCCTGTGTCTGGAGATTTTTTTCATGTTTAAAAATAGTATTTAAATTCATTCTGTTGTCAGTATTGTCATATCTTTTTTTCATCCTGGAAGGAGGCGGAGAGAAGACCATAACAGGTTTCAACCCTGCACTTAGTTTCCAGTGAATGATCACTTTGGTTGATTTACTTCTGTAAACTGGGGAAGGTGAGGAAAGTTGTAGTATGTGAGAATTTCCCTGGCTGTGTTGAGAGAATTTCACATAGATTAGTGAGTTGTAGTTGAGATCTCCCTGGGGATTGTGTACCTGTGCACTCCATAAGGTGTGCTTATCTACAGAACGACTGGGAACATTTAAACAAAATTGAATTTTTATGTCCTGTGAGAACAATTCTTTTTGTTAAATACAGGTTTTATTCTTGTTTACAAGTAGGGAATTGTTGCCCTATCTATCTCCTTTCATCCTGTCTTTGGCCCCTTTGAAATGATAGTGAACTAATTCATCTTATGATGCTAAGAGGCTGTTTTTGAAGGGCATGGGTTTGGGGTAAGCAAATGGAACTGACGTTAAAGCTTGACCACATTCTTATTGAATGATGACGTAGGCATGAGGACTATATGGCCCAGGCCTGCTCCTACTCCTCAGCTTGTTACTGAAACATGTGCTGCTTGAGAGGAGTGTTTTGTTGTTACTCAAGTAGAACTATGTGGCATCGCCAGTATGCTCGAGGGCTTCACAGTGCTCTTCAGAAGAACTGTAATATGTAGTTCATATTGATATATAAAAAGAAAAAAAACATATTTTATTAATTTGGTTGCTTATTGTTCTTAGTCCTGTAATTAGGGGCAATTTTATTCATTCTTTTACTATTCGTATGATGACAGCAGGGCAATCCAATACCCCCTAATTTGTGCACTTAAGGAGGAGTAGTGAGATTTCTGGGATTGGGGAGAAATTTGTAATTTCAGCCCAGCCTCCTACAATATGAACTCAGATTAGCTGCATTGAACATTATTCAAAATTGAAAGAATGGCAAATTGTTTGATGTGGTCCCACGTTAGCAGTGTTACCAGAAAGTCTAATTGACACATGCAGTTGATTTAAAGCAAATTTGATCAAATTCGAAACTGGTTCAGTCAGAGTCTGGAGCATTTAGCAATGAGTTTAGCATTAACAAATCTTATTAAAAATACTAATACCAAAGAACTACTTGTATGGATAAAGGAGTCCTGTGGTCAGAGGATTTCCCTCCAATTTATACTCGAAGCTGTTAAATCCCTGGTATTTTTTTTTCTAAGCAAGCAATAATGTCTGAATACTTTTATTGTCCTTTGCACTTATTTTAAATGTAGACTTCAACAAAGGACAACTCAATTATTTTATCCATATCTTGCAAGTGGCAAATAAAATGGCTTCCATTTTAGGCATTTTTCTATATGGTTATGGTAGTTAGGAGTAATGTGTGAGTCCTTTCATGTCTTTTATGTTTTTGAAAAGAGCCTGTTTTACAGCTTTAACAGGTAAACAATTTTTCAAAAGTGTTGAGATGGAGTACATGGATGGTTGTTACTCCAACAAAGATTTAAAAAGGGGTTGGGAGGTTTATAATAGCATGAAGTTTAAAGGCTATACGCTTTCTCAAATTTTACGTTTCACTGTGAAATTGCCAGCTTTTGGAAATTGTTATGCTGTAGGCCAGGGCCTGCTATAAGCTTTAAAGTTTGGAAATTGCCATGACACCAATGCTGAGTTAGAAGGTGGAGGCGGGGTAAGGTGGTGGGATGGTGCCATGTTTAGAAGGCAGGGCTTTTAGGTACAAAAGCACATACCTTATCATGGGACTTTTCAGACTAGAAATCAGGCCTAACAGGTCGACTAGGGAGGCCATGATGCTCAGACAGAGCTCTATGGAAGCCTATGCTGCTTCAGAGCTCACAATCTCAAGATTTCAGGTCCTACACTTTGGGTGGTGGCTAGATTGAAGCTTCCCAATCAGTAATTAAACTTTCAACTTTCATAATTCCACTTCTCTTACTGTTGCTATCTGAAATGGCCTGTAAATGGAAAGTATGTTGGTGTGTAGATATGTAATTTGTAATGACTTAAATCAAGAACATATCAAACTTAGTAACCCGATTAGCAGCCAAATAGTAAAGAAAATCTTAGTTGGAACAATTTTGGAAAATTCTATCAAACCAGCTCACTTGCCTAAAAATTGCAGAATTGAATAGATTTAAGAAAACATATTTGTGTGTTGGAAGGATATTTTTGCAACAAAGCTCTAGTATAGCTGCTACTTAAATGGAAACATATGCTCGAATGTATTTATAGATTTGGTTGTGCAATTACATACAATGTGCTTGATGTATCAAGGCAGAACTAGCTCGAAGCTTAGAGGGAGCAAAACAGTTTTTAGTGACATGGCATAACACACTCATGCTATTGGTTTTTGGAGTATAGTTCGTTGACGTCGCTGCTCTGGGCTAGCTAAAGATGAAGTAACTATGAGCTGTGAATTTAAGGAAAGATTGCGATATTCTAACCAGAAATAAAGTTCAAATCTGAAGTAACTGGTTACTTACTATTTCAATTTGACACATTAAGACTCTGGAGTTTACATACTACTACCACCATTGATCTAATGATTCCTTAGAGTATGTGAAAGAAATAGGTTCATAACTGAAGCTAGGAGATAATTAGTTGATTATTTCTTGGGTAGTTTGAGCATGCAGCTTAATGGACCCCATTGAAAATCAAGGAATCACTTTCCTCATTTATGATTTTTTTTTCTAAAAGTCCCTTCATTTGATTGTTCTTGAAAGAGACGGTTAAAAATGAAAATTAATGTATCTAGTGTAAATAGAATGAAATGCACAATGGCTAAAGTGTGCAACAGTTCACGAGCAGTGTCTCAGAATTCATGGGACCTTCAAATATATCTGAATTCATAAGTGCTTGGCTACTGTAAATGAACTGGGTAAGAAAGGAATTTTTTGACAGAGTTGAATAGCTCATGAAAGAAACTTGTAGAGTTCGGCAATGATTTACTTCATAGCCGATAATGTTTGCTCATTTTGTTAGACATCCTATTGTGTAACCTGATATATAGAATGAGGACTTGAGATCTAAAAATAAATGTAAGTGCTTATTACCTGTCCTGCAAATTTTAAAGATTTGCTCATGGCTATATCACATGAAGCCAATGCATCTGCACAAATTTCATGTATAGTGTAATTGTATGGAATACAATGCAAATGATTAGTTATATCCCCTGAGATTTTATTTGGTTGATTTTAAGACTGTTATGCTAGATTACCAATGAACAATAATTATCATGAATAATTATTAGAAATGTGAGAAGAAATCATTAGTGAATTAAAAAATAATTTAGGTTGTGAATAAAAGAGACACATGGGGCAAGACCTGCAACCATTTGTGATAAAAGAATATGTAACCCTGTCAGCAAGATTTTTGGAAGTAATGTTTCTTTTCCTCTTATTTTCAAATGCCATTTAAAAATTTTACTTATTTAATATGGGAAGCCACTACTTTTGATCGCAGTCAGTGTGCATCTAAATGTCACTATTGGAAAGCATTTGAATATTAGCCTGTTCTCTGAGTAGTGTTTCAGACCACATCCAAACAAGCTGATTAAAACAAAAACTTGCATTTAATTCTGAGGAATATGAATCATGCCTATTCCTGGCTCAGTATTGTCTCAAAGGAATAACATGACAAAAGAATGGTATATAACACCCTAGCAACACTGTTCAGTTGAAGAAATTATCCAACATCATTTGGATTGATGATGACTCTCTGTATAAGATACAATATCAATAATAAATTATGAAAAAACAACTGCTGGGAGATGGTAACCAGAAGTGGGGATGATTGAAAATTGTCAAGTAACTTTGCGGTGCCCTTTGAGAATTCTCTGCATTAATTCAGCTAATTGAGCTGGGCCAGGTGTGTTATGAGCACAGCTGTTTGTTTTTGAACTGTGTAGCTGTTAATGACATTTTTGATATCTAGAGAAAATGGGAAAAAAAGGCAACCACCTTGTTACCTTAACTTCAACACTCCAGTTCTGCCATACTCCCTAATTTCACTAATGCCCCAGCTTTAGCAGTACATCAGGACCATTTATGGCAGTGATGCAAGATGTTTACGTTGCCTACATGCAATGGACTTGAATTGGAGGAAACTGGAGTATCTGAGCATAAGCTCATTTGTTTCCAATTCCTCATTAAATTTCTGAAGGCAGAAAAGAGTCAAAGGTAGAATTGGGTCCTTTTACTGTATAGGTGCTGTGTAGATTCCAGAATTTTTAGAAAATCATGGTTAACACACAACATTATCAGTGCAAGACTATCTCTTCTCTATACATTTTTCACCTGATGTGAGATTGATATTTTCTTTTCAATCACCAGCAATGCAATGTGTTTGTACTGAACAGTTTAAGTACCTCACATTACAGAAGCCAAATTTGTAAATATCACTAATATTAGTCTCAGAGTATTTTTAAGAGAACCTGGTCAGGATTGTTAGTTTGTATTCCTTGCAAAAAATGTCTTTAAAACTACATTATGGGTACAGGGGCTAGGCTCAAAGAGTCTGTGTTGACTTTTATCCTTTGCACGATCTAAAGTCCTAATTCTGTGTGCCTGCTTTGTTTGCCTATTCTCTTTATTCCTATTTCCTTCAACCACCTAGATACATGCTGGCATGGCCCAAGAATTTCCTCAGTGTAACACTTGCTCTGTTGCCTTAACTTTATCAGAGATTCAGTAGAAAGCCCTTTTGTATGTGAAAACTGAGTTTCTGTCACAGTTTGTCTTTTGAGCCTAACTCTGGTAATGGATTCCAGTACCACAGCTCTCTCTGTGTTTCTAATGAAAGTTCTACAAGAAAACAGCACTGTTCAACTTTGAAAAACTATTGAATGCAAAGTAACAGAATTGTAACCATTAGCTGTTACTGCACTCTTCAACAATTTCTCACTTCCCAAGTAAAATTTCTCTCTCTACCTAGTTTTTTAGTTCCTCTTTTTCTCATTGTTTCTCTTCACTTCTCTCCCCTTTGTATCTCTTTTTTTCTTCTTGCCTTTTCCCTGCTTTCTCAATTTGAATAATTATTATGTGGATACATCCGTGTATAGATCAAAAATGCACACACAGATGGTCAAACCATTTCTGCTTTTCAAACAGTCTAAGTTATGTTCTAAGTTGTGTAAGATGACATTGTAAGCTCTATTCTGCATGGTCCGAACAGGCTGAATATTAAGTGAAATATTTGAACGTATTGCAGTTGTGAACTAACTTAAAAAAAACTTGCATAAAAAAATCAGTGTGGCATGCTTCCAAATTGGAACAAAATCTAACAGTTCTATGAAGATATGCTTGTTACCTATTCTTGTTTGAAAGATTACCTCACATACCTCCAAGGCATGAGGTGAGCTGAAAAAAGAAAGAACACTGGTGTGAATTTTTTTGGTTGTTGATATCAAGTTTGAAAATCGTTTTGGATTGTTATCGCAGTGTAAACCATTTTTTATGATTTGTCCATCAAGTTCTTGTTTTAAATTTATAGCAGTGAGTGATCGGGTCACCAGGCACTGAGAAAAGGCTCCCAGAATAAACTAATTTATTCAGTGCCTGGTACAGGTATCACTTTAATGTTGCTGGGTCACTCCCACAATATACTGAGTGGGGACGTGGAAGAAAAACTGAGGCCAACACTGCACTGAACTTAGCAGACACCCCTAAAGCTTTAAGTTATGTTGATAACTTAATGAATGATGTTCAAGAAATCAAATTTACATTTGTTGCATGTTTCAGTTGTATAAAAGTATATCTATAATGTAACTGTGGTGCTGTCTGCAATTTGATGTGTTTAAATTAGCAGTTAAATCTGTTGATGTGGCATATTTTCTTTGGCTGGATGTTACTGCATAAATACAATACAAACTAGAAATGTCTGTTGGGGAGGAGTTTCTTCAAACTGATCATCTGGTGTACTGTTTCGTTAACTGTGGTTTTCAATTGTAGTTTTGCATCTTATGCAAATTACTGTTTGAAGTTTTTAAGTACAAAGGCTATTAATGCCATTTCTGTCTCCATCCTTACGTAAGCTTCCATTATGACTTAAACTCTTCTTCCTGTTCTTGTCACCACTGGGCTCAAATTCTCCACATTCTCCTCATCAATGTTTCAAGATCTATTCTTTATAAGGTCCTGAATCATGCAAAATTTACTCTCTCCACTCCGTTCTCCTATTTCCCATTTTAGCTGACTATTCACCTAATCCCCATGACATTGAACTTGAGCATTGCCTTTTCCTTTGAAACCCATCTGTTGTGTGGCCCTACTTTCATAACCTTCTCCAGGTTAAGGCTAAATCTGGATCATCCAGTTGGTTTAAGACTATCTATTTATTTCTCCTACACCCCACTTCTTGCTCCTCTCTTGATGTCACTGTCAGTGTCAGGGCATCAGTTCCCTCATCTCTAACGCCTGGAACTCTCTCCCAAATCTATCCAATCTTCTGCCACCCTCCATACCTTTAAATACTTCCTATGGAATATTTATTTGCCGTTACTTTAGTTACTCCTCCAGCTGCTTTTCTACTTATCAAGATGTAGAATTTCAAATATCTTTCACATGATCATGATGCAATTATATTATAATGAAAATGTAATTGTTTTCCTTAGACAGTGCAAATTATCTTAATGTAACATTCAAATTCTCCCAACTGGCCAAAACCAAACTGTATTCTTATTTAGGTTTCATCTATGACATTTGCATTGTTTTAGAGTCTCTCTCTTTATTGTAAATAATATAGTGTATTTAAGATTGCACTTGTGTCTCCATGAGACCAGACCAGTTGGATTGAAAACCAAAAGCAAAATGGCCAGGGCAACATTGTTGTTGACGTGTAGACCAGACGTGTTGAAAAAAGGAGAGGTGATGTGGCATCAGTGCAAAAATGTTCATCCCTTCCACCGATGCCACAGGCAACCAGGAGACATGCTGCCTCACCTGTGTTGAATTTAGTGTCAGATGTTTAGAGGTTTAAGCCCTATCCTTGCGATAGTGGGGACAAATCACGAGTGTGTTCTTCCAAATAACATTGACAAAGCAGATTTAAGCCGAAGGGAGACTTGGGGCCTGCTCCTGAGGGTGAAAGGTGAAGATGGAGAGGTGGAAATGCAGAGAGGCTTAGGTGTCAAATTCCAAGCCTGGGGTTTCAGCCGCCAAAAGCTCCAAGGGTGGAGGGATTAAAATTGTGGAGTTACCAGAGGTGAGAATTAGAGAAGCCATGTCTTAGAGAGTTGTGGTCACAGAGATCTTGAGCTCCTCCAAGTCAGTGACTAACTTACATACTTAAGAACAACATCACCAGCGATGATCAAGAGATTATTTAATGCATCACTATTACCAATGACTGCATTTTAAAGTCAATAACTGAATTAATCAGATAAATCCAGAAGTGGCTGTGAATATGTGGTCTCTTATAGGTGAGGGGCAGTAGTTCACCTTGGAAGCTCCCAACTAGAATAGTGTGGCTTTGTCTTATGTACCAGAGGCTTGTTGTGTGATAAATTTTGCATGTGGCTAACTTGTGATTACAGTAGTCATGCTCAATTAGCAAGCTTCTTGAAGATTTTCAGCTAAGAACAATTCACTCTGATGACTTAAAAAATCCTTTTGTTATTAAAAGCAGAATAATTTGAAATTGTGCTTTGGTATTTGTCTCGCTAATAATAGGAATGGACGTATTATTTCTACAAGTAACTGCTCACATGGGATATTGACTTGGTATCACATTGAGGACAGACCTAATGGCATCAATTGTGAGAGCAAAGTTTGAGTTGCTTATTAATGTCATCTCAACTGTTATTGTCTTTGTAATGCTATTCAGAATGCTACTTAAAATGCATTCCGCTTGTGTATGCTTACAACTGTTCAGCTATTGCTACCCATTTTCAAGATTCTGTTTGCAGTTCTTTATTTTCATTTAAGCAATATAGATGTCATGGCTTTTAGTGATCACAATAAGCCCTATGATACATGTCATGTGATTAGGCCACTTGTAGTATTACACGTTTCTTTTATTGGGTGATGCACAGAATATTAGAATTTTGGGATATTTATATTAGCCTGGTTGTATTCAGTAGATGACATTTTCTTAAATGGTTGAATTTATTTCATTAGTAGTCACCTCAAGATGTATCTCTTCAATATTGTAAAATAGTTTAGTCACTTTCAATGTGACTTTTACAGGGAAGAATTGGGGAGAATAGAGACTAGCAATTATTTTATACTTTAATATGCACCTCAAAGCATTTTGATGCACTTGAAATACAATTATTATGAAAATACTGTTTTCTGGACAATATTGTGCATAGTAAAAATGCCAGAAATACCACTGAGTTAAACAGTTGATCTGTTTTTAACCATGTTAAGATATGGACATGAGAAGAACTACTTAATGTTTTCTTAATTGTGCTGCAGAAGTATTAACATTCAGTTAAAGTTGAACAGGCTCATTGGCCTTCAGTTTAGTAAATACAAAGCTAAAGTTTGCAACTTCTGTTCCCACCACTAAGGTAAAGCAGATATCATGTTGCGGTTTCAGGAAAATAACATGAAGAACCAAGGAGGTACCCTTTTGCCAACACTTCACTAAAGATTGCAGGGCACATATTTATTATGGAAATGGCAATAACTTGCAATGAAACACCAAAGTATTCAAAATGTTGCCCTTAGCCAAAAACAATTAAGCTGCATTGTAGTATCCTTTTACAGGGATGGATGTGTAATGGGCCACGTGTGTGGAATCACTAAAGAATACAAAACCTGACATTTGAGTGAAGTTCCATCTTCTCCCAGTTGTTTCCTGCATTTCATAGTGACAATTCTGAAGGCATTGTTTCAGCAAACATTGTATCTGTTAATGGCTACATGCATCAATGCATTGTAAGAAGTTTGAGTTGATAAATGCCCCTTACAGATCATCAGTTTTAGAATGGTTATGACACAGAAGGCCGTTTGGCCTGTCATGTCCTTGCCAACTCTGTGTAAGAATAACTCGTCTTGTCCCACTCCTCTGACTTTTGTTTGTGGCTCTGCAAATGTTTTCTTTTATGGTAATTGTTCTATTCTGTTTTGAAAGCTATGATTGAATTAGCCCACATCACACTCTCCATTATCTCAACCATGACCATGCCTCCATGTATGTATCCTATTTTAGGTCCTTTCTCATCCCCACTCCTGGTTTAACTCCCTTTCACGATGTAAGACGTTTTTAGCAGACGTTTTGATCTCCTGTTATGCTAACAGCCAATTTATTTTCATTCCCTCTCTTGCTTTTTCTTATACTTCCCCTCAGAACCTTTCACATTCAGCCTTTTAATTTATGTTGTTTCCCTGACATCAGTCATAAGTACCCTTTTCCTGCTTCATCTGATTATCTTTCTTTTCATCATTTGGAGAGCTCTGTAATTAGTAACCCTGCCTTTCCCCCTCATGAGAATGTTACTTGATTGTACCCACAATAATTCCCTTTTTAAAGGTAGCCTATTGTCCTTTCATGGTGTTGCCTGCCAATTGATTAGACGAGACCGATTCTTAACTCATTAAAGTTTGTCCTCCCCAAAATAGTTATTTTTACTCTTGTTTGCTCCTTATCCTTTTCCATAGCCAATCTAAACTTTATATTTATTGCCTACAATCTACCAAGGCATGTTTATTGCTCAGTCCATTCCTTTATTAGGCTTAGGACTCTTATCGCTGTATCATCATATTTCCACATGGACATCTAAGTCCACAGCTCAAAAGCCTTATTTATCAGACTCTGTGCATTCACATATGTGCACACTAAACCTCACATAGATCCTATTGCATTCCCTCTTGCACTAACTGTACCTAATACCTTTGTATTTCTTACTCCAGCGTGACTTGTCTCTCTTCAATTGCTTTTCCTCTTTAATGACGCCCATGCCAAGGTGATTTAAACTCTCCCTAATTACATTAGCAAGTCTACATCCAAAGATAATGGTACTGGCTCTATTCAGGTGCAACTGTACACATCCCATCATTCCTAGAAGCCATCGCAATGATACAGTAATTAAAAATGCTGCACCACCTCTCCAACGACACATTCATTTGTACTATCATTCAATTTCTGTAGTCCCTAGAATGCGATACTGGGAGTAATCTGAAGAGGGCTAACTTTGTGTCCCCATTTACTGGTTTTGTTTGCTCCCTACACTCTACTGCAGAATCACTTCCTTCTTTCCATCTTTGCCATTGGTATCGATATTTGTCGCAGGTGCTGACTAGATTCAGGGTCCCCTGAATGACATCTTGCTCATCTGTCTGGTGATCACCCATCCACCCTCTGCCAGAATACCCTTTAGCAGCTGCGAGATGGCCAGATCTATATGCATGCTATTGATGAAGCTCTCATTTTCACAAATGTGCAGTAGTGATACCATCTTGGACTCAACCTCCACAAACCTGGAGTGGAACACATCCAGTTGACAACACTTCCTGCACATGTGCCTGTCCAGGAAACTTGAAGCTGATATCTGGAAACATCATAGAAAATTTCAACTCTGGGCTGAGGTTACCCTTTACAGAATGAGTAATCCCAGTTTCACCAGTATCTTCAGGTCAGTCTGAAAGAAGTGGCAAATCTTTGTCAAAATCTCTTGTAGGGAGATATAGTGACAATGAGTTCAGATTTTATCCAAATTGACCTCATGTATTGTCTGGGGAGTTAATAAGTTTAGAGCCGTGGGGGGTGGGGATAGGGGTGGGGGAGAAAGTGGGATTGATGAATGAGCACTTTCCGAGGCTTCAACAACTTCAGCTGACTTCACAACCTTAGATGATTATTATGTAAAAGAGCTTAAAAAGTTCTTTTCTGACTTGCCATCCTGCATTGTTACTCTGTACTTGGTCATTGGTGCCTAATGAGGAAAATAATGCACCTAATTTATAAAGGGTGAATCAAACATGAAGTGGAGTTTGGAATTAATGCAAAATTTAGTCTGGATCCTTAATCGAATAATTCTATATCTGTGAAGGCTACACATACAGATGTTCTAAATTATTTTTTATGCTCATAAATGTCGAACAGTCATGGAACTCTACTGTGTAATTGCAGTATTTTGCTTTTTATTTCTATTTAGTTATTCAAAGAAAGCTAGCCTTATGTTTGTCAGTACTAGACTGTTCTCTCAGAAAAATGCTGATCTCACAATCTGGCTTGCTGTGATTTTGCTAGCATTGCAAACTGGTGGTGGAACTCAATGCAAATAATCGAGCTTTCAAAGACAGGGCTATGGTAAATTCTTTTATAGTTTGGTAGCTTTTTATGGTGTTGCATGGCATTTGAATGGTTTTCATATATGGTGTGTATGACAGGGAGTGGTATGTTATGGCAATGTTACAGTAGAGCGACTCATTGGACTGAACAAATATACATTTTTATTTGCAGAGATGTAGTACTCCTGTGGATGTTGCAACGTAATAAAGTTATAGCTTAAATGTGCTCTCAGCAATTTAAAACAACTCAGTTTATTATATATACACATGTTTCACTTTTTAGATTCTTTTGTATATAGTTTTGAGCTTACTAAAATTTCTTCTTGGGTTTTGGCAAAATCACATTTGTGCTCATTTTAGTTGCTGTTTGAATGTTGTCTTCCAGAATTGCTTTAGTCCTTGTGATGAGTTTGCTTTCAGGATGGTCTTAAGTAGGGACGTGTTTTTCTTCTTGTACTTTGTAGTGCCTTTTTTAAACAATAGCTTGTGAGGTAACTTCAAAAAAATCAACCAGACAGAGTCACATCTAAGCCTGACCAGGCAGAGTGACAGGTTCCCTTTCCTGAAGAGCATTTGCGAGTCCTCACCTTTGTTAGTTGTTTTCTAGTTGCTGACCCATGAGTTTTTCGATTTCTTAGATCAAATTTGCATCTTGACACTGTGGGATATCGGAAAGATGTGGTACACGGGCTACAGAGACGGTCTATCCATTCTGATGCACTAACAGGCTTGTGAAAGAAATTGATTTTGCTCATAACAATTGTCCATTTCAACCTATGGACAAATTTCTAATTGCAGGAAATTGAGTTTTCAGGACGGCACTTGGGATGACACCATCAGATGGCAAGAGGACAGTTTTACTGAAAAAGTATTACTCTGTCTTTGGGAATGGCAACATTCCTTTATGGATTCAATATTTATTTTAAATTTGTGAGTAACATTTGATTTGTAAAAACTGCTGTGGATGTTTTTTTTTGTCAGTCTATGATGATCCACATTTGTGGCTGTGTTTAAAAATCAGTTTTGAGTGAACTGGTGTATGCCATTGAACACTTTGGGTCCGTTTCATTGTTCATTTCAATCATTGATCTGTACTTGAATTCCATCTACCTCCTGAAAACTTTTGTTTTAACTCTCAGTGGCATTACCGAACAAAGCCTATCAATTGTCATTTTAACATTTCCTACTGATTTAATCTATTTAATGCATTAGGCTGCTTTTACAGTGAGTGATGTTATGGTGCCAGTGCTTGGCAAACTTACTTCAAATTGTTTTCCCTGCTTTATTAACAGAGACATCAACTCGTTTCAAATAAGTAAACAGTTGGCTTTATTTAAAAGTTTCGAATTTTATTTAGAAAGTTAAGAATTTTTCTGCAGCCATATTACATGTTCATATATTAACAATGGTCTGAGATGAGCGTGCTGGTACCTCATGAGGAATGCAGTCAAATCCAAGCTTCCAGCACTACTAGTTGCTTGACTGTACAGCGTGGGAAGGAAAATGAATAGAAGAGCAGTAGAGATAGGGGATTCTTTATTCAGGGGAGCAGACAGATGTTTCTGTGGCCAAAGACATGACTCCAGGATGGTGTATTGCCTCCCTGGTGCCAGGGTCAGGAATGTCACCATATGACTGCAGGCCATCCTGAAAGGCAGGCGGTGGGGGAGGGGATGGTGGTGAGGAGTTCGAGGTCATGGCACATGATGTGGGCAAAGTGAGGAATGAGATCTTGCATCGAGAATTCGGGGAGTTAAGCAGTAGATTAATAAGAAGGATCTCAATGTTTGTATTTCCTGGATTACTCCCAGTGCCACATGCTGGTGAGTTTCGAAACAGGAAAATAGAACAGATGAATGCGTAGCTCAAGAGTTGGTAGAACAGTGAGAGTTTTAGATTCCTGGGTCACTGCAACCGTTTTTAGGGAAGGTGGAACATGGACAAATGGAACGGTCTGCACCTGAACCATCCTGGGATCAACATCCTTGCAGGTAGGTTTGCTCAGCTGTTGGGAGGAGTTTAAACTAGTCTGGCAAGGGGAGGGGACACAGAATATTAATGAAACATAGACACATTTGCTTCCTTTGCTGTAGCATAGTCACAGTAAGTTCAGCTATGTTGAGGGTCAAGAGGGTAAGGCAAGGCGGGATGGTCTTTACTTTAATGCCAGGAGTGTAATAGGTAAGACTAATGAGTTAATGATGTGGATTGACACGCGGAAGTATGATATTGTTGCCATCACAGAAGTATAGTTGAGGGAAGGGCTGGACTGGCAACTCACTATACCAAGGTATAGGATCTTTAGGTGAGACAGAGGAGGGTGTAAAAAGAGTGGTGGTGTAGCACTATTTATTGAGGATCAATTACTGCAATAGGCAGTGATGATATCTTGGAAGGATCCTCAATCCATGAAAATCCATAGAAACCCTTCAGTGTAAAACAGGCCATTCATCCCAATAAATCCACTTTGTCCCCCTGAAGAGTATCCAATCCAGACACATCCCCTTATCCTTTCTCTGTAACCCTGCATTTCCGATAGCTAATGCACCCAACCTAACCATCCCTGTGGGCAATTTAGTATAGCCAATCCACCTAACTTGCACATCTTTGGACTGTGGGAGGAAACCCATGCAGACATAGGGAGAACATGCAAACTCCACACAGACAGTTGCACGAGGATGGTATCACGCCCGGGCGCTATGAGGCAGTAGTCCTGACCACTGTGCCACTGAAATGTTAGGGGGCAGTAACTTTATTAGGAGTGTATTATAGACCCCCAAAGAGTCGGCAAGAAATAGAAGAACAAATATGTAAACAGTTCACAGAGGTGTGTAAAACTAAGAATTGGGGAATTATGCTAGGGGATTTCTACTTTCCAACATAAATTGGGATAGTTGTAGTGTTTAGAAGGGGTGAATTTCTGGAAATGTATCCAGAGGAGTTTTTTTGTATCAATACAGAGAAGGCCCAACAAGGAACAACACTGGATCTGGTTCTGGGGAAAGAAGCTGGATTGGTGTGAGAATCCTAAGATATTTTATAAATACATTTACGTGAAAATGTAGGACCCACTAGGGACCAAGGGTGCAACCTGATTGTGAAGTTGCAGGATATTGGCAGAGTATTAAATAAATACTTTTCTTCAATCTTTACTCTGGAAAAGGAGAATGTAGATTGAATTCAGGAAAAGGGACTGTGAGGAAGTTGCACAATTTGACATTGGAATACAGACAAATCCCCTGGCTTGGATGAATTGCATCCCAGCCTGCTGTGGGAGGCCAAGACAAGAAACTGCAGGGGCTCTGACATAAAGTTTGAATTCCTTCTGACCACAGGGAAAGTGCCAGAGAACTGGAGGACAGCTAATGTGGTTCCACTTTTTAAAAAGGTAGTAGAGATGAACCAGGAAATTACAGACTGGTGAGTCTCATGTCTATAGTAGGGAGACTATTGGAGAAAATTCTGAACAAGGAAAATAATACCCAATTGGAAAGGCATGTGTTAATTGGGAATAGTCAGCATGGCTTTGTCGGAAAGAGGTCAAGCCTAACAAATTTGTTAGAATATTTTGAAGATGTGATTAAGTATAAGGGAAGTTCAGTTGATGTAGTTTATGTGGATTTTAGTGAAGCTTTTGACAAGTTCCCATGTGGGAGACTGATTGACAAGGTTAAAGCACGTGGAATTGAGGGAAACTTAGTGAGATGGAACAGAGGAGAAAGTGAGGTCTGCAGATGCTGGAGATCAAAGTTGAAACTTTATTGCTGGAACAGCACAGCAGGTCAGGCAGCATCCAGGGAACAGGAGATTCGACGTTTCGGGCACAGGCCCTTCTTCAGGAATTCCTGAAGAAGGGCCTGTGCCCGAAACGTCGAATCTCCTGTTCCCTGGATGCTGCCTGACCTGCTGTGCTGTTCCAGCAATAAAGTTTCAACTGAGATGGAACAGAAACTGGCTTAGTAATAGGACTGGTAGAAGACTGTTTGAGTGACTGGAGGCTGCTCTCCAGCAGTGTACCACAAGGATCAACACTGGGACCCTTATTGTTATATACATTAATGATGTAAATGAAAATGAATAAACAAATTTGGAGCTGATACCAAATTTGGTAGACTGAATAATAGCAACGAAGATGATTGTAGGTTGCAGGAAGATATACATGTATTAGACAGATGGTCAGATCAGTGGCAGATGATATTTACACCTGATAAGTGTGAGATGATGCACCTTGGAAAATGAAATAAGGTGAGACACTCTTTAATGAATAGCAGGACACTGGGTAGCTTAGATAAACAGAGGAATCTTGGGGTAATTATTCATGAATCCCTGAAGTTGGCAGAATACATGAATAGGATAGTTAAGAAAGCATACGGGACACTTTCTTTCATCAGTCGTGGTATAGAGTATAAGAGCAAGGAGGTAAGTTTGGAGTGTTACAGAGTGTGGGTGAGGCACAGCTGGAGTATTCTATGCAGTTCTGGTCACCTTACTACAGGAAGGGTGTGATAGTTGTAGAAGTGGTATAGAGGAGGTTCACCAGAACGCTGCCTGGGATCGAGAAATTGAGCTATAAGGAGAGACTAGATAGGCTTGGATTGTTTTCTTTCGAGCAGAGAAGCCTGAGGTATATGGATAGAGAGAATAGAGAGCAGCTGTTCCCTTGGTTGAATGATCAATCGTGATAGGGCATAGTTTGAGGGTAAGGGGCAAGAATTCAGACAGAGTTTGGGAAAAAAACGTTTTCACTCCTCAAGCGACAGGAATCTGGAAGGCACTGCCTGGGAAGATAGTGGAGGATGGAAACCTTACAACCATTAAAATATATTTGAATGAATACTTCAAATATCATAATATTCAAAGATATAGGACAAGTGCAGGAAATTGGGGTTAGCACTCTTAGTGGTAGTTATGTTGGTGCAGATTGGATGGGCGTAGAACCTTTTCTGCACAAGGCCATACTAATTTTGAAAGGGTTAATGGATTAACTACTTCAGTCACCTTTAGAAAATGACCATTTGCACTAAAGTTTCTTCCTCCACTTCCAAAATGAAAGTGCATTTTCTGACATTTTCTGCTGCATCTAATTTTTCATAATTCTAAATTTAACATTGGACTTAGTGTAAATACAATACAGCTGCACCACATGAAATATAAAGCAGAATAATCATAAATAGTCTACATTTACATTATTTATTTGATTAGTCATGACTTGAATCAACATTAAGTGAGCTTTTTAAATAGATTTCACTTTACAAAGAACTCGTCTATATTTACTTAATTCCTTTAAAAAAACCCATGTCTTTTCTATTGAATAAGAATCTGGCTAAGAAATGGTGCAATTATAAAATTTTATTTCTTTTCCATAAAACCCTGGAATCAGCATGTGTGTTACATAAAAATTGACAGTAGTCCTATGCACAAAAGTGAGTGGATGAGGGCTAAAGTTTCCTGATTCTCAGTCTCTTTCAGACTAGTTAGTCCACAAAAATTGGGATTAAGGGAACAAGCCCATCACTTGTCAGGCATTTGTCAGTACATTATTAATCCAATGCTCAATCTTTCCCAGATTGAAATTGTTCATGTGCATTTTCCAATACTCTGGTCTAATTTACTTTTAAGGGATAAACAAAATTCCCAATTGTACAATTTGTAGCATGTTGAGCAGATCCTAACTCTGAATAAGGAAAGAAACAACTGTATGAAATTTGGCTAAGTTGAAAGCTAGCTGGCAAAACATTCAAGGCTATGAAGAAACCATTTCCTCTATGATGTCCTGGACCTCACTTTTATTACCTACAACACCTCATTCCCTCCCAAGACATCTTCCCATTATATCGTAGGAGGTGTAACTCACCCTTCATTGTTCAAAACTCCTAAAAAAACCGTATGTATCTCTTTCTTTTGGGGTATTTGGAAGATTTATTATTGTTATTTCTTATATAGATTCTCTTGTACGGCACGCTTTCCAGTAAATTGATGACTGTGTCTCGTGCCACTTCCTGTTTGCATCCAGAATTGGAAAAATAATTTTGTTACTAATTTCCACCCTTCTCTTACTTTCACCTGGTTTAACTCTGCTACTTCCTCACTTGGCTTCTTTGCCTCATTTCTGGAGATAGACTGTCTATTAATATTCATGAAAAACCCACTGACTCACGCAGTTACCTAGACTACACTTTCTCATACTCTGCTTTCTGCAAGCACACCATTACGTTCACCCAGTTTCTGTATTTCTGTCACATCTGTTCTAATAATGCTGACTTCCACAGTGATACTTCCAACATGTCTTTTTTTTTCCCAGTCAGGAATCCCCATTCCCACTGAAAGCCCTTTTGACATTTCTTGCACTTTTGCCATTGAATCTTAATGTTTCTCTTCGGGCCATAGTACAACATAGATTGGGTGACCACTTTGAGGAACACATTTGCTCGATCGGTTTGATCTCAGCTTTCCAGTTGTTTGCCATTTCAACACACCTTCTGGGCCCAATGCTCAGATTTGTGATGTGGATTTGCTAATGTTTCAGTGGAGACCAATGCAAACTGGAAGAACAATACCCCATTTTCTATCAAGGTACTTTACAGTCATCAAGACTGAAAATTGTGTTCAATTGCACACCTTTGACTTCCATTTTGAAATTTATACCCTACACCCTGCATTATTTCTGTGGTGTTGTTTTTCTTTATTCTGCTATTAACACCTACTATGCATTTAAATTTTTCCCTTGTTCCGCAACCATTACCAGTTCCTTTGCCTTTTGTTCTTTCTATCTCACGGGTGCAATGACGAAGCCAATATCATTTGGAAGCAAGATAAATTTTTATAGTGATTATGATAAGTGAAAATTTAAATCACCCAATTGGTTAATCAGTAGATCAGGAAAGTGAAAGCTTGATCAGCGAGAAGCTGAGAAATAAAGGCTGAGATTCAAACAGGGTTGTGGACATGCACGAGGATGAAAAAGTTTCACCCAGAGCACAGTGCCACGTGTATCACAAATTGAGTCTTTTCTAGGCCACAGGGGATTATGGGAGCAATGGCTGCCATTATCCCATCCCCACCAATTGATTGAATCACTGCACTAAAAGAGAAGCAAGAAGGACTGCACGTGGAGGGGCCAAGAAAGCAAAGGGGAATTGGTTATTGCACTTAAAGGTGATTAACGTGAAATAAAGGTTGTGTAGTTAATACATGCACTGGCGAACATCCTGAAGACTGTTGTGTGCAGTTGACGTCATCGGCTCTGTGAATGCAGGTGTGATGGCTGACAGCCATTTTATTCTCCATTTTAGCATGTGGACAAATTACTCCATTTGTTCTTTTGGCATCTTTGATCACTCTCCCTCTAATCTCACCCTGATGTTTCATTCTGTTCCACTTCCACACTGCCAATCTTTCATCTCTCTCTGGTTCTGAAGAAGATTCATATTAGAGCTGGAACATTGGCACTCTTTCTCTCTCCATAGGAGTTACTAGACATGTTGAGTTTCCCCAAGACTTTCTGTTTTTATTGTAGAAGGTTGAGCATTCCTGTTTGGAATAAATGAGGATGAAAACTGTAAGAAATTAAGTCGCAATGGTTCTGAATAATGCATCTGGTAGCCAGTGACATGAACATTTCTTCTCTGAAATTCATTAATTCATTTGTTTGGGAAGCAACTTTGACTGGAGTATTGTGTATTTTCCTTTGCAATTTCCTTGTTAGTATAAAAAAAATCACCGTTAACTAGAGTGTTGACAGTATAGTAAAACAGCTTCTCTGTGCATCATTGTACTGGGAGAGCTTCAGTTAAGTCATACTAGTTGCACAGGCCTCTAAGGATTATTGATTGGTACTTCCACGTTGCAAAGTCGACCAGTGGTCTCCATAGACTTGCTGACATGAAGGCAGTTAATTCAATTTCACTTCACATTGTTTGAACTAATTTAATGAGAAATGCTCACACAGATTGAAGCAGATGTTCATCCTTTCTAAAAACTCTTAAATTTTCAAATTTGGCTTGTTCGATGCTAATTTTATGGTTGTGTTGTTAGCAAAATGTAACAGAGTTTTAGATCTATACA
This sequence comes from Chiloscyllium plagiosum, assembly GCF_037043375.1. Lineage (NCBI taxonomy): Eukaryota > Metazoa > Chordata > Chondrichthyes > Orectolobiformes > Hemiscylliidae > Chiloscyllium > Chiloscyllium plagiosum. The sequence continues at coordinate 27,048,747 of NW_028270142.1, read as the reverse complement.
CTCCAAAACCTGGCCAAATACACATAATTAATAGAAGGAGATGAAATCAACAATTAGAAGCTAAAAACTTGTGTACTTCTATTCAAAACAACATACAAGTGCAGAACTAGAAGATTAGTGCAGAGTATTGCATCTTGAATGATAGAAACTGATAAAATATTTCTGGTCTGAAAGACTTCAGTTTGCTTGCATATCAAGAATAAGAGGTAATTTTTTTATGATCTGATATATTTGAAAGTAAGGACTTTCATGATTATTGACCTATTTATCTTACTTGGATGTTTTTATTTGGGTGTGTTTGGAATTGGTAATAAACATACAGATGATGAAAAGCCACATTGGGAACGGAGTGGCTATTGAACAATCAGTTTTGAATCAATGCCACTAGTTTGAATTTCTAACTGAGCTAAAATAGGGGCACCAATATATTTTAACACTAAAAATGTTGATAGTGTAAATTAGGAGAAATTGGTTCCACTATCAGCAACCATGGGATACTGATATATGACTGTTGGCAACAAAGACAAGAAGGTGATCAGAATTTTACTTTAACTAATGAGTTGTTATGACCTTGAGCACACTGCCTGATAGAGTGGCAGAATCAGATTCAATAATAACTTTAAAAACAGAATTGGAGATGTACTGTAGATTGAAAAGTGCAAAGAGATAAGTGGAAATAGCAGGTAAGTAGGTCTAATGAGTAGCTCCTTTAGAGAGCTAGTACAAACTCAAAGGGCTGAATAGCCATCTTCTGTATTAAATGATTCTATAAGATTATACATTGTAACAAGACACTGGAACTTTTGTTGAAATAAGCAGATTCTTAATATGATGTACTATTTGGGATTCAGTTAAGTAACATGTTGCACTGGAGGAGAATTACAATGAAGGTGCACATGATAAATGTTATCTCTCTGTGAACATCCCTTAATATTAATGTTAAGATCTAGTTGTACAATCTGGATTTTGAGTTGGATTTAATTTTGAAAAGATTGGCAACCTGACTCAATAATATGTCTGTTTGCTGAGCCATGTCTCCCTGCATGTATTGTAACCTGTTAAGTACTAAAACCCCTTGAGAAAGTGTTTTCATTATCTCACCTCTTACAGAACATTGTAGGATATTAATTTTCAGCAGCATTGATACTAAATTTCACCTTTGTTTAGCAGCAGTATGAATTCGGCTTTCTTTTTAACTTTACTGCGTCTTCTCATCTCTTTGACAACGGTACTCAGTGATAGTGTTCTTTTCACTTTAACTATTGTAGAATTTAAAAAGAAAACAAATTGCTTTTATTGAGATGTATAAAATTTATCATGTTTCCTTGAGTTATTGTTGAGCTCAGAGTACTGTACATGCTGTGTAAATTCAGCTTCTCTGCCAATGCTGAATAAACACCACTATACTGCAGGGTTTGCTAACAGGTTAGTTATGGCTCTTAATTTGGATCAAAGGATTGTGATTTTGACACATTTTAAAATTTAAATGTGCTGCCTAGAGAATTTTTAGTTTACATACTCAGCAGGTTGGCATTAGTGATTTGTAATGCATTTTCTAAAGCAATGTACAGTGGATTCTTTCTATACTCTGTTCTCATCGACTTGCTTGAGACAAAATATGTAATTTCTGTATTTACGAGGCAGCTATTGTTTCATGGTCATGGCTCACTGGAGAATGCTGCGCTAAGGAATCTGCTGTAATTTTACTCCTATTTCATATTCAGTATCTTTTATTCAGAAATAATATGCAGGATACTGTTTTGATGGAAGTCCACTTCATATGCTTTAATGTATATAGGAAACTAAATTAAAAAAGTTACCAGGCAGCAGAACTGAAAAGATCCTTATTTCTGTATTAGCGATTTGCCAGTAATTCAACAATACCCCCTTACGGTTTATAAGTGTTGCAAATGTAGTACTGAATGCTCCCTGTATAATACAGGCTTTTGTTTGCACTAGTGAAGCTGGCTATAACTCAGCCACAACGCATTTTCTCTTGAATTTGTACGTTCAGCCTTGCCTGTGGCAATAAAACTTGTATGACATGGAAAGACATATGATATCCTCTGTGTAACTCCTGAACAATGAGAACACAGTTTCTGTGGCCATTGTTTGGGTGGAATTTAAAATGGTCGCAAAACACTTTGTGTGCCGGTGAGTGTGGTCTGACAATTAATCCACTTGTAACACTGTTGTGGTCTTTTAAAAAATATTTTTCCCTGCGGTGTCAACTTTGGAATTGACTGAAGTCAATAACAAAGCAAAAACAATAAAGATTCGCCTTTGTGAGTTGGTATCATTTTTCAAAGATTGTGTGTGGTAAATGGCTTATTTTTTTCTTCTCCATGCAAAAGACCTTTCCACCTTGTGTACTAGATATTTTTAAAAAGTATGTTTTAATGTGGGTCTGGCACACTCTTCTGCCAGCTTTGAGGCTGTGGGGCAGACTTGTGCAATAGTAAGAAAAAATCCCCATTTAAAAAGTTGTAGCTTGTGTTGTCCATTCAGTTCCATTTTAAACCAACCTGAAGCAAAAATGCTGAAAAAACTCGAATGTGTTTTTTTTGAAGGTTTTGTGTGCTGTGAATATACTTCAGAATTTTACAGCAACCTGGCTGATTGCCCAGTTGCAAATCACAAAGATGTCCAACTTTCACTGAGGTTTTCTTTACTTGTGCAGAATTTTATCAAACCATTCATCAACTGTAGAATTATGGATAGCTGGGAGTGATTATAAAGCAATAATCTAATTGTGTGTAGTTTAAATGGCACCCTATAGTAAAAGAATGAGATTAAATCACAATCTTGCAATCTCTTCCTTGTATCTTTATAATGTATATGGTATTCATTTGCATGTAAGGGGAGTGGGTGGCATTCAGTTTTTGGTCGGTTACTGTAGTTGTGAATCATAACGATTCTTGTGCAAAGTGTCAGTATGGCTCAGTAGATAGTGTTCATTCTTTAGTTCCTGGATGGAATCCCGCTCTAGCATTTGAACTTGCAATCTGTGCTCGAAGATGTAGAAGTTGCTGCTAAGGCTGGTATACATTGCTCAATCCTAGTTGTCTTGATACTGTGGTCATTAACCTTCTTCAAATGCTGGTTGTAGTTTTATGCAACTTAGTACTTTGCTGGGTTATCTCAGGGATAGTTAAGAGGTGACCACACTAGCTTGGGTCAGACTAATGCAAAGACAAATGAAAACATACAAATTGGATGCAGAAGTAGGCAATTTGGCCCAGCAAATGCAATTCTTTGAGTAAAAAAAAATTCTCCTCATCTCTGTCCTAAAAGGGTGACGCTTAATATTTAATAGTGCTCTGTAGTTCTAAACCAACAAGAGGGAACATCATTTCCACTTTCTGGACCATTCAGGGTATGATATGCTTCAATCAAGTCACCTCTCACTTTTCCGGACTCCTTTGGAATCAGGTTCGCCTATCTTCGTAAGGCAATCGACCCATTCCATGTATAAATTGGTAAACCTTTATTAAGGACACCAAAAATGCACACAGTATTTGAGATGTAGTCTCACCGATGCTGTATATAACTGAAGGATACCTTCTTACTTTACGTGGCATTCTTTTAAGGATGGAATAAAAGATCACTTTCTTGTTTAACCATCTGCTTACTTGCCGTACCTGCATGCTAACTTTTTTGTGGCTTGCATTAAACACCTATATCCCTTTCCACCTGAGAATTCTGCAACCATTCTCCATTTAAGCAATAATTCAGCTTTTTGCCAAAGTGAACAATTTCACACTTTGCCACATTACACTCCATCCATTGGATTTTTTTGCCCTCTCACTCAACCTATCTAAATCCATCTGCACCTTTCTTATGTCCTCTTTGCAACCTACTTGCCCACCTATCTTTGTGTCATGACAAATGTAATTTCACTTCCTTTATTGAATTAAACTGTAAGAGGTTGAGGCTGCAGCTCAGACCTGTGCAGGGCCCGACTTGTCAATTGTACGATGGTTGCTGTCCTTCTCTATAGAGCATTAGTGAAACAGTTGGTTAGTTACATCAATCTGATGGCTTTATGGCTACTTTCACTGATGCCAGCCATGTATTAATAGATTAATTAAAGTGAAAATCGAATTAAAATCGTAAACTGATGCAGTTTGAATTGTGCTCTCTAGATTATTGGTCTGACTCTCCGGGTGAACAGCAACCATATTCACAATGGCCTATTCATAGCACTGCTGTTATCTCATAATGTAGTCGATGTCTTTATTGCACCATTGGTGGCTGTACCTTAACATTCAGATCCTGAGCTCTTGAATATTTCCTTTGATCTCATTGATTCTCCACCAAAAGGACTAACTTTCATAGTCTTCCCTTTGCCAGGTTTTGTCATTTGAACTAACATCTCTTTTGGCTTGGTGCAAATTTGCTCAAAGGATATCAGTGTCGCTGGCTAGTCATTTATTGCCCATCCCTAGTTGTCCTTGAGAAGGTGCTGGTGAGTTGTCTTGGAATGATGTAGTTCCATTTGGTGTAGGTAGGCACACAATGGCATTAGGAATTGAGTTTCAGAATTCTTAACCAGCAATACTGCAGAAATGGTGATGTATTTCCAAGTGAGGATGGTGATTGGCGGGAGGGGAACTTGCAAGTATTGGTGTTCCCATGTATCGGCTGCCTTTATCCTTCCAGATGGTAGTGGTTGTCGGTTTGAAAGGTGCGTTCTAAGGAATCTTGGTGAATGTCTAAAGGACATTGTTCAAATATTATAGCTGCTATTGAGCACCAGTGGTGGATTGGGAGGATGTTGGTGGATGTGGTGCCAAACGTATGAGATGATTTGTCCTGGATGGTGTAAAGTTTCTTGAGCATCATGAAGCTGCACTCACCCAGGCAAATGGGGAGTATTTCATCACACTCCTGACTTATGCCTTGTAGATGTTAGAAAGGTATTAGGGAGTCAGGAGGTGAGTTACTTGCTGAGAATTCCTAGCCACTGTGTTCATATGGCTAGTCCAATTCACGATTTTGGTCAGTGGTACCCCCCCCCCCAGGTGTTGAATCAGAAATAGTAATGTTTATAGAATCATAGGTTCCCTACAGTGTGGAAAGAAGCCATTTAGCCCATCGAGTCTGAGGTGCATCCCACCCAGACTTCAGTCTCCATACCCATAACACTGCATTTCCCTTGGCCACTCCACCTAACCTGCACTTCCCTAGACTTTATGGATAATTTAGCATGGCCACCTAACCTGCACATTTTTGGACTCTGGGAGGAAACCAGAATACCTGGAAGAAACCCACACAGACACTCGCCCAAGGGTGGGATTGAACCCAGATCCCTGGTGTGGTGATGCACTGTTCTAAGAACTAAGCCACCATGCCACCCTTCCATAAATCTTCTTTCCATGAAGTTTATTCAAAGGAAGTAACTCTCAAATGATTAACATCTTAAAAAAAAGTATACAAACTTTTATTTGGACTCTGTTATCAAAGCCTATTTTTTAAAGTCTTGGATTCATTTGCCAAATCCATGATTTCATCCACATCCCCAGCTACAAATCTTCTCAAGAATGCTTATCTTTCAATAAACTCTTTAAACTTTTAATCAAGCACTGAACTTGGAGACCCCCACAGATAATTAAAACTCAGGCAAGTATTCACCATAACATGTAAATTATCTTTGGGGAAATGTCAACAAAGGGCTGCCTTAAAACTGCAGGACCAGATGCTATTCTTTTTTCCCCACCAGCTCCTGTTGCATGAAGCAATGTGGCAGAACTCTTACCTCACTGGCAGCTTTAGCCTTTGCTTTTAAAGTTTAAAGAATGTGGTATTTAATACAATTACAGATAATGGTAATCATACAAACCTTACAAGAACATTTACATCAGCTTTACTAGCTTGTGACTCCCAGACTGCAAGTTAAAGCCCTTGCAATATCCAAAAAAAGGAATCTGATTGAACTCAGCACTGGATTTTGCCAATTTGGAGCATGTAGTGAATATTGACGAAGGTTATGACAAAATCCAGGAAGATATTAACAAGAATGCACCATGCATATGATAGGGCAGATGAACATCAATGTTTTCAATTACAAAGTCGTAAGCATTGGTAGGACTACAAAGCTGGTTACCTAACCTTTAGAAAATAAGATCACAAATCAGGTAGAGATGTGAAGATATCCAGGAGCATGGATACAAAAATTATTAAAGTAGCAATGCAAGTTAACAAATCCTAAAATGTTAATAGAGCTTTAGGGCTCAGTTCTGGAGAGGCATTTGAAAGCTGACTATTCAAGTCTCTAGTACTGTATAATATTCCCTCATTAATTTGTCTGATGTACAACAACCTAACAGGATTTGTCTATGACTCCCTCATTAATGAAGACACCAAACAAAATAATTCTTTATAACAAGCCCCTTGCTCTTTTGTCCTTTTCTTCCTAAAAAAAATTATGGCTCCCAAGAATGGAATGAGACATCATATTAGTATGAATTAAAATGCATATTGAATACACATTCTCTTTTGATGAAATGTAACAATGCAAACCACATTTAAAATATCTACCAATGAATGCTAGATGAAATTTAAATTGTGTGCAAACACTGTTAGAAAATCAATAATTGAAGCTAAAAAGAGTTTGAAAATAAGATGTAGGCTTCACAAAAGCTAGGTCAGATGTTTCAAATGGATGGTTTAAATCATTTGCTACTCTGGTACTTATCCTGTGCACAGCATCAGATATTGATTGTGCAACAAAGCTTCGGGAGTATGTGAATTACATGCTACATTTCATCACAAAGAAATATGGCAGTTTCTTGGGGCATTTACTCTGGTTGTACTTAAAGCACTGATCAAGCTACGAAAGTGCTTTTCCTCACCTTGTACCTGTGAAACCTGAAAAGGTTTGTTGCTGTTTTTTAGTTTGCTGTATTATTGTTTCAACGTACTGTCACTTTTTTAAAATGGATTACCATCATCATGTTCCTGAATCCTGTACATTATGCAAATAGTTAAATCTGTCATTGTGAAGTAAATGTACACTTTTTCAAATGCTGTGACAGCACATTCTTTGTCAAGCTGACTGATGTATCTGTAGAGCGTTGCCCTAAATGTGTATAAAAAGTATTTGAAGTAAGATTTGGCAGTGTATGCAAGAATTGTATCACAGCCAATTTTTTTTTTGCTTTAGTGTTGCTCTGTTCTATGACAAATTACAGATGGATTATTGGCTCAGGTTCCATACAGTTCCTTTCTGTTCTTTCTCCCCCCTGCTTTTACCATTATTTTTTTCCAGTAGAACTACAGCTGATGGTTCTGAACATAGAAGGTGTATTATGTTTCATTGTCAATTACAGTTTGGTGCTGCGAGGTTTACTCTGACCCAGCAACTCCTCTTGTTGGTAATAATTCAATGCTGTTGCTACTGGTTTGGTAAATCCTGCAGTGCCTGGACCTTCAGAGGCTCTGAAGAACAGAGAGGCTAACAGCTAAACTTGTAACACTAAACTTACTTTTATTAAGTTGTATTTATTGTTGATTCAGAATAATCTTCCTAAGCGGGAGAACTCACTTCTTTCCAATAATTTGACTTGCACCAAAACATTTCAGAAACATTTATCATAAATTTATCGATTAAAGTGTTTTCAAATTTCATTATGCTTAAAAACATTCTTGACAGTCATGTTTGAATTTCATGTATCTAGTTCAAGTATGTAGTAGATGTTCTGAATTGAAGTAATCATCAGTTCAAAATTAAGATTCTTTTATAAAGTTTCTTGTGTTGAAAATTCTGTTTAAACATAAAACTAAATGGCTAATCAATAGTTCAGTACATATTGCAAATAAGATCTGCTGTGCTATATGCAGTTGCTCAATCTATTTCTCATCTGTTGCTTCTTTAGGATTTTGGCTTCATTTTACTGTCACTAATAAAATCATATTTACATGATTGTTAGAATTAAATAAATAAAACCTGAGTTGTGAAAGACACAAAGAATTGTGTGTTATGAGCACAATTCTTCAATCCCTCATGTGGGGTGGGAGCCTGGGGGGGGGATAAAGTCTTTGAATGAAGAAACCACCACCATCTATATAAGCATTATTCATGAAGGGAGCTGTTTTGTCCGACTGCTGTGTCCGATGGTGTAGGCCAATGAAAACAACGCAGTTTCTCAATGCTTGGCAACCACTTGCAGCATCTCTCTGGTTTTTCAGAAAGGGAGGTGCTTCTGCTGTAGAAGGATGTTCTTATGCAATGCTGTACAATTGCTTCTCATATCAGGAGTTGAAACCCTATCATATGTTGGATGTGCTCTCAACCTCATGACACAGTAGAGTCCAAAGTGGAATGGCAGCTTACAAAATGGAGTATTGTAATAGGCATTTGTGAAATGTTCCGTAATTACTGACCACAACTATGTATATAAATCTGCCTTTATAATTGCATCACGGGAATGGATATGTGGTTTTCACAACCTCATCACTGGACTCTATAAGATCATCAATCTGTGTGAAATATGTTGTACCTATTGTTGTCTCCTCTGTCAGATGACAAAGTGTGTGTGACAGAGTTGTGGTTTAGTTGAGTACAAACATGCATTGTTTAAAAACAAAGCAACATTATATACATGAATAGATGTTTAAATTATTTATAATATAGTATATCTGTATCAACCTGTATTGATATAAATCTAGAGCACAGTTCAAAAATCTGTATGTGTAATTTAACTTACTTCTCTCAGCTGCTTTTCTATTCTTTTTATGTCAACTTTTTTTTTCATCAGAAATTCCAGATTCCATTTCTATCATGGATTTGGCTGGTGTAAGCTTGCTGAATCTGGACACCAAGTTGCCAGGAATGAGTCAGGTTTTCTTTCTCATAAAAATATTCAGCTATCCTTTTTTGCCTTAGCAGCTGAAATTTCTGTGACCAGAATAAAGTTTAAATAAGAAATTTCATTAGAAGTTAATTTAAATTATCCACTGAATCGTTATTTGTACTTTTTAATACTTTCATTAACATATTTGATTGAAGGTTGTAACTTTTCCCAAAAACTCCTAGATTTGATACTTGCGCACAGAACTAAAATGCTTTGAACTACATTTCTGCATTCTGACTGTGATTTCCCAGAAATGATCCATATCATACATTTGACTGCACCAACAACGTTTATTTAGGTAGAGGCTTTGACATTATTACCACATCCTGAAGTGCTAATATTATTCTTAACCTTCTACTGTTTTCTTGCCAGTTATTTATTTTTAACTTAGTTTTGTGAAACACAAGGGTATAGTTTGAATTTCTGCTGAGGTAAAGTTGAACTTTTTAAATTGTAATAACTGTGTGTGATGGATGAGGATAAACAATACTGTTTATTGTATGTCTACTATAGTTTTGTTTTGTATTCCATTAAGCTTAAGCCGAGAGAGAGTTTCAGATTGGGGTTAGAAATTGGAGAAAGAATTTTACTTCAGGCTAATATTAAATCAATTTTCAAATTAAAACTGACCTGGATTAATATTTTGTATCTTACTTACAGGTTTTCCTCCATTAATTCTGTGTGTTTTCACCCCAGTTATATATCTGTCAAGTCTTATGGTTCCTGCTGTGCCATGTTGCTATTAGGATTAGTGGAGGTTTGAGAAACAAATTTTCACCCAGAGGTAGTGGGAATTTGGAACTCACTGCCTGTAAGAGTTGTAGAGGTAGAAACCCTCATAGCATTTAAGAAGTATTCAGATGTGCACTTGCGATAGCAAAGCAGAGAAGGCTAAGTGCTAGAAAATGGGATTAGAATTGTTGGGTGGCTGTTTTTGACCAGCAGGGATGTGATGGGCCAAAGGACCTTTTCCTGTGCTATCGATCTCTGTGACTGAATAATGTACACATCAAAACAATGCCACATCTTTCTCCTTTCAATGTCATTTTCCTCCAACTGTTTCGTCCATCCTCGTTGTTGTTTGTATTATCTTCATCCATGGCACAGTTTTTCATTGGCTGTTGACCAGTCTCTTGTAACCTCAAGTGGTTGCCTAGTCTCCATCTCCTTTGCGCCCTTGTTTGTCATAGACAACTCTAGTCTTATAGCGATCAACCCATCAGTTGCTTGCTGTTTTCTTGAACACTGCTTCTGCTTTGGATACGGCCAGCAGCAGATCTTTGGCAATAATTCTCAGTGGTGTTCCCTTTCTAAACCATAGATGTTACCACTTCTCTGGGATGTCGTGGTTACAGAGTTGGGGCAGAGTTAAGGTGTTGGGGTAACAGTTCATTATGTTATCATTCACTGCTACAGGGCGGGGAAGCCTTGATACCTCCTTCACTCCCCAGTTAATTTGAAGAAAAGCTAGTTTTAAGCAAATTATTTGAAACTGGTGGAGTCTTTTCCAACCTTGAAATTGTGTGATGAAACCTATTCCTAAGCTTTGGTGCAAATGTCGATGACCATGTCAATGCTAGGAGCAAGAGTAGACCATTCCGACCCTTGAGCTTGTTCCACCTTTCAATGAACTCATGGTTGTTCTGGGTTCAAAGTCCATTTATTCATCTTGGCTCCATTTCCAGAAATACCCTGAGTTAGCAAAAGTTTATTGATTTCAAATTTAAAAACATTAATAAAACTAAAATCAACTGCTTATAGAGGGAGAGTGTTCCACAATTTCTCAGGCTTGTCATGAAAGAAATGCTCTAAACATCTCTCCTGAATGGTCAGGCTCTGATTTTCAGTTTGTCCCATGAATGTAAACCCACACATTCATGGAAAAGTTTTGAATATATTTTCTTGTTACAGCTTGTCCCACTCTACTTGGGGTCACCACAATATTGATTGATTGTCCTTCTCCATCTTCGCCTGTCTGTCCCCTGTTTCCCTCCCAATCTTGTCATGTTACATTCTCTCAACACTGCATCGTTCTGTCTGGTCTTAGGCCTTTCTCTTCCCTTTTCAGCAGTCTCCTCTTGATTTGATTTAATTTGATTTGATTTATTTGTTTTGCTTTTGTTTGTGAGTGGTACAGACAGATCATAGCAAACAAGGACATACAGATCCTAGGGTGCTCAGACAGAGTGAGGTATACAAGGTTCCGGCCACACAGGAGATGCACTAAGCAAAATCAACATTAGCAAGAACAATATTATTTGAAGTTAATGAAGTCCATTCAGCAGTTTAAAAACCCAGCTCACCACATTTCCTCTCTCTTTCCACAACAGATGTCTCAATCTCTTCTCAGCTACCTGTTTTGATGATGCTGCAATCTTCATTGCTCCCCCCCCACTAAAATATGGTTCCTGATATTGTCCAGTCTTATCACAACACATATCTATCTCAGCATCCATATGTCATTAGTATCTAGCCATTGTTTCTCTGTTCTTGAGGATGATTATGTTCTGTAATTTCTAACAAGGTCAGTTTGTGAGTTATGTTTTAGATTGTTCTTGTCAATTTCAGCAATACTTGTCTATTATATAATAGGTCACTGTACTTTGTCCAATTACTCAAATCAGATATAAACCATAGCTTAATTTCTTTGCTGCTTTTCATCTAATCTATTAGCACTGTTCAAAATTTAAAAAAAAAAGCTCTTTCACATCAGTCCTTTACCTTCTGTATATTGCAGGGAATTATGGTCTAGTTTATGTTATTTCTCCTCATCAGTTAACCCTTGGAGCCCTGGAAAATCTTCCAAAGCCAATATATTCTTCCTAAGGTGTATTACCAGGACAGTACCTTAATAGGGGAACAGATGAATTCAAGCAGATGGAAAGATGGTAACCTTTCTTATGCGGAATAATAAAACTTTCTACAAGCAATTAGTATGAAGTTGAGGCAACAAGTTATTTGACCCTATATCTGATAACTATGTCAAGCTCAGTTATTCACTATTTGCGTATTGGAAGAGACTGAAATATGAATGTTCATTGAAACTGGGATTTCACTCTGCCCAGCACAGTAACATGTTGTGTTACCATTCACCTCCATGCTGCTATATTATTTTGAAAACGTGACCCTTTTTACTTTTATTATTTCTAACAGCAATTTTTTAATTACAGCAGTATTTCTAAGGTTGACGCCAGATAACCTAACATATATTGAACAGAGATGGCGGGACTCATTTCTTTTACCTGTGGAGTCTTAAGACATGTGGGTATTGCTGGGTAAATGCACTGTAAATCTAGCTCTGTAAGATAGCTTGAAGTTCCCATCTGATGACTGTTTGCAAAACCTGATGTTGAAGCGTTTGCAACCACCTTCAGTCAGAAGAGCTGATCCTTAGCAACCTCCCCCTTCACTGACAATCTCCATGAATCACAGTCATGTCTACCATGCAATGCTTCACATTATTCACAAATGTTTAGTGAGCTTGCAGCTTCACACCCAGATTACACAATTGTGTACAGTACTCACGATCAGCCACATTAACCAAATAATTTTGATCATGCTTATTGACAAGGTCCCTCTCTGTTGCAGGAGAAGGTAGCGTATAACTGAATACAGTAGCACTGAACTAACAGGGGACAGGCACAGTTGTATCACTTTAACCCCATAGAAGAAGTGGTAGTTGCCATCATTGAATTAGCCAAAACTGAGACCAGCATCAGTGCTGAGACCATTGAAGATTATGGTATCATCATAACAAATCCTCCTCCTCCTCCCACAACCACTTCTGACTTACAACCTGGAGATGGTGTAATTCTTCCTTCTGTACCACTCCCTTCACTGCAACCTTACTCTTGTGTCCTTATCCTTTCAATTGCCAAAGAACTTCTGTCTGCCCAGACTGAAATTGAACAGAAGAGAAGAGTAGGAAGACCGTAGTGGAAGAGTAGGAAGACCGTAGTGAAAGAGTGATTTTGTCAGTCACTCTCACACAGGCAGCCACCAGATCTGATACGGGCAGTATTCTTTAGAGGATAGCTTGGATGTGAAATCTTCATGTGGTGAGACACTAGGTGAAGTAAACTGTAAAATTTCCATAGTCTCTTACCAGGAAATAGGGCTGGTCTCTTAGTGGAGACAGATGGTGGTTTAGACTGAGGATCACCACATCTCAGGCAGGGAGAAAGGTTGAAAAGGAGAATCCTTTATGGTAATCTCAGCCAGTGTGGGAAATTAACCCACAATGTTGGCATCACTCTACATCACAAACCAGCCATCCAGCTAACTGAGCTCAACCTGGGTACTGGGCAAAGACCCAAAGGATACATTGAGTATAGTCACACATCAGCTGGACATGAATAGAATCCCTTTTGCTTCCGATATATCTCAGTGTGAATACCTAATGCCTGAAAGATGTGAAATCATTTTAAAATTGTAGTTCTTGATTTTATGGATATTATATCTTGTGTTGTATTTATGACCTTGTCATCATCAGCAATTGACCAAGCCTGTTAATAAACAATTCATTGGCCAACAGAGATTTTATATCATGTGTAAAGGTTTTGGAAGAATACTAACATGTTATAAAATGTATTAATGTGAATAGTTTTCTTTTTTTGGCTACAGCTGATGTTTTATAGTGAGTTTGTTCAATTCTTGTTATATGGTGTAGAACTCTGGGTTTGAAAGTGTGTAAATCATGTCAGTGTTGCAATATGTCTTGCACACACTTTTGATGCAGACAATATGGTGACATTGGACTGTATAATGCTGAAGATGGAATGAATACATGTTGTGAATGTGTGCTGCATTTACGTCTTTTCAACAATAATTTTTCCTTTTCAAATATTATTTCATGGTGACCTTTCTCTGCTGAATTTAAAGTTAAACAACTTGTGTGGGTTTTATGGATATATATGAGGTCTTGGCAGAGGGGTATTGATTGAGAACCCTGTCAAAATGACCACTTGTAATAACAATTTAACCTGTTTTCACTGGTGTTGCTGCTGTGCTAGCTGGAACAAATGTTGTTAGAGCACAAAATCCAATTCTCACTACAAAAGCAATTTCAGTATCAAATACTTGTAGGGTTGCAGCAGTAGGAATGTGCTAAAAACCTTTTCATATTTTCAGCCAGATTACTCGTCACTAGAGCAAAAAGAAAACACAACCATTACTGTGAAGTTTTGGAAACGCACATTGGGACAGTTAGGGCACGTGGAAACAACACAAGGGTGAATGAATCAGAGATATCTGTCCATTAAATTAGTTCCAGGGAAGAGTTTACATCTGAAAGAAATAGCTTACCTATCTGTCTCCGTAGATCCTGATTGACCTGCTGAGTGTTTCCAGGATTTTCTGTTCTTCCTTCAGGCTTTGAGCATCTGCAATGTTTTTGCATTTTAACTTAATTATTGACGTGTTGGAAACCTGAACAAATAAGCTAAAAGTGAAGAATGTAAAAATGTATTTTACCTTTTTTTATGTTGCATTTGTAAAGAGCAGTGCTCAAATAGCAAATCAGAACACAACGATGGGTTCATCATTCAACTACTCCAATATATTCCTCTATTTATGCTGGGACCAGAAACACCATTGTGCATTGGTATCTTGAGATTTGCGGAATCAGTACACCTCGATGTTAAACAAGACTTCCAGGAAGCACTGAGGTTGGCGAGTGCATTAAATGTATTCTGGATGGGGATCTCAATGTCTACCACCAAGAATGACTTGGTGGCAGCACTACTGATCGAGCTGTTTGGGACCTAAATGGACATTGCTGCCAGACTGGGTCTGTGGCAGATGGTGAGGGAACCAACAAGAGGGTAAAAAACATACTTTGACCTCATCTTTACTAATCTTCCGGTTGTAAATGAATCTGTCCATGACAGTATCGGTAAGAGTGACCAGCGCATCGTCCTTGTGAAGACAACCCCCCCCCCCCCCACCTTTACATTGAGAATAACCTCCATCCTATTGTGTAATACTGTCACCATGCTAAATGGGAAGACTTCAAATAGATCCAACATTTCAGAACTGGACATCCATGAGGTGGAGTGGGCCAGCAATAGCAGCAGAATTGTACTTCAGCACAATCTGCAACCTCATGGCCTGGATATCCCTGTGTCAACCATGATCATCAAGCCAGGGGATCAACCCTGGTTCAATGGGGATGCAGGACAGCATGCCAAGAGCAGCACCAGGCATGCTTAAGAATGAGGTGTCAACTTGGTGAAGCCACCACAGGACTACTTGCATGTCAAACAGCATAAACAGCAAGTGATAAACAGAGCTAAGCGATCCCACAGCTAATGGATCAGATCTGAGCTCTGCAGTCTTGCCACATCCAGTCACGAATGGTGGTGGACAATTAAACAACTCAATGGAGGAGGAGGCACCAAAAGTACCCCCCTCCTCAATGGTGGAAGAGCGTAACATATAAGTGCAAAAGATAAGGCTGAAGAAATCGCAGCAATTTTCAGCCAGAAGTGCTGGGTGGATAATGCATATCAGCCTCTTCCAGTGGTCCCAGCATTGCAGAAATCAGTCTTCAGCCAATTCGATATACTGGGCACTGGATACTGCAAAGGTGAGGGGCAACATTCTAGCAATAGACTTGTGCTCCAGAACTTGCCGCTCCCCTAGCCAAGCTGTACCTAGCCAAGTTACAATACTGGCATCTTTCTGACAATATGAAAAATTGCCCAAGTATGTCCTTTACACGAAATGCAGAACAAATCTGGCCAATTACTGCCCCATCAGTCTACTCTTGATCATCAAGCGATGAAAAGTGTCATCAACAGTGCTATCAAGCAGCACCTGCTCAGCAATAACCTGCTTAGTGACGCCCAGTTTATGTTCCGCCAGGGTCATTCAGTTCCTGACTTCATTACAGCTTTGGTCCAAACATGGACAAAAGACCTGAATTTCAGAGGTGAGGTGGGAGTGATAGCCCTTCACATCAAGGCTGCATTCGACAAGTGTAGTATCAAGATTGCCTTGCAAGCCTGGAATCCATGAATAACAGGGGCAAAGTTTCCTCTGGCTGAAGCCACATATCTGCTACATAAGATGCTTGTGGTTGTTGGAGATCAGGTAAAAACAATGACTGCAGATGCTGGAAACCAGATTTTGGATTAGTGGTGCTGGAAGAGCACAGCAGTTCAGGCAGCAAGTCAGCTCATATCCAGGACATGTCTGCAGGAGTTCCACAGGCTAGTGCCTAAGGCCCAACCATCTGCAGCTGTTTCATCAATGACCTTTCTTCCATCATAAGGGCAGAAGTGGGGATGATCACTGATGATTTCAGAATATTCAGCACCATTCGTGACTCCTCAAACACTGAAGCAGTCCATTGTCAAATGCAACAAAATCTGGATAATATCCCTCACTCAACCATTATCATCAAGCCAGGGATCAGCCTTGGTTCAATGGGGACTGCAGGACCTCATGCTAGGAGCAGCACCAGGCATGCTAAAGGATGAGGTGTCAACCTCGTGAAGCTACCACTGAGGACTACTTGCATGTCAAACAGCATAAACAGCAAGTGATAAACAGAGCTAAGTGATCCCAACAACTAATGGATCAGATCTAAGCTCTGTAGTCTTGCCACATCCAGTCGTGAATGGTGGTGGACAATTAAAACAACCGGTAATCAACACTTGGACCAGGAAAATGACAGGCAATGATAATTTCCAATCAGAGACAATCTAATCATCACTGAACCCCGACTCCCCCCAACTATTGACATGCTTAAGGGTTAGCATTAGCCAGAAACTTAATTGGAATTGCCCCATAAACACAGTGTCTACAAGAGCAGTGAGAGGCTATGATACTGTGGCAAGTAACTCACCTCCTGACTCCCCAAAACATGTCTACCACCAACAAGACACAGGTCAGGAGTGTGATGGAATACACCCACTTCCTTGGAAGGATGTAGCACTAACAACATTCAAGAAGTTTGATACCTTCAAGGACAAAGCAGCCCACTTGATTGGCCCACCTCCAATAGGCATCCATCACCAACACTCAGTAGCAGCAGTGTGTACTACCTGCAAGATGTACTGTAAAAATTCAGCAAAGATTCTTAGACAGCACCTTCCAAACCCATGATCACTTATTTCTAGAAGGACAAGGACAATAGATATATGGCAGCACCACCATGTACAAGTTACCCTCCAAGCTATCTGCCATCCTGACTTGGAAATTTGTCACCATTCATTCACTGTTGCTGGGTCAAAACCATGGAATATCCTCCTTAAGAGCACTATGGGTCAATCTATACCATATAGATTGCACCACCTTCTGAAGGACAACTAGGGACAAGCTATAAAGGCTTGGCCAGCCAACGATGCCCAAGTCCCATGAGTGAATAAGAACAACCTCATTATTGCTACTCACTTTTATTGCTAACAAATAATTTGGTTGCAATGTTACGCTGAGAAAATATTCTAGAAATGCTTTGGCTGTAGTTTGACAGTTTCTCTTGTGGTTTGGTGGTTTGATCATTGGTAGTGAATAACAATGAAGCTGTCTAAACCACTCTTAACGGTTGCTATAAACATTGGTGACCCATTGATGCCTGGTTGGCAAGTTTCTGGCGAATCAAAGCATTTCTGGAACACCCCTTGTGGTCCACTTGTAGAAGCTCAGAAACAAGAAATAATAGATGTTGAGTCTCTGCAAATTTGCAAGACTATTGAGTTCTTAAGAAAAGCGCTAGTTTAGTTTGGGAACATGATCGGTGTGGACTAGTTGGACCGGAGGGTCTGTTTCTATGCTATGTGATTCAATGACTCTATGAATAGGAGTGACCATTCGGTCCCTCAAGTCTGTTCTACCATTCAGTTATATCAAGGCTTTCCTGTATAATTTCATGCCTCAGAAACATAGAATCATTGCAACTTAGAAGGTGGCTATTTGGCTTGTCGTGAGCATGCCGACTCTTGGCATGAGCAACTTGCCTACTGCCACTTCCTTGCGTTTCCATCAACCTTGCAAAATCTTTATAGAATCATTGAGTCATAGAGTCGTACAGTATGGATGTCATACACCCTTCGGTCTAACCAGTCCACACCAAATATAATCCCAAACTAAGCTAGTCCCACCTGCTTATCCTGGCCCATATCCCTCCAAACCTTTCCTGTTCATGCACTCATCCAAATGTCTTTTGTCTTTGGATATTGATCCAGTTCTCTTTGGAAGCCATGATTGAAGTATCCTTCACTACCTCTCAGGTAGTGCATTCCAGATTCCGACTCTTCACTGAGCAAGAAAACCTTTTCCTCATGTCGCCATTGCTCCTTTGGTCAATCACCTCTGGTTCTTGATCCTTCTGGTAACACTTTCTCTCTGTCCATCCAGTCAAAACCCTCCATGATTTTTAACATTACATTGTTCTGTATCCATTAATGCCTTCCCTAAACTAAAATTATATCATGTCAGTTCTGAAAGCTTTGACAATGCCATAACGTTCCATTACATTTTGGAAAAGAGTCTTCAAGATTTCCTGACCTTTTGTTTTGAACAAATGCTTTATGACATCATCCCTGAATGATCAAGTTCTTATCTAAAAGTTAAACTTCATTATTGTGGACTCTCTCACCAACAAAGTAGCGTATAATATTTTCTTCATCACACATGATCAATGCCAGTGCCTAATTCGGTGATGCACCGAATCTTAGAAATCAATGCATTTGCTCCTTCTCCATGGAATCCTTCTCCAGTTGTTGACTAGAATAATGAATCAATTATTGAAATATCTTCAAAAAGATCCTCCTTCAACTGCATTTTAATTTGAGATTGTATGCTTAAGGCTGGAAATGTGGCATATTCTTTACAGCTGTTTGAAAGAGCTTTCTTTATGTGCTCATCACTTCTTAGATGTGTTGTGAAAATTACTTCATCATTGTAAAAGTTATCTGGATGAACCCAAAGATGAGATCTGAGCGCCACCATGCAGATACTGGTTTATGTTGAGGCTTTCAAAATGCATTGAAGCATAAAAGTTACTCTCAATGTCACCACCATGGAAAGAATATTAGAAGATGGAAGGCTTGGATCAAGCTTCATATGTGCCTGGTCATAAAAACTGAGCGCAGTTTTAAAATTGATACACATTCATGCAGTTGCATTTTTAAAAGTTGAAACTTGAAATAATGGGAATAATTAAATCCCTTCTTTAAAAACCATTGAATAAAAAGGAATTGTGCACTAATGCAGAAGCCACTTTGATACGTAAGAATGAGTGCCTCATTTCTCACTTGTTTTATTCCTCAAAATTCAAACTCAACAAGACTTGCTGATGAATGGAAAAACAATGCAAGCAGCATTTAAATCTATGCAACAAGCTTTTTTTTTAAAAAACTGATCCAGCAGACTTAATCTGTTTTCTCTGCAATCACAAACAAGCAAAACCTTTATATTAAGTTGCTAGGACTGCCATTCCTCTGTTTATTAGCCTTTCTGACAGGGATGTCTGTGTGGTAATTAAGGGTGCAGCACTGCTCTGTTCCAGTGTTAAAGTTGAGCAGCATGTATGTATTCCTACATATATATCCAAATCTTTGCTCACAAGCGACAAAATATTGCAGTTTTCTATTAGCAAACAGCCAGTGGAACAATGTCAGTCTCTCATTGAAATTGTTTACTGTCACTTTGCATAAGTTACACTTTTAAGATGATCTGGCATGTACTAAAATATTAAGCCTGTTGTGTTTGGATAATAAATTTTTGTTTTTTTGAAAATTTTGATCTGATACAAAGACAAAACTACTCTGAATAAGCAAAACCTTCAGCTCCACTGACATGTCCCTGTGAAGTGTAACTATTAGGTAACAGTTGAATGCAGTAGAATTTGCACTTCACGCTCATAGTAATACAATATATAGACAATAGTTTTAATCTTTGCTACTGATTCTGGAGAATACATGCTCTACCTTAAACATAGTTTTTGTAGGTGATTGTCCTTTTTAAATTCTAAAATTTTGTGCAAAACTCTCACATATAAAATGAAGTGTTGTATAATTTGAAAAGGAGTCTGTTAACCTGTATTTTAGGTTTGCGTGTAGATGAACAGTTGTTCCTTGTGCCCAACATGAAGTGAACATCTGGATTTTATATTACTTCCATCTGTAAGAATGAGCTCAGACCAAATAATGGGTAAAATCAATCAGACTGGAGAGACTGAATCAAGTCAAATTTGTTAGACAACCCCAACTGGCAGCTTATTGGATGATTTTGACAGTATTTGACTAAATTTAATCTCTGTTTGTCCCTAGACTGTTACTTAATTCGAACCTCCCCTCCCTGCACACATTTCTTTAATATGCAAGCAATACATTTATCAAATTGCCTTTTCTTGCAGACTGTAATTGTATTAGACAAACAGCTGAGCTTGTGGCCTACTTACTTTTATGCAGGAAAGTTGTTCCATGCAGTTTTTCTGGGCTAAGCCTTGGAGCAATTTTATTGAAGAGACCTGTTTCTGGTTGAGCAATTGTACAGATGCTGACTAACGAAAGAGCAGAGGAATTAATTCTGAAGATTCCTGTGGTTGTAAACAGTAGTTCAATTGAGTAATTACATATTCTGAGGTGTGCACTAATATGTTGCTGGAATTTGATTGCTTTGAAATCAATTTCAGTGCACGTGAATTGTCACCTCTCTCGACAAGACGTGTTGGATCCACAGCATTCCTTTTTAATGTGCACATTTTACTTCGACCAATGCCTAAGTTCAAGACCATTAATAGTCCAACGTTAATTTGAAAATTAAAACTTTACACAAAAATCTTTCTGATTTGAAATGCAGATTTATGATCTCTGTCATATGTCACTATTCAATCCCATAACTATGTGCACTGGTGTCAAAGAGAACTGCAGTCATGAAGGATTCACAGAGTAGCTAGAGGCTGCTGAACATAAGTCGTTCATTGACACGCACTGCATTAAAATATGACTGACAGCAAAAGCAGTACAAGTAGCTTGTTATTGGTGAAAGATTAATCACTTGGCATCTTGCTTATTCCCAAATGTAATTGCTCCTCTGTTGGTGACTGTGTTTTTATTTGGTGAGGCCTCAGTTTCAAGAATTCCCTGTCTAAATCTGTGTCTTTTTACTACTTTTTCTTGCTTTCAAATGTTCTTCGTAAACCTATCTCTAACTGTTCCAATATCTTAGTGTGGGTCAGTGTCAATTTTGATGAATAATACTGCCTGGTATCTTGAGATGTTCAATTACATTAAAGGTGCTATATAAATGTATACTGTGACACCTATTATATATACAATAAATTTGTTAATGCCGGTTTAGAAATGGCTTTATCTCTTATCGCTCCTTTTAGATGAACTAGCTGTTTAGTGCCTGTGTGATAAAATGTTGCTTGGCACCATGTTGTGTCTTGATTAATGTTGTTTTTTTTTGCCCTGTGATTTTATCTCTTCCTCTCCCGAAGGTGGTGACCCGTGTTCAGGTACAGTCCTATGGGTACTGGCAACTCATCTGGACCATGATCAAATGGGCATTCTGTGAATCTGGACAATGGGCCTGGGTTTGTTTTTGATGTGCCAGAGACACGATGCCAATTCTGATCCTGTTAGGCTACAAAGTTAATACATGTTTCTGGGAGAGGTTACTTGATAGTGATCTTTTTCTTTCCCTCTTCTTAGTCCAGGGGCACTGAGGCTAATCATGTCAACTCTATCACAATTCTGAAATCAGCTAAATCAGCTCAGACTAAATATCAAACCTGGATCCGTGCCAGTCTGCACAGCTCAGTATCCTGCACTATTCGAACCATTTTCAATGTTTTAGTAGATCTGCGCACATAACATTGGTATAAAATGTTTGTGTGAAGTACAAAACTAATACATTGGACTCTACATCTATTTGTATGTGAATTCACATACTTAAGTTTGAATTCTTCATGACTTGAGAAAGCTGACCTGTGTGGTGTCAACTTGCACCCATTTCTGATCTGGCGTGTTGTCTCCTTTCAGTTCCCTGCTGAAGGCACTCAGTTTTCCCTCAGCCCCACCTCTCTTGATTCCCCATTCTCTCTAAATTATTAGACTCCTTATTTAACAATCAGCTCTAGATGAACAGAAATTTCCTTCAGTTAAATATTTGGGAGAATGAACCCATTTACTTTTCCCCACCACATCTTTGTTCCCTCAACACCAATTATATTCCTCTCTCAGGAAAGGGGATGTGTTTACAATTTGAGACCATATTTGATCTAGAGGTGAATCTCCCACCACACACACAGCCCATCATTTAGACCACCTATTTCCACCTCATTACAGTGCCCACTTCCACCCCTGCTGTAGTTCCTCTGTTGTTGAATCCTTCATTTGTGCTTTTGTTACTTCTAGACTTGACTGTGGGTGCAGCTATACTAACATTCAGTTCCACAATTCTACCCTCTGTAATTCCTTTCTACTAGAGACCATCTAAAAGTAAACTGAGCCAAGAAACCTCTGAGATATCTCGGCTCCTCCAATTCCTGCATCTCTTGAGCACCCCCTGATCATATCATCAGTGGTGGCTCTGCCTTACGTTACCTAGTCCTAAGCTCGAGAACTCCCCGCTGAACATCTTCACCTCTCTATCTTTTCTGTTAAATGACCCTTTTAAGCTGCTTCTTGGAGCAAACCTTTAGACATTTGACCTAAAGTTTCCTTGTATGCTTTGTTGCCATATGTCTCTGTGAAGTGACTGGAAAGATTTTATTATTTTAAAGGCACTATATCAATACAAGATGTTGTTTCTGTAATCTTTTACATAATGTCTTCAATGCATTGTGCACTACAGCTGATTACAGATAAGTACTGAAATCCAACAAAGGACTGTGCAACTTACTCTGTTATACTCAACATAAGGAGAAAGTGAGGACTGCAGATGCTGGAGATCAGAGCTGAAAAATGTGTTGCTGGAAAAGCGCAGCAGGTCAGGCAGCATCCAAGGAGCAGGAGAATCGACGTTTCGGGCATAAGCCCTTCGTCAGCATACTCAGCATAAGCCTCATGACTGGGCTACATTTGTAATTCAGCTGTGGAGTTGAGAACTTTATATTGAGAATATCATTCACACTCTCATCTGAAGAGAGAAAAGGGATATTAAAGCTGATATTGTCAGTGTTGAGTGTGAATTGACTTGACGCCCAAATTTCAGAGAAAGTTAAAAAATTATTGTATTGCTGTTTATATTTATTAGTATTAATTAAAGTTTTCTACATATTTATGCTGTCCTCACTCTATATATAAGAAACATT
Organism: Chiloscyllium plagiosum; assembly: GCF_037043375.1. Lineage (NCBI taxonomy): Eukaryota > Metazoa > Chordata > Chondrichthyes > Orectolobiformes > Hemiscylliidae > Chiloscyllium > Chiloscyllium plagiosum. The sequence goes on along the minus strand of NW_028270142.1, from coordinate 27,025,623 downwards.
TAAATTATTTTTAGTCGGCTTTAAAATACAGGGAGTTATAAGTAAGAATAATTTCAAATTTTTCCCCTTTTTATCACATGATGTTAAAAGTTTTATCAAGATCTAAGCACTGCATCTTTTATTGTCTAAGTTAATTCAGCTTTTTAAGATGATGCTCTTTAAGGATAAGGGAGTTACAATGTACCATTTAAAATAAGAGTACGCACTGACCAAATAGTTTTCATGGAAGAAATTGTCTGCTTTACTTACTGTGCAAAGTACAAACCAAATATGAGACAATAAGCTTTTGGTTACAATGACATTTTGCAACTTAGCAAAAACTGCTTGGTTGAAATCATTGCTGGAAGGGGCAATGATTTATTATTATTATCTATTATTGGGAATAATAGTTTTGGAATCTTCATGACAAATTTTATAACAATACTACATGTTCAGTCTAGTTTTAGTTTTACACATAATAAACAGGTAGCTGTAACTACACTCAGAAAAGTGTTTTTAAGAATTCTTTTTGTTCTGTATACTGCTTTCTTTGGAAGACTGCCCTTGGAATGTAGTATTGAAAGGTCACATAAGAAAACACACTGTTGCCCTGGAATGTGTGCGTTAGCCTTAGATTATTTCCTATTACCAGATTATCAGTGTGACCATTGGCTCACAAAAGGTTTTCGGAGTATGTTGCTTTGCAACCAGCTCAAACCGTGGGAGAGAAGTACTGCAATAGTTTGAAAAGAGAGTTAGCTCGAGTTGCTATGGTTACTCCTGTTGGAAGTAGTATTGTAAACCAAGGCACTCTTAACTGAGGTGCCACAGTATGGGTCAAGGCTTTGTGCATGAATCTGTATTGTAATTGCTACAGAGCTCTTGTCAGAATTTTACCAGAAAACTGTTCCACTTGTAGTAAAAATTGTTAGTTTTAAGAATCTTATAAATCTGAAGAATTAACAAAATTGGATCCGATCTCACCATTTACAGATTTACTGGAAATATGTGAACTAATTAATTGATTAATTCAGTGGGCCCTGATTAACTACTTGTGCAGTATTTTCTTTTTCGAAGCTATATTGTCATTCCTATTTCTTTCCTCCTTTTCTTTCCCTGTCCTGTGCATTGGCTCACAGGAATGCAGCAACTTTCCACTACCGCACCTAAGTTGTCAGTTTTCATGTGTGAGCCCAGGATTGTGAAGGCTAGCGTGTCACTTAGTGGCTGGAGGAGACATCCCATTCTTGAGCCTTACCCTGTCCTCATTTATGACAGCTGCACATTAATCAGCAAAGGTTATGGAAGTTGGATGAATCTAGCTATAATTTTTATCCCTCTTTCAACCTCAGAATGCTCAGGCCGGGGCTTTGCATACCTTTTAGAGTGACTGCTGCTCAAGCCATATAAATCAAAGAGCTCTTTGCTCTAGGGATCAACCCTGAAACCGATTAGTTATGTATTGTCCAGTACCATAGCCATGTTGCTTTAACCAAGGGTTGCTTGAGTCCCTCGAGTTTATGTGAATAACATATTAGAAGGATTTTGCTTTTTTTTTGGTTTATCCTTAATGACTGAGATGGTTATTTATTTTTGATGGGTAATGCTATTTTCCACTGGTAAATGACAGAGGTGGTGTATGAGGGAGGGCATCAGACTTACTGATAAACCACTAAATTTCCATTCGTCCTTCCAGAGATATGAGTAAAACTGAAGCTATTGCTCTTAACTCAAAAGTGACTAAGAAACATACTGCCAGTCATCTCTGCAACACACTGGAGATATAATTCTGAATGAAAAGCTAACCATTTTGAGAGGTCATGTGGCGGAGGGCAAGAGTAGGGGGAAATGTTTAGAAGCAAAGATGTTCGTTTGTTACAACCAGCTATCGATGTCTGCTTGTAGCAAGATTAAATGACATTTGTTTGCAAATCTAAAGAGCTACCCACTCTCAGATTTGTATGGCTACACATCACACAGCCACAGTTTTACTCTGATTGGTGTGGGTTGGGAAGATCATTGGCAGCGTAGTGGGCATTGGCTTTAATGCGCCATGGAAATCTCTTCCTGCAGCAGAGTTTGTTGGGCAGTGCAGTACCCTTGTCATAAAGGATTTTCACCACAGACCTTAGGAATTCCCATGTTTCAACTTTAAAAGTTGGTTTGCTGGCTTTATAGCATTCTCCAATTCCCACCACAGCCTTCAATACCAGTGGGTGAAATTTGTTTCCTACTCAATTTTAACTGTTCTGGGTCATCCACCCATTACTGATCTGTAGCTGCAACATTGCAATGCTTCTCAGGAAGCAATCAGAATTTGCCTCATTCAAATTTTAGTGTCGGTTACTTTTTCAAATTTCAGGGTAGATGCCGGTGTTGCAGTTGCAATGGGATGGCTTGACTAGGGGAACACTGATCTCTGTAATATTGGGGACATCTGTAAGAGATGGAGGCTGATCATCCACATGCCACACCTGGCTGGGAATGCTTGAAAATGCCTCTTTACATCCTCATCATTGATTGTGAGCATGTTTGTGAAGTTTCCTCCTCCTATTGGTTGCTTAATTGTCCCAGTATTAATGACTAGATGTGGAGGGACTGCAGGGCTTTGACCTAAGCTTTTGGTTATGTGATTGCTTAGATGTGTCTGTCACATGCTGCTTCTGTTTAACATGCATGGTTCACCATTTCACAGCTTGAGGGACTACGCATCTATTGTTGACTTCTTTAGATTCTTCTGTTCATGCTTGCTTAGTTTGAGAAACTGACCTCTTCCACTCGCCCTGGGGAAGCATCACGTCATTTAGTTCCTCAACTTCTGCAGTAGGCAATCCAGGTAAGACATAGAGATGGAGGTGGGTAATGAAGTAGGCAACATTCCCAGGTCTCTTTTCCACTTCTCTATTGCTGAAGCTCAGGTGTCAATGTGTTCAAACCTTTCTGTCCTCTGCCAGAATCTCTTTAATGAGAAATCCACTCTTTGACATATTTAATGCACCATGCAGTCTGCTCTGTCTGGCTGGGAAAACCAGAAGGAGGATGCTAATGCTGCTGAAAAAAATAAAAGCAGACAGCCAATGCAATGAAATGTGCTCCTAACCTCTGCTATCAGGATCTGTTCTCGCACTCCCACTGTGCGTAAATTCTGGGTTAAAGTTATACCTGTTCACTCTGGGTGAATGAGGAGGAGGGAAACCTCATAACCTTAACCTAAAACATACATAGATGAGCATTTGAAATGTCTTGACAATCAAGGCTATGGACTATGTACTGCAAATGTGGATTATTTTAGATAGGTTGGTGCAGACTTACGGGCTACAGAGCCTCTTCTGTACTGTATGACTCGATGACCGTGTGTATCCCACTGCCACTCAGCTGAGTACTTCCCACAATTTTTCTTTTCATTTCAAATTTCCATGGTATTTTGCTTTTCCTTCTCCTAAGTCTTTGTTGTATTGTTGGCTTTCCAGTTTTGTCAATATTGATTTTCACCTATGATAAAAGTTCAAAGTGATACGACTGCCTTGATAGTTCAACAGTGGTGAACAAGATAGTGGGAGGGCTATTCTAGTCAGCCTGTGTGACCCTATACCAAAATTATAAAGGCTCTGCCTCATTCACTTGCCATTGACCTTTGATGGAGTGTCACAATGTGTGCAAACCAGGTAAGACCAACTGGCAATAATGTGATGATTACAGAAATGTACTCCAACTTAAATAGGAAGGGTAAGGAAACGAGGTGTTCTTGTTTCTGATAATGTGCATGAACTATTGTCTGTTACATCAGTACTGCTTAATCCCAAGGCTGCAGTTATAGTGTAAGAACAAATGGAATCTGCAGTCAGAGGCTGAAAAAGAATGAGATCTTTCAAAGGAGAAGTTCTCTGACTGTTCCAGAACCAGCTGAGGCCTTCATTTCAGAGCTGTATGGAAGTATTATCAGGATCTCTATTGACATGAGTTTTAATATAAAACAATAGCAGCTGTGACTAACATTAAATTGGATTGTGAATGCACTGAATGATGTCCAAATAATCAGTTTCTATGTCAACAAAAAAGACATTTTGTGTTTAAACACAAATGTTTTAGTTCAAAAATCATGGCATTCTTTTCTTTTTGATAATCAGACTTGTAATCTACTCTCAGTCTTTATTCAAAAACACTTTTGGTTCGGAAATGAATGATGGCAAAAGCTTCTGTGATTTTCCTCAGTTTCACAGCACCCTTTCACCTAGAAACAGCCTACTGGTGTTAGAGGTTGGAGGTTGAATTCACAGGTACATGCCCACAAGATGCTACTTTGAACTCCTGAGGTTTGAGCTTTCAACAATCTGAGCCATCACACTTTGGACTTAGAATGCGCAGAGGTTAAAACCAAATTAAAAGTTGCAACATTCTACCTGTTGTAGCCCATCTCTTAAACGTGTACTATCACTATCACTATTATAATCTGGAAGTGTAGCTTAACATGAAGAAATAATATCTTCTGTGCATTGCAAAGATATTTGAATGCATGCTGCACGTTGTTGTTTGTGCTGTTTGATAGAAGGCATTGTAAAAAAAAAAGCATATATGGAAATAAAAGCAGAAGTGTGCTTGGAGAGCACCCTCCTACGTACCTGACAAGGGGAAGAAAAATACAGTCAGTTTGAATTTTTACCACAAATCAAGTCTGACTTCTCTGGGAATCTGACTTTGTATTCTAACCACAGTGGCTTTTCACTTTTATTTAACCTTCTAATGTGACTCAAATTGAGAAGATACGTATTCTTTGTGAGACTTTTTTTGTAATAACGCCCACACTATTGTTTATACATTATGGCTTATCCTCCAGCTCTTGCTGCATTTCGCAGAAGTGCTTTTTATTATTTCTGAAAAAAGAATGAGGTATTTTGAAGTCATCCCCAGATTTCACTTCCTGGTAACTGTTTACCCTTGTGTTTTACGCAAAATAAATATCATGTAGCTTTCATTTGAACAATTTTTCCAGAATGTAAAACCAGGAGACATAATCTGAGAATTAGGGCCAGATCATTCAGGAGATATATTAGGAAACACTTTCACACACAAAAGGTGGGAAATGTTTGGAATTCTCTTCCACAAATGACAGTGGATGCTAGATCCATTGTTAATTTTAAATCTGAGATAGATAAATAAAGAAAGATATTAAAGGATGTGGGCCAAAGGCAGCTATATGTACTTAGGCCACAGATCAGCATGATCAAATTGTATGTCAGAACAGGCTGGAGGGACTGAATGGCCTACTCCTGTTCCTATCATAGATCACAGAATCCCTACAGTGTGGAAACAGGCCGTTTGGCCCAACAAGTCCACATCGACCCTCTGAATAGCAACCCACCCAGATCCGATTCCCCTACCCTATGACTCTACATTTACCCCTGACTAATGCACCTAATCTACACATCCCTGAACACAATGGGCAGTTTAGCATGTCCAGTTCACCTAAACCTGCACATCTTTGGATTGTGGAAGGAAACTGGAGCACCTGGCGGAGACCCATGCAGACACGGGGGAGAATGTGCAAACTCCACACAGTCGCCTGAGGCTGGAATCGAACCCAGATCCTTGGCACTGTGAGGCAGCAGTTATAACCACTGAGCTACTGTGTCATCCATATGTTCCAGAACTGGGCACTGAAATTTTGTGATCAGTACACAATATTCGGAGACTAAATATCTCTTAAACTACCAAAGTTGTGTGTGGAGAGAACATGGAGAGTGCTGATTGCCATATTCACCAGGACGAAAGAATCAGTGTGCAGTACACATATCTGAAACAGGCTTTGTTCCATTGACATAGGCAAATATGGTTCCTAATGTCTAGTTGAGGTACTTACTACAAGAATAAATTGTCCTGAAGCAGTTAATGCCTGTAAGTAATATGTAATCTGGTGGAGATGATTACTTCTCTTGATCTCATTTTTAGGGTGTTCCTGTTCTTCACAAATCTATAAACCAAGACTTGCATGTCTCACCGCTTCAGATTCCTCATATAACCTGTGTTTTCCTAAGCAAATGCATTGGCTACCAATGCTGTATATTCTGACTTATGCATATTCATCCTTGTGAATGTCAACACTAGAGATTTACAGTTTGCTCTTCAGCTCATATGTAATGACCTCTGCTATAATCAAATTGCTTTTGGTTCCAATGTTGCCTTATGATTACCATCTTCTATTTCACATGTTCTAATACCATTAACATGCTCTGGAATTGTTGTATACTCACTGCTTCACATTGCTAACTAGCTATTAACCTAGAAGTGAAATATTTTACATTACTAATTTTGTGTTCATTCAGTTCTCTGGTTTAGTCTATTTTGGATATTTTCCAAAGTGTTATCAGCTGTCTTCTGGAAGGAAGTTTAATGTTTTCTTTTAAAATTTTATAAATCACATGTAACCATTGTTTATGGTGTGACTGATTATCTTATGATTTTGGGTACATTTTAGTGCTGAGTGATCCAGGCACGTACAACCCACAAGTTTCCATCTATTCAGTGGTAAGGACAGAAAATCATTTGCCTGCTTTTCTTTCTGATTTGCGTGTCATGAGTGCTGAAGTCAGCCATATACCTCGTGCACTTTGTATTTCCTTTGATCAACGACTTAATTTTTTTTCTGCACGCATAGAAAGCATCTGAGTGGAAACCTATTTTTGTAGGAGGCTGTTATCAGTAGTTTGGACTCCGTAGTAAGACTGTTTAATGGTGTTCCAAATGTTCTGCTGTAGATAATCGTGTTGAGAAACATATCTGTTTTTTTAACTGTTCTACTTCACAGGAACTGGCACAGGCTGAAACTTTGGCGAATTGCATAACTATGTCTTTGTCAGACCACAAATAGTATTTTAAAGTTAAAGCAGTAAAGACAAGAACCAGGGGACCAATGCAATACTTAGGGATAGGTGGCAGGTCATATCAAAAGACACTTACTAATGTCATGTCATAATGAAGTTTCACCAGTGGAGAATAAAATCAAAATACTACAGATGTTGTAAATCTGAAATAAAAGCAGAAAGTGTTGGAGAAATTCTGCAGTTCTGGCAGCATCTGTGCAGAGAGAATCAGGATTAATATTTCGAATCCGGTATGAATCTTCCCAAGAATTGAAAGGAGCTGGAGAATGCTGGTTTTCATGCTGTTGACAGAAGAGGAAGAGAAGGGAGTGAAACAGATTGTGAGGGTGCCCGAAGCAAAGGGCAAAAGCAGTGCAAATGGTGTTAAATAATAGTAAAGGAGAAATAGGGTGTAAAATAGGTGTAAATGAAGGTTTGTAAAAGGAAAAGAAATTGGTTCAGCAGAGTGCATCCATTTTTTTGCTCTTCACATCTTCATTTTAAATCTATTTGACATCTATATTCCTCTATTACTACTGACCATGCAAAGCCCATTACCCATTTTCCACCATCAAAAGGCTGTTTCTAAAATGGTTAAGAAGGCATATAGAGTACATGCCTTTACTAGCTGTGACATGGAGTTTAAGAGCAGGGAGGTTCTGCTGGAATTACATAAAATGTTGGTTAGGCCATAACTAGAGTATTAGTTGATTTCAGTAAAAAAATTCATTCATTCACAATAAGTCTATAGCGCAGAAAAAGCCCTCCAGCCCATTACATCCATGCTGGTTAGGAACAGCTGGTTCAAGTCCTATTTCCCAGCAAGTCCATGGTTCAAGTCCTATTTCCCAGCACCAGGCTATCGCCTTGTATGCCTTGGCATCGCAAGTACACATCTAAATACTCCCTCAAAGTTGTGAGAGGGTCTGTTCCCACCATCCGTATAGGCAGTGAGTTCCAGATTCCCAAGAGGCTCTGCAAAAACATTCCTTGACATCCCTCTAAAGCTTCAATCTTTACCCCCGATCATTGATTCCTCCACCAAGTGGGCAACTTGCTTTCTGCCTACCCTATCCATGGCTGTCATAACTTTATATATCTCAATCGTGAGCCCTCAGACCCCTCTGCTCCAAGGAAAATAACCCCAGTGTATCCAGTTTCTCTTCATAAGTAAGACACTTGAGCCCATACAACATCCTGGTCAATCACTTCTCTCCTTTAATGTGAATTCCAATGTTGTACACAGTACCGTAGGTGTGGCCTAACCGACATTTTATGTAGTTGCAGCAGAACCTCCTTGCTCTTAAGCTCCAGCTAATAAAGGTATGTATTCCATATGCCTTCTTAACCTCATTAGAAACAGCCTTTATCACTTCTCTGTGTTACTTGTCAGTTGGCCAACTTCATATTTATGCTACCACTGTTCCTTTTGTTCCATGGGCTTCAGCCTCACTGACCACCCTGTTCTGTCGCACTTTATCAAACAACTATTTCATAACATTTCATATCACTTAGCAAAGCTTTATTCTGGTCAAAAAGGGACTTGATGAGATGCATGAACCACTTGTGGTAACCGAAGGTGGTCAAGGAGAGTATGTATCCAGAACTAAGGCATACAAAGTGATAAAATCTAGTGGTAAGCTGAAGAATTGGGAATTTTTTCACAGAACTAGCAGTGGATGACTAAAAAGCTCATAAAGAGGGAGAAAGTTGATTATGAAAGTAAATTGGAATGAAGTATAAAAGCCCAAGCAAGAACTTCTGTGAGTACATAAAAAGAGAGCATAGGTAAACTGAATGTGGGACCTTGGAGGATGACACTGGGGAGTGGATAATGGGGAACAGAGAAATGAATCTAAACCAATATTTTGCCACAATTTAGTGGACAACATTGAACATCTCAAAAATAACAGATAATCAAACTTCTAATGGGAGGAAAGCTCATGTAAAGATGTCTGTATCAAGTGATAAAGTTTTTAACAAACTAATGGGACTAAAGGCAGACAAGTTGCCAAGGCCCATGGCCTGTTTCAAAAGGCTTGAAAGGAAATGACTGCAATGAGGAGGAAACATTGCTCGAAATATTCCAGAACTGACTGGATTCTTTGAGGGTTCCAATAAATTGCAAAACTGTTAATGCAGTGCCTATGTTCAAAGTAGGAGACAGATAGCAGGAAACTATAATCCAGTTGGTCTAACATCTATCATTTGGAAAAAGCTAGAGTGCAATATTAAGGAAGAAAGAAAAGCTTAAGGCAATCAAACAGCATTGGCATGGATTTGAGGGAAAAACTTGGCAGTTGGAATTTAATGTAGGAAAGTGTGAAGTTACACACTTTGGCTCGCAGAATCAAAAGGCAGATAATTATTAAATGGAGAAAGACTCCCAAGAAAAAAGTGCAGCACAGATGGATCTGGATGATCCTTTTTTGAACAATGTGAAATATTTGCAATTCCCCCAGGCATTGGTCACACCCAGTGACTTGGACAATTATGGCCCATTTTCCTCTGCAACTTCAATGTTTACTTCCCTCGGTATGGTTGGATGCATCTGATCCTGGTGACTTGTCAACTTCTAAGTAAAGCTGAAAATGTGTCACTGGAAAAGCGCAGCAGGTCAGGCAGCATCCAAGGAGCAGGAGAATCGACGTTTCGGGCCCTTCTTCAGGAATGAGGAATCCTAACTTCTAAGTAAAGCCAGCTTTTCCAGTGCTTGCTTTTTATCAGCTGTTATCATATTCAACATCTCAATCACATCATCTTTCACCATTGTCTTTATTGGTAAAAACAGATGTAAAGCACTGATTTTGTAAGTAAATCATGTTGTCTGTCTTTGTGGATAAATCCAAATTTTGGTCCTTGATTAGCATCATGCCTTTTTTTACCAACCTTCTAATACTTACACACCTGTAGAGGTTTTTAGGAGATCTGCAATTCTGTTCTTATGCTTTCTCTTTGACTTTTTGGTGTTCATTCTCCTTTGGATCATTTCGATATTCAGCCTGGTGCTCACTTGTGCTATTAACCTGTTATACGCTCCCCTTTATCAGCTGCACCTTGCTTACTGCCACTCTCATTATCCAGGGATTTATTTTTGTCCTTCTGTTCTTCCTAATTGGAATCTATATTGAATGTGTCAAAACTAATTCTGTTCAAACCTATTAGTATTTCCTGTCAATCTTTGGTTTCTAATTAATGTTGGCCAGATATGGTTTTTTTTTGCATTTATTCATAGGGTATTGGCATTGCCCAGCATTTATTGTCCATCTTTAATTGCCCAGAGTCAACCACTTTGCCATGTGTCCAGAGTCACATGTTGGTCATATCTGGCAAGTTGGTAGATTTGTCCTTCTCTAAAAGGCATTTATGAACTTGAGATGTTTTTACAATAATCGACAGTGGGTTCAAGGTCATCATTAGGTGGGCTTATTTTTTTCAGATATTTATTGAATTTAAATTTCACTGTCTGCCATGGTGGGATTCAGACTTAGGTCACCAGAATGTTAGCTGGAGCCTCTGGATTGTTAGGTTTAGTGAGAATACCACCAGGCCAGTATAAGGTGGTACGTATTTAGCATGGCTATGCACAAGTCAGGTCATTGTTCCCGAATTAAATCTTCTAATTTATGTTCTGTTGCATTTTGGCATAAGGATTAATCAAAATTGTTGCAAAATGAGCATTGGATGATTATACTTTGGTAACACCTAAATCTGATAATCTAATTCTGTATATTTGAAGAGATTTGAGCATAACGTGTAGGGTAACTTGAATTGCACTTGTTTAGGAAGCTCAGATTTCATACACTGTAGTTGCAAAGAAATTATTAAGCCTTGCTGTACATTTGTGGGCAAGACATGACATGAAAACATGGTTAGAATCTGTTTTGGGTAGATTGTTGTAGTTGCATTATGCCATCAAATTTTCAGCACAATGTATTTAACTTTTATAATCTGGCATTCAAGTTAGCAGTTAACATTAATTTATCTATCAAACAGAGACTAACTGGTGCATGAAAGACAGGTTCAATGACTATTTAAAATTGTATTCAGTTTCTATAGAAATTGCTGCTCATGTTTATTTTTATGATGAGTAATATTAAGCAATTTGATACACATTTTAAAAATGTTTTTGGAATGAAGGAGAGCAGGTTGAGGAGTATTTAAGTAGTGAGGACCGTAATATCATCATAATATAAAGACTGAAATCAGAGGAAGAAAAGGCAAGAGTAATTAATTGTGATGGGGATGGGGTGTGAAGGAGGGGAAACTTTGAGGGTAAAGCAGTTAAATGTAAGGGAAAATTAACAAGTAGAATGGAAAATCAGTTTTACAAATTAGGAAAACAAAAGGTGAAAAGATCATCGAAGTATATTCAAAAAAGGGAATATTGTGTATATTGAAGGTTATACTTATTATCAATAAAATTAATTTGTGACATTTGATCAGATGTAAAATCTAAAACAAGCATTTGGCAATTCTGGGATCTGGGCTTTGCTAGCTGGGTCAGCATTTCTTGCCTGCCACTGGTTGCCTTGAGAAAGTGGTGATGAGACTTCTTCTTGAACTGCTGAAGTCCATTTTGTGTCGATATTCCTACTGTACGTTTGGGTAGAGATTTTAAGAATTTTGACCCAGAGACACTGAATCGAAGGAATAGCTATGCATTTCCAAATCAGGATGGTGAATGACTTGGGAGGGAACTTACAGGTAGTGATGTTCCCATGTATGGCCCTTGTCCTTCTAGATGGTTCTGTGTTTGGAAGGTACTATCTTGGTGAATTCCTTCAATGCATCTTGTACATGATGCATGTTGCTGCTGCTGGCCATTGGTGGTAAAAGGAGTAGATACTTGTGGATGTGGTACCAATCCAGCGGTCTGCTTTCTCCTGGGTGGGATCAAATTTCTTCAGTGTTGCTGGAAGAGCATCCATCCAGGCAAGTGAGGAGTACTCCATCACAATGACTTGTACTTTGTGGATTGTGGATAGGCTTTGGGGAGTCAGAAGGTGAGTTATTTGCTGCAGTATTCCTAACTTCTGACCTGCTTTTGTAGCCACAGTACTTTTTTTAAATTATTAGATTAGATTACTTAGAGTGTGCAAACAGGCCCTTCGGCTCAACAAGTCCACACCGACCCGCCGCAGCGCAACCCACCCACACCCGTTCTCCTACATTTCACCCCTTCACCTAACACTACGGGCAATTTAGCATGGCCAATTCACCTAACCTGCACATTTTTGGAGTGTGGGAGGAAACCGGAGCACCCGGAGGAAACCCACGCAGACACTGGGAGAATGTGCAAACTCCACACAGTCGCCTGAGGCGGGAATTGAACCCAGGTCTCTGGAGCTGTGAGGCAACAGTGCTAACCACTGTGCCACCGTGCCGCCCATAATATGGTTGGCCAAGTTCAGTTTTGACCATACAGATTGTTAATAGTGGGGAATTCAATATTATTAAATGGTGAGGAGTGATTGTTGGATTTGGCCATTGCTCAGCATTGTATGGCACACATGTTATGTGCCATGTTAGTCCAACACCTGGATATTAGATATTATTCAGGTGTTGCTTCAGTATTTGAAGAGTCATGAATGGTGCTGAATATTGTGCAATAGCAGTGTTACAACCAGGGATAGGAAGCCAAACTAAATCAGCATTACTATCACTGGATTCACTAAAGAATGAAATTAAAATTGACCCTCAACATTAAATGACCCCCAAAATTGCCTATTTGTTTATAATCAGACTTTACAAATAACAGATCTTATAAACAAAGTATTTAAACAATGTTAATTAGCTATTAATTATTAATACTGTAACTTTAGCAGGACAAAACTAAAAGAATTATAATTTGCCAGTTCAATTAAACAGTTTCAAATGATGGATGCCAAGCCTTCAGACCATTTTTGATTAATTTTTCACAGGCTCATAGCTGTTATCAAATTTCAAAGTCATCAGTGAATGGGAACAATTTCAGTAGATTTTCAAAAATATTTAATTATTTCTTCCTGATTGGAATTCTTTTCTCAGAACATGTAACAATTCTTTAACTGGACAGAAAATGAGAGAAAGTAAAAATACTGTCTGTCAGTCTATCTATCTGTGTATGATTATGGTTATGATTAAAAGCAGATTGGCTTTAAATCTTTGGTATAAATTAAATTACTTTGGCAGGATAAAGCTAAACAACGAAGTTGCAGTTCCAAAACTTCCAATTCATGCCAATCTGCCAACACCAATCAGAATGCAGTACCAGAACCAGTCAGAAGTTTTGTTAAAGCTCCTGATGCCACACTCAGTTGAATGCTACTTCATGTCATGGGAAGTCACTTTCATTGCACCTCTTTAGCTCTTCCATTAGTTTCTGAGCCAAGGTTGTGATGAGGTCAGGAGCTGAGTGGACCATGAAAAAACCCCAACTGATCATTATTGATTGAGTTATTGCTGAGGAAGTACGACTTGATAGCCCTGTTGATGACACCTCCCATCACTTTACTAATGATGGAAAGCAGAATGATCGTCTGGTAATTGGCCGGCTTGGATTTTCCCTAATGTTTTTGAGACAGGACATACCAGGGCAACCTTTCCACGTTGTTGGGTTAATGCCAGTGTTGGAGCTGTACTGGAATAGTTTAGTTAGGAGCATGGCAAGTTCTAGAGCCAAGTTTTCAGTACTATTGCTGGAATATAGTCAAAGCCAATTGCTGTTCTTGATGTCATTTGGTGCGAATTGAATTGGTTGAATACTGGCATCGGTGATGCTGGTGACGTCCTCATTCTTTTAAGCTATATAAAAACAAGACCAGTTTGTCCAAGTTTTCTTCATAAGATATCAAAAGTGTAACTAGGGGGAGAATAGGTCCCCTCAAAGATTAGCAAGGCGGCCTTTGTTTGGAGCCGCAGGAGTTGGAGGGCGGGGGAGATACTAAACAAGTATTTTGCATCAGTGTATACCGTGGAAAAGGACATTGAAGATATAAAATGAAGGGAAATAGATGGTGACATCTTGAGAAATGTCCATATTACAGAGAAGGAAGTGCTGGATGTCTTGAAATGAATAAAAGTGGATAAATCCCCAGGACCTGATCTGGTGTACCCAAGAACTCTATGGGAAGCTAGGGAAGTGATTGCTGGGCCCCTTGCTGAGATATTTCTATTGTCACAGGTGAGGTGCCAGAAGACTAAAGGATTGCTAACATGGTGCCACTATTTAAGAAGGGTGGTAAGGACAAGCCAGGGAACTATAGACCAGTGAGCCTGAGGTCGGTGGTGGGCAAGATGTTGGAAGGAATCCTGATGGACAGGATATACATGTATTTAGAAAGGCAAGGACTGATTAGGGATAGTCAACATGGCTTTGTGCGTGGGAAATCATGTCTCACAAACTTGATTGAGTGTTTTGAAGAAGTAACAAAGAGGATTGATGAGGGCAGAGCAGTAGATGTGATCTATATGGACTTCAGTAAGGCGTTCGATAAGGTTCCCCATGGGAGACTGGTCAGCAAAGTTAGATCTCATGGAATACAGGGAGAACTAGCCATTTGGGTACAGAGCTGGCTCAAAGGTAGAAGATAGAGGGTGGTGGTGGTGGAGGGTTGTTTTTCAGACTGGAGACCTGTGACCAGTGGAGTGCCACAAGGATTGGTGCTGGGTCCACTACTTTTCATTATTTACATAAATGATTTGGATGTGAGCTTAAGAGTATACAGAGGAACCTCGATTATCCGAATGAGATGGCGGGCAGTACTTTGTTCGGATAATTGATTATTCGGTTAATTGATTGACTGCCTTTCCTCTGGGGCTTGGAGTTTGCTGAAGTTTCCTTTTACCTTGCTCTGCCTGCCTTGCTCCCGCTCTCTGTCTCGTGTTTGTTTCTGAGCAGACACACACTTGTGTGCAAGGGACCTGCAGCATTACCGAAGCCTCCCCCTCACCTCCACAGCATTAATTCAATGGGATTGACACAGCGAGCACTTGCTAAGTCTGCTCCCGGTTCAGAAGACTAGGCAGCAACATTCCGCGTGTGAGCCCCTGCACCCCTTCTGCCCCACCCTACCCTGCCCCCCCAACCCAGACCCCATCCACCCCCCCAACCCAGGTGAACCCTGAACCCCATCTGCCCTGACTCCTTCCCCCCCCCACCCCCCAACCCCTTACCTGTCCAACCCCACACCCAGTCTGACCCAGCTGCCCCCCGCCCCCCCGTCCAACCCCGCTCCCCCATCAGCACCCCCACCCTGCCGGGGTAGCCAGACTGGTAGCCAACAATAAGACTGCTGCTGCCTTTGTGGGGTGAATCTCGAAATAGTGCGCATGCGCGCGCGCACACACACACACAGCTTTTTGACAATTTCCACCTTTGCCCTCAGGACAATGCTGGAGAGATTATCTGGGGAAGTGGGGGTTTAGGGTAGACCCCTGTGTAGAGAGAGAGAGAGGGCATGTAGTCGGTCATTTGGAGATGGTGCCTGGGCTCCCATCGATGTCCAGGACTGTTCTCAGCAGCATTTCAGTAAGCTGAATTCACTTTTAATCACTGTAAACAAAAGGCGCAGTCAGTGTTGGAAACACCTCTTTGATGTAATGTTTCTATTGGGACCTTGAGATCTTCTTTGGATAATCCAAAATTCGAATAATTGATATTCGGATAATCGAGGTTCCTCTATAATTAGTAAGTTTGCAGATGACACCAAAATTGGAGGTCTAATAGACAGTGAAGAAGGTTACCTCAGATTATGACAGGATCTTGACCAGCTGAACCAATGGACTGAGGAGTGGTAGATATTATTTAGTATTAATTTAATTTAGATAAATGCGAGGTGCTGCATTTTTGATTGACAAGGAGTCAAGGGTTTTGTGGGGCTTGCAGGACAGTGGAGTTAAGGCCACAATCAGATTTGAAATATTTATACTGAATTGTGGAACAGCTTCAGGGGGCCAACTAACTTACTCCTTCTATATCTTATTTTCTCATGTCCTAACTATGTTTGAATATTATCTTATAAATGCCCCTAAAGGAAATTTGATAATTGCTTTAATGTAAAGAATTTTAAAGGGCCCAAAGGAATCATAGAGTATTTAGATTAGGTGGATGGTGGACAGTGATGCTACTGCAGGCTTGATAACTCCTTTACAATTTATGAATCTGTGATTTGTCAAAAATATCAGAAGTAGGGATCATCACATCTTCATTGCCTTTTACCCTGATTTATACAGGTCTGACTTGGCAGTTTCCTGTATGCCAGTGTCTCAACGCCAATTTTAATTGGTATCTTTCCCTTAAGGGTTTCATCCTTTCCCATCCCTGTAAACTCTTCCTCCCCATACCCTCCATGTCTGTAATTCTTCAGCATTTCCACTCTCCCCTCCCCCATACTCTCTGCTCCAGCACTGATGCCTGTGCTTCCAGCTGCCTACATTACAGGAGCTGGAATTCCCTCCCTGAACTTCTCTATCTTCCCAGCTCCCTCTCCTCCATTAAGATTCTACTTAAAACCCACCTCTTTGATCAAGCTTTTGATCATTGTTTCTACTATCTCCTCCTTTGACTCGGTGCCCATTTTCCATACATTTTTGTAAAGTGCCCTGGGAGGTTTTTCGACATTAAAGGCGTTATAAAGATGCAAGTGTTTGTTCGGCTGCCCTTTCCTAATCAGGTAGTTTTATCTAGAACTTTTGAAGACAGTCTGTCTGCAACTTATAAAGGAAGTTAGAGGGGGTTAGGCAATTCCCTTAGTTGAATGCAAAATGAGTAAAAGACATACAATTTAAAATATTAATTGTAGTTATTGTTTTAGCTGTAGAATTGGAAATAATTTTTGGCAGTTATATGTAGTGAACACAGTTTAGCCACTACTGTAAGTGTAAGTGTACGTTTTTCACTAAGGGCACCATTCCTTTCATTTTCTTTTGTGCTTTTCCCTTTTCTCTTTCCTGCTATGTCAAACATACCCAACCAACCTGTGCCCCAGCCCCGAGCAGGAAACTGTGTTGTTTTCCTTTGATCCTGGAATACCTCCATGAGTTCATTTAGTTAGTAAGTTCCCTCTGCAGCTCACATTGCTCCATTTCTGTCAAACTGCTGCCTATTCAACTTACCATCCCTGCCTGCCCCCAACCCTCCTCTGCTATCACTCACCTATCTTTGCCAAGCATCGTCATGAGTCAACCTTTATCCCTGTCAACTTCCATTTTGTCTTGAACCTCCCTTTACTCTTCAATGCCCTTAAATGTATTCCTGCTTTTCACCTGTGCATCTGTCTTGTGTACTCTGTACAAATCTCTCTGGCTCAACCTGTTTCCCCACCCTATCACTGTAATTAAAAACATAAATGACATTCTCTGTGAGTAAGTCATAGTGTATTATCCCTTCATGCTTCTCCTCAACTCATTAAATTCTAATCTTGTCTAGCCCTGCAACTTCCCAAGTTGCTCCATCCCTTCTGATTGTGGCTGTTGTGCATCGCTTTCTTTTGCCTTACCATTTGCTGCCTTGTCTTCAATCATCTCAACTCCACAATGCTGGTTTAATCCTTGCATTAAAATCCACATTTTCACAAAGCTCCGGCTGCCCCTGCTAATGTACCTTCAATGACTCACTGTCCATTTTTGCCTGATTATGCTTGTATGAATTCATAATTTGTATATATTAGAAATACTGGATAACTGAGTAAATATTCTCTTGTTCATGTACTAGTGAAATAACTTGTTTGGTATTAACATTTTGTAGTGATTGGAATGAAGTTGGCCAGGTGGATGTCATTGAGTATGCGTTCCCTGATTGGGCTGATAACCTGGGTCAATCATGGAGTCCTGGCTGACAGATCTAAACAGGAGTCTCAGGAATTCTACTGACTCTAGGGACTAGTTCTGAGCCAGCTGGTCAGAGTCCATGTACTATGCACATGTAAATAAGGGATGACTTGGTGACAGGATACCAACCTCCATGGAGTTATTTCATATTTAAAATAGATTTTCATGTATGTTACTTTGTCATTTTCATAGAGAAAAAGAATTCTGCACATGTGTAGTATAAAACCAGTCAGTGGACGTATGTTAAGGCAATTGGAAAGACTTCTGAGGATATAGGAAGTGCAGACTCACCTATGTGAGTAATTTGAAACTCAGAAATCAAAATTATCTCAAGTAAAAAGGGTAAATAAAATGAACTGATTTTAGACAAACAATCTGCTAACACTGACTTGAGGTATGCATATGGTCACCTTTATGTGTAAAATGCTATAAGCCTCACAGGAGGATATCGTATTGAGGGGGGTGGATGGTGAATCCTTAACCATATTGTCCTTGTTCTTTTGTTAAACTACTTGGGAAGCAAGTGCTTGACAAATATGAATTGCAGAAAGATCAAATTCAGTGGATTTTAAAAATGAAGAGTGTAATTTCAAACTCTTAAAATAATATTTTATAAATTATTAACTTGTGATTTGTTAAAAAGTTAATAATTTTTTACATATATTAAAATTGTTAATATATTTTTAACAAATTTAAAAGTTCAAACAAAGTGTAAATAGAAAATATTAATTTGGCATAACATTTTTGTCTTCACTGCAAATAGTTTGTCATTGGAATTTTAGAATTATCTTAATAAAACTCAATTAACATTTACAACCAAAAAGATTATAGATGGTCATAAACAAAATAATGTCTTGAGCCAGATTTCTCTTTAATATTCTGCTATTAAATCATAAAACCAAATAGGATATTAAAATTATATTTTAAAAATGCTCTCATTCTAACCTTTTTGCATAGATCTTTCCATTTTAATTGTCTGACAAACTTATGCCAGCATTTGGAAGCTATTGAGAAATAACTTTTTTGTTAGTAAGTACTTGATTCGCTTTAATAATTCTATTGAAAAAAAATTATTTTCCTTTTTCTACCTGCCATTAAATTTGTAATCAGATTGCTAAAGCAAATATTTAAACTCCAAAACAAGTATAGAAACAACTTGTTAGAAATTAAAAATGTTTCATGATTGAATGTTTAAATTAGAAGCCATATTCTAACTCAGAAATTCGCTCTTCAAGTTTGGAAAATTGCCCAGTTATGACATGCTGTGAATTTATATGTTTATAAAATAACTTCAAAATTCAACCAAAAATTGCCATCAGTGCTAGAGCAAGTCATTTTGATTATGATTCTGCATCATTTAAGCTCCAAATTTCAGCGTGAAGACAGCTGCGAAGTCGGTGGGTGGTGTGTGAGTATGGCTTCTGAAGGGGTGCAAATTCAAACTGTGCCACTTCCACGTGACACCTAGCAACCACTTCTGAACAGGGACTGTTTAAGATGGATTGCAGTGTCTAAGTAGAGGGCAAGGATGGTGTGATGTAACTGTGGAAACAAGAATATAAACTTACACCAAAAAGGAATTTAATTGCAGGTACCTGAACAATTTTGAGGAATTAACTGATTACATATAATATGACTTTTGAATCCCTCATGGGAAAATTGAAACTTTAGAGACATATTGATTGACTTTTCTTCACTCAGGAATGACTGGTAAATGGGGTTGAGGTATGGAATAGCTGTGATATGGTTGAGTGGAGCAGTACTCTGGAGGGCCGAATGATCTGTGGCTGTTTCTCTGTTCATACATTCCTATAATCTGCATTGCACATGGACACCAGCAAACTTAAGTGGGTGTTAAATTTGTCATGACATGAGATAGTGGTTCAACCCAAGTAGCTCCATGACTCTATGCTTCACAGTCTGTTCCCCAGGACGTTGCGACTGGAGGGCCATCAACCTGGTGAAAGACACTCTTTAGTTTGCCCGAAACTTGTTGATCTTCCAGACCAAGGAGTTGACCTTGACCAAGTGTTACAGACTGGCATATTCCAAGGTCCAGGGCTATGTGCTGAGGGATGCCCTAAAGCTTGGGAAAGCTGGCACCAAAGCACAGTGGGGAAAGACCACCATCTAAGGTCTTTCTGCCAAAGTACATGGGGGTCTGTTCAGTTAGTGGACCCTCCCTGTGCCTCACATGTATATAAATATATAGTGTTGTAGAATTAAGAAAAGTTCATTCTCCACATATAAAGACTGTGCATAATCAACTGGTCTAGTGACTAAGTATGTATATAAAGATTTTTTATGAATAGAAATTTGGCAGTTTAAGTCACAAAGCTTTTAAAGTTACAAATGTTTCTTTATATAGTCTCCCAATTACTCTGAGACCATTTCTTCAAACTGTTTGTGTTCTTCAAGCTGACATCTTGTTAACTAATGCCCCTGGTGTATTTGGGAGAAGGGAAGATTTGGGTAGAAGCATTTAAACATATCCCACTTGAAGGAGCAAGCAAAACATCTGCTCTCCTGCCACTATCAATTCCAGTTGCTTGTTGCTGGAAGTACATAAAATTAGCTTGGGAATGGTCTGGCTGTAATTTCTACCACCATTATAAAGCAGTAGTTTCTGCATGCTACAACACTATGATCAGAATGGGAACTCATTTTCAGATGCAATCCAGTATCCCTTTTCTCTGTGATATAAGACATTAACGCTTCAGTGCATTGCAGTACATTGGGGCATTGAATTCCAAAGGGCAATCCAACCTTCCACTGCAGTTTCAGAGAGAAATTGGTGGTGCCTTTGTAGAAACAGATAAAGCAGCTGTGTGCTAATGCTGTTTCCTCAGGGCTCCTGATAATTCCCTGCTAAATTTATGGGAGGAGATTAGGACTTCACCCATCTCACCACCTTGGCAATTCATGACCAATCACTAAAATTACCTGTGACATGTTATGCAGGAATCAAATAGAAAATATCACATTTAGATTCAGATGCAAAATAGTTTTGAAAGTGCATAACAATTTAACATTTAATCCCAATCAAGTTTAATTGCACTTTGATCGGAATTTTAAAATTATGCTTTAGAAGGAAAGTTTCCTCCAAAAGTCTTTTGCATCCTATTGTTGGAAATGGTGATTTTGCAAATAAGTTTAAATTTAATTCACTAACTTAAAATATCTGTTTCACACGTTGACATATTGCTTCACAATGTTGGATCTTGTCTTTAATATATGCTCAACATTTGCATCAATATGTTTGTGTTTTGATTTTAAATACTGGTATCAAATTTTTATGAATGGAGATATAAGTGGTATTGTCAGCACACCTTTAATTCAGTCAGAAAGAGATACAGTTGAGCAACTTGCTCACAATGACATGTTCCTGTCAGGTTGAGTTTGAATCTTCTTGGACAAGTAACAGGGATGTTTACATGGCAGTTAATGCAATTTATTTAAGCTTAAACCATTTAATTCCATTCCAAATCCCAATGTAAATAAGTCAGGTCATATTTGCACACATTGAGCATCGCAGGGTTATGAATAGGAGCAGGGAAAAGGACTTGGAAAGTTTATTTAATGCTCTCAGGTGATGGAGTGTGTTTGTTGAGATTCTGGCTGAAGAGAAAGTGATTGCTTATCAAGTTTAAATTCAAGCTGTAATCAGTAAACCTGCCAGTTTGTTTCCAATTTAGGAAAATTCAGTTGTTCTTTATTGACTTGTATTCCACCAGTGGCAAAAGAGCTCTTTTGTGGCCTGCTGACCTACTTATGCATACATCCATGTTTTGAGGCCTACTTAACCCACAATCTCACCTTCAGAAAGAAATAAAATCCCTGTATGGATTGTTAAGTTCAACCAATATTTTGTTTCTGTGGTTCAGCAACCCTGCTTTACAAACTGTCTGAATCCATTCAATTCCCACTACTTATGAATAGGGACATCACGTGGTCCAACATTGTAGTTCATAGTACATACAAATGAATTGTATGACCAAAATGTAGCTTTCTAGGATTTCAGTTTTTATCAAATTGGGCAATTAACTTCATAGCTTGCAATGAGGCAAAATCAAATTATGTTCAAAGGTTGAGAAGATGGGTTGTTGAGCATTGAATAACATTTATTGTGGACAAATGCAAGGAAATGAAACAAAACTAATAGGAGGGAATATAAATTAATGACAAAATTTCTTGTGAGGGGATTGCTTGCCCCACCCACAATAGAAGAAAGTCAGTGACTAGATAATAGACTGAAACAAAGCCCACCTGCATTCATTACACACTGGGATGTGCTGAATTGGTGCAGAATACCAGTTTTATTGGCAGTGCCAAGAGTTCAATAATGGATGCTGATGGGACTCTAACCAACCTGAAGTTGAAGGACCATGTGGACCGAAGTAAGTTGGAAGCATTAAATTGAGGATTTGTGCGTCTTAGACAAGAAGGATGAAGTGGGTGGAGATGAGTGTCTTAAAGTCTGGACCGGGAGGAAGGAAAGGGGAGTGCTATCTTGTGAAGGTGGCTTCTCCAATGTGCCAAGAGAATCCTTCCTTATGTTGGTACTCCTTTTTTTCATTCATTCATGGGATGCGGGCATTGCTGGTTAAGACAGCATTTACTGTCTATCTCTTATTATTAACAGTTAGGAGTCAACCATATTGTTATGGATCTGGAGTCACATGTTGACCAGACTAGATAAGGACATTAGTGAACCAGATGGGTTTTCATGACAATCACAAATGGTTATATGGCCACCATAAAGCTGGCTTTTTAAAAAAATTCCACATTTTTATTCGTCAAGTTTCATCATCTGCTGTGGTGGTGTTCGAACCCATATCCCCAGAACACCAGCCTGCTTTTCTGAATTACTAGTCCAGAACCAGTAATTCACAAGTGACATTACCACTACCACCTCTCTTCCCTTTCCTATCCTTTATCCCTCTCTTTTAAAAACTATGCTTTTAGAAACGATAGGCTGCCCACACTCACCTGCTTGCCCCCAACAACTGCGTTATAATATGGGCCGCATAATATTGGTATTTATGGGGTCAGTTGGCTTGATAACAAGCTCAGTTGACCCTTCAATACTTACTTAAACATGGTGGGTAGGCTAGGGCGTCTGCCACTGGCTGCCCCGTTTTGTAAGGGATAGTTTAGGAATGGGTAAGAAGGTGGTGAGATGGACAAAGTTAAAACTCACACAACACCAGGTTATAGTCCAACAGGTTTAACTGGAAGCACACTAGTTTTCGGAGTGCTGCAAACCCACCGACTCCCACAGCTACCTGGATTACCTCTTCCCACCCTACCTCTTGCTAAAATGCCATCCCGTATTCCCAATTCCTCCGCCTCTGCCGGATCTGCTCCCAGGAGGACCAGTTCCACCACAGAACACACCAGATGGCCCCCTTCTTTAGAGACCGCAATTTCCCTTCCCACGTGGTTAAAGATGCCCTCCATTGCATCTCGTCTACATCCCACACCTCCGCCCTCAGACCCCACTCCTCCAACCGTAACAAGGACAGAACGCCCCTGGTGCTCACCTTCCACCCTACCAACCTTCGCATAAACCAAATCATCCGCCGACATTTCCGCCACCTCCAAACAGACCCTACCACCAGGAATATATTTCCATCCCCACCCCTTTCTGTCTTCCGCAAAGACCGTTCCCTCCGTGACTACCTGGTCAGGTCCACGCCCCCTACAACCCACCCTCCCATCCTGGCACTTTCCCCTGCCACCACAGGAACTGTAAAACCTGCGCCCACACCTCCTCCCTCACCTCCATCCAAGGCCCTAAAGGAGCCTTCCACATCCATCGATGTTTTACTTGCACATCCACTAATATCATTTATTGTGTCCGTTGCTCCCGATGCGGTCTCCTCTACATTGGGGAGACTGGGCGCCTCCTAGCAGAGCGCTTTAGGGAACATCTCTCGGGACACCCGTACCAATCAACCACACCGCCCCGTGGCCCAACATTTCAACTCCCCCTCCCACTCTGCCGAGGACATGGAGGTCCTGGGCCTCCTTCACCGCCGCTCCCTCACCACCAGACGCTTGGAGGAAGAACGCCTCATCCTCCGCCTCGGAACACTTCAACCCCAGGGCATCAATGTGGACTTCAACAGTTTCCTCATTTCCCCTTCCCCCACCTCACCCTAGTTCCAAACTTCCAGCTCAGCACTGTCCCCATGACTTGTCCGGACTTATCCTTCCTGCCTATCTCCTTTTCCACCTATCCACTCCACCCTCTCCTCCCTGACCTATCACCTTCATCCCCTCCCCCACTCACCCATTATACTCTATGCTACTTTCTCCCCACCCCCACCCTCCTCTAGCTTATCTCTCCACGCTTCAGGCACTCTGCCTTTATTCCTGATGAAGGGCTTTTGCCTGAAACGTCGATTTTGAAGCTCCTTGGATGCTGCCTGAACTGCTGTGCTCTTCCAGCACCACTAATCCAGAATCTGGTTTCCAGCATCTGCAGTCATTGTTTTTACCTCGTTGATAATAACCTGGTGGTGTGTGATTTATAACTTCATACTCCCCAGTCCAACACCGGCATCTCCAAATTGTGAGATGGACAAACACCCTCTTTTACATGTTTCCCTCACCAAAAATGTGTCCAGGGCTGTAGGCTACAAAACAGAATGGCAAGGATCTGGGAGTATTGCTGTACAGCTCACTGAAAAGAACAGTGTGGCAGCAGTAAAGACAGCTCACCAGATGTTAGATTCTACAGTTCAAAGGGAAGAACCACGGCGGGCGATAATGAGTCTGCACATTTGCACAGCTAGAGCATGAACCTCTGGATACAAAATCATAGTGAGGCTATTCTGACATTGAAAGCAAGGTAGAAAGGAGCAATAAAACTGATGGTGTTAGTTTGAGCTACAAAGTGAGGCTGATTTACTTTGGAAAAGATCAGGCTTCAGTCCAAGAATCAAGATTTGCAAGAGAAAGAAAATAAATCATACCCTATTAACATTTCGTAGCTTGCTACTAAGTCTAGGGTGAGAGGCGAGCTCAAACACAGAAGGGAGAAGGTATGTTGATAGTTCAGATACATTTGCTTTTATGCAGAGAGTGGGACTGATGGCCTGGGGGCAGCAATTGAATCAGATACAGGGGAGAATGAAAGTACAACACAATGGGGTATTCTGAGAGATAGACATGTTTAAGAGGTGTTAGTCTTTTTGGACAGGCTGGCTGGACGTCAGAATGTTTCATGGTTCTGTGCTTTTCCACATTTCTGTTGCAGAACTGCTTGAGGAAGCATTGCTGTAATATTGTCTCTCATGCTGTAGTAACCAACCTGTTTATGTTGTTGGGTGGATTCCACAGCAGTTGTTAACAGTAACAACAAGTGCTTGTTTTTGAAGTTATGATTTGCAACTGTGTAGCTGGCAGACACACCTTTCCCATTGGCTGGGGATGGACTATATGGAGAGCCAAAAATGACATTTTTAGGTGGGGTGCACAAAGTTTTTATGGACCTTCAAGAGATTTAGATCATCTGTGCAAATTCCAGCTACAGATTTTAGACAAATTTTGTAAGTGCACTGTTTGGGTGATGCAAAATCTTGGCTGATAATGTGTACTTTGCAAAGAGGTTCTCAGACCAGCAATCAGTAGCTATTTTATTTATTTACATGTATGTCCATGTTACCTACTTTACCTCTGGAAATAGCAGCATTGTTTTCTTGACTTTGCCACGATGAAAAGCTCAACATGAAATTGGACCAGGAACATGATTTTCTCTCACCTTTAACAAAATGTACAAAACTGGCTACAACTCAGAACTTTCCCTTTAAAATATATATATGTATTTTCTTGTCCAATACCATCTATTCTTCTCTCCATCCCTCCCATGCCTTACAAGCCATGTATCATTTTGCATTTCCTGCTTGGTTAAATGATTCACTGCGGGAAGCCAGGAGGATGCTGATCACAGCCAGCACAACAACCTCTCTGCCGTCTCTGATTTGCTATCTTGCTTGACTGGGAGAAAGTGAGGACTGTAGATGCTGGAGATCAGAGCTGCAAATGTGTTGCTGGAAAAGCGCAGCAGGTCAGGCAGCATCCAAGGAGCAGGAGAATCGACGTTTCGGGCATGAGCCCTTCTTCAGGAATGAGGAACGTGTGCCCAGTGGGCTGAGATAAAAGGTAGGGAGGAGGGACTTGGGGGAGGAGCGTTGGAAATGCGATAGATGGAAGGAGGTTAAGGTGAGGGTGATAGGCCGGAGTGGGGGGGGTGTGGAGAGGTCAGGAAGAAGATTGCAGGTTAGGAAGGTGGTGCTGAGTTCGAGGGTTGGGACTGAGACAAGGTTCGGGGGGGGGGGGGGGGGGAAAAATGAGGAAACTGGAGAAATCTGAGTTCATCCCTTGTGGTTGGAGGGTTCCAAGGCGGAAGATGAGGCGCTCTTCTTCCAGCCGTCGTGTTGCTATGGTCTAGCGATGGAGGAGTCCAAGGACCTGCATGTCCTTGGTGGAGTGGGAGGGGGAGTTGAAGTGTTGAGCCACAGGGTGGTTGGATTGGTTGGTCCGGGTGTCCCAGAGGTGTTCTCTGAAACGTTCCGCAAGTAGGCAGCCTGTCTCCCCAATATAGAGAAGGGCACATCGGGTGCAGCGGATGCAGTAAATGATGTGTGTGGAGGTGCAGGTGAATTTGTGGCGGATATGGAAGGATCCCTTGGGGCCTTGGAGGGAAGTAAGGGGGGAGGTGTGGGCGCAAGTTTTGCATTTCTTGCGGTTGCAGGGGAAGGTGCCAGGAGTGGAGGTTTTGTTGGTGGGGGGTGTGGACCTGACGAGGGAGTCACGGAGGGAGTGGTCTTTTTGGAACGCTGACAGGGGAGGGGAGGGAAATATATCCCTGGTGGTGGGGTCCGTTTGGAGGTGGCAGAAATGACGACGGATGATACGATGTATATGGAGGTTGATGGGGTGGTAGGTGAGGACCAGTGGGGTTCTCCCCTGGTGGCGATTGGAGGGGCGGGGCTCAAGGGCAGAGGAGCGGGAAGTGGAGGAGATGCGGTGGAGAGCACCGTCGATCACATCTGGGGGGAAATTGCGGTCTTTGAAGAAGGAGGCCATCTGGGTTGTACGGTATTGGAATTGGTCCTCCTGGGAGCAGATGCGGCGGAGACGAAGGAATTGAGAATACGGGATGGCGTTTTTACAGGGGGCTAGGGTGGGAGGAGGTGTAGTCTAGGTAGCTGTGGGAGTCGGTTGGTTTATAGTAAATGTTGAAATTGATTCGGTCGCCCGAGATAGAAATGGAGAGGTCTAGGAAGGGGACTATGAGGTTGGAGGCGGTGGATGGGAGATCCCCTGAGGTGATGAGGTTATGGATGGTCTGGGAGGTGATGGTTTAGTGGTGGGAGGTGGGGTCATGGTCAAGGGGGCAGTAGGAGGAGGTGTCCGTGAGCTGGCGTCTAGCCTCAAGGTCGGTGCGCCAAACTACTACCGCGCCTCCCTTGTCTGCTGGTTTGATAGTGAGGTTGGGGTTGGAACGGAGGGAGTGGAGGGCTGCACATTCTGAGGGTGAGGGGTTGGAGTGGGTGAGAAGGGTGGAGAGGTTGAGGCGGTTAATGTCGCGGCGGTAGTTGGCTATGAAGAGATCGAGGGCAGGTAAGAGTCCAGCACGGAGTGAAGGTGGGGCCTCTGCCGAGGACTGATCTTCATGAAAGATCAGTCCTCGGCAGAGGCCTCACCTTCATTCCCCTACGCTCTCGGATTAACGAGTTCAACACGCGGTGAGACATCGAACAATTCTTCCGCCGCCTTCGCCTCCGCGCCTACTTCTTCAGCCAGGATTCTCGCCCACCCTCTGACGACCCCTTCTCCTGCCTCCAACACACCCCATCCACCTGGACACCCCGTGCTGGCCGCTTCCCCGCCCTCAATCTCTTCATAGCTAACTGCCGCCGTGACATTAACCGCCTCAACATCTCCACCCCTCTCACCCACTCCAACCTCTCACCCTCGGAATGTGCAGCCCTCCACTCCCTCTGCTCCAATCCCAACCTCACTATCAAACCGGCAGACAAGGGAGGCGCGGTAGTAGTTTGGCGCACTGACCTTTACACCGCTGAGGCTAAACGCCAGCTCGCGGACACCTCCTCCTACTGACCCCTTGACCATGACACCACCTACCACCACTAAACCATCATCTCCCAGACCATCCATAACCTCATCACCTCAGGGGATCTCCCATCCACCGCCTCCAACCTCATAGTCCCACAACCCCGCACTACCCATTTCTACCTCCTGCCCAAAATCCACAAACCTGACTGCCCCGGCCGACCCATTGTCTCAGCCTGTTCCTGCCCCACCAAACTCATCTCTGCATCCCTCAACACGGTCCTGTCCCCCTTAGTCCAAGAACTCCCCACCTACGTTTGGGACACCACTCACGCCCTCCACCTCCTCCATGATTTTCGCTTCCCCGATCCCCAACGCCTTATCTTCACCATGGACATCCAGTCCCTGTACACCTCCATCCTCCATCACGAAGGACTCAAAGCCCTCCGCTTCTTCCTTTCCCGCCGTACCAACCAGTACCATTCCACTGACACTCTCCTTCAACTGACTGAACTGGTCCTCACCCTGAACAACTTCTCTTTCCAATCCTCCCACTTCCTCCAAACCAAAGGAGTAACCATGGGCACCTGCATGGGCCCCAGCTATGCCTGCCGCTTCGTAGGATATGTGGAACAGTCCATCTTCCGCAGCTACACTGGCTCCACCCCCCACCTTTTTCTCCGCTACATCGATGACTGTATCGGCGCTGCCTCGTGCTCCCACGAGGAGGTTGAACAGTTCATCCACTTTACCAACACCTTCCACCCCGACCTCAAATTTACCTGGACCGTCTCAGACTCCTCTCTCCCCTTCCTAGACCTCTCCATTTCTACCTCGGGCGACTGAATCAACACGGACATTTATTATAAACTGACCGACTCCCACAGCTACCTAGACTACACCTACTCCCACCCTGCCCCCTGTAAAAACGCCATCCCATATTCCCAATTCCTTCGTCTCCACCGCATCTGCTCCGAGGAGGACCAATTCAAATACCATACAACCCAGATGGCCTCCTTCTTCAAAGACCGCAATTTCCCCCCAGACGTGATTGACGATGCTCTCCACCGCATCTCCTCCACTTCCCGCTCCTCCGCCCTTGAGCCCCGCCCCTCCAATCGCCACCAGGACAGAACCCCACTGGTCCTCACCTACCACCCCATCAACCTCCATATACATCGTATCATCCGTCGTCATTTCCGCCACCTCCAAACGGACCCCACCACCAGGGATATATTTCCCTCCCCTCCCCTATCAGCGTTCCAAAAAGACCACTCCCTCCGTGACTCCCTCGTCAGGTCCACACCCCCCACCAACCCAACCTCCACTCCCGGCACCTTCCCCTGCAACTGCAAGAAATGCAAAACTTGCGCCCACACCTCCCCCTTACTTCCCTCCAAGGCCCCAAGGGATCCTTCCATATCCGCCACAAATTCACCTGCACCTCTACACACATCATTTACTGCATCCGCTGCACCCGATGTGCCCTCCTGTATATTGGGGAGACACGCCGCCTACTTGCGGAACGTTTCAGATAACACCTCTGGGACACCCAGACCAACCAACCCAACCACCCCGTGGCTCAACACTTCAACTCCCCCTCCCACTCCACCAAGGACATGCAGGTCCTTGGACTTCTCCATCGCCAGACCACAGCAACACGATGGCTGGAGGAAGAGTGGCTCATCTTCTGCTTAGGAACCCTCCAACCACAAGGGATGAACTCCGATTTCTCCAGTTTCCTCATTTCCCCTCCCCCCACCTTGTCTCAGTCGAATCCCTTGAACTCAGCACCACCTTCCTAACCTGCAATCTTCTTCCTGACCTCTCCACCCCCACCCCCACTCCGGCCTACCACCCTCACCTTAACCTCCTTCCACCTATTGCATTTCCAATGCCCCTCCCCCAAGTCCCTCCTCCCTATCTTTTATCTTAGCCTGCTGGACACACTTTCCTCATTCTTGAAGAAGGGCTCATGCCCGAAACATCGATTCTCCTGCTCCTTGGATGCTGCCTGACCTGCTGCGCTTTTCCAGCAACACATTTTCAGCTACCTTGCTTGACTGACAATCACACTGACTGAACAGGAATTTCCACTCGTTGAATAACAGGAAGACTAAATTAATTATCTTTGGTCCCTGCCAGAATCTCCAAAAGCATTGACTTTGTCCTTCTCTCATTGTTTAAAACTAACTCTTAGCAACTCCAGCATCCTATGTGACCTGGAACACAGGTTCAGGAGCTGACTGACCTGTTATCCTTTTCATCATCAATTCTTCTTCCTTTATATAAGCTGTTGCTACCCCTCACTCAGCGACCCTTGCTGAATTGTTCATTCATGCCTCAGGCCTTTGCAATCCCAATGCATTCCTGGCTAGTATTCCCCTTTCTACCCTCAATAAACATAACCTTATCTAAAACTGTGCTGCCTGTGTCCAAACTTAGTCTTACGGTTCTCACCCTTGTGATCAAATCTCTCCATAACCTAGTTCCTTCACATTCTGTAAGCTTCTCCAGACTTTCAACCTTTAAAGATATCCATATTCCTCTAATCCTGCCTTCTAATGCATCCCCAGACTTCATCATTGCACCATTGATCACCGTGCTTTCAAATCCCAAAGTTCTGACCTCTGGAATTCGGTTAACAAAAGGAAACCATGTTGTTGTTCAAGCCTGTTCTGTTTCTCACTGAGATCATGGCTGATCTGCAACATAATTCCATAAAGTCACCTTTTTCCCGTGTTCTGAAATACCTTAGACCAACAAAAAACATCAATCGCAGATTTAAACTTAGCAGTTGACCTTGCATCAGTTGTTCTTTTTGGTTTTTCCTTCTAAACCCTTCAGCCTCCCAATTTCTCTCTCTCTCTCTCTCTCTCTCTCTCTCTCTCTCTCTCTCTCCCCTCCCTCTTTTATGTTTTTTTTAAGATTGTCTACAGTGTGGAAACGAGCCCTTCGGCCCCAACAAGTCCACACCGACCCTCCGAAGAGCAACTCCCCCAGACCCACCTCCCGCTGACCAATGCACCCAACACCATGGGCAATC
This sequence comes from Chiloscyllium plagiosum, assembly GCF_037043375.1. Taxonomy (NCBI): domain Eukaryota; kingdom Metazoa; phylum Chordata; class Chondrichthyes; order Orectolobiformes; family Hemiscylliidae; genus Chiloscyllium; species Chiloscyllium plagiosum. Next base: position 26,994,843 of record NW_028270142.1, on the reverse strand, counting down.
CAGCATAGCCAATTCACTTGATCTGCACATCTTTGGACTGTGGGAGGAAACCAGAGCACCCAGAGGAACCCACACAGACACTGGGAAAATGTGGAAACTCCACATAGACAGTCGCCTGAGGCTGGAATCAAACCCGGGTCTCTGGCACTGTGAGGCAACAGTGCTAACCACTGAGCTGCCTTAAAACATATCCCTTTCAGTTTTAACAGAGAGACAGTGAAAACAGTGATTTGTGGAACAAAAACAGAAATTGCTGGAAAAGCTCAGCAGGTCTGGCAGTGTCTGTGGAGAGAAATCAGAGTTAATGTTTTGGGTCTAGTGACCCTTCCTTAGAACTGGATTTCTCTCCACAGACACTGCCAGACCTTGAGTCATAGAGATGTACAGCATGGAAACAGACCCTTTGGTTCAACTTGCCCATGCCTGGATAAGTCTAGTCTCATTTGCCAGCATTTGGCCCATTTCCCTCTAAACCCTTCCTATTCATGTACCCATCCAGATGCCGCTGAAATGTTGAAATTCTACCAGCCTCCGCCACTTCCTCTGGTAGCTCATTTCATATACACACCACCCTCTGTGTGAAAAAGTTGCCCCGTAGGTCACTTTTAAATCTTTCCCCTCTCACACTAAACCTGTGCCCTCTAGTTTTGGACATCCTTATCCCAGGGGAAAGACCTTGTGTATTTATCCTATCCGTGTCCCTAATGATTTTATAAACTTGTATAAGGTCACCCCTTAGCCTCCGATGCTCCAGAGAAAACAGCCTCAGCCTATTCAGCATCTCCCTATCGCTCAAACCCTTCAACCCTGGCAACATTCTTGTAAATCTTTTCTGAATCCTTTCAGGTTTTGCAACAGCCTTCCTGAATTACTGCTGAGTTTTTCCAGCAATTTCTGTTTTTGTTTCTGATTTACAGAACCCGCAGTTTTTTTTTCCGGTTTTTGTTGAGTGATGTGTGGAATGTGTCCTGGAGTTTCTTCAGGTCTTCCACTAGGCAGTGAATCTGGAGAGCTTCCATGGAAGTTCAGCCTCTACATCTATACTTGTGGTTGGGAGGAACAGGGTTTTCTTTGACGCATGATGCCCCAGGTCTTCCCATGAATTGGCCCATGCAGGGGCTTTAATTGTTTGAGTGAATTGAGGCAGGTGACGACAGCTCAGCTGGAACTCCACCTCATGATCTTTGGCTTGTGAGTCAGACAGTGAGTCATGTGACTTGTGAAAACCAGTCTTTCGCTGCTGTCTTAAAAGAATATGATGCCACCTGTTAGGGACGTTCTGTTATGCTTGTTTCCATAGCAGATATCTTTTTGAGTAGCATTTATAAACAGCTGGGTTGAGGAGAAAGTAAAGCAGATTTTCTTTGTCCTTAGCAATGATTTGGGTACAGAGCAAAACAACTCCATGTGCTGTGACCTCCTGCTATATCCAGTGTTGCTGTGTTACATTAATAATTGTGCAATATCTATTAATTTCCATTGTGCTTTCTTGTTCATGTCAGCACATTTAAACAGAGGAAGTGTCTTCATTTTTTATTGGAGATTTTGAAGGTCTGTGCTGTCCCCTGTCAAGGCAGTGGGGAATACAACATCAACAACACTTGTTTGGGAATTTCTGTCTTTGACATAATGTTTTTAATTGCAACAATGATGGTGCCTCATCAAACAGATATTGGTGCTGTGTTGAAATGAGGCTTAGATGTCCTACAATTATTTTTGTTTTAGAATTTCCAGCTGCTTTTAGTGTATTCATTAAAATACCTGAGGTCCTGCATGGTGACCATCTTAAAATGTGTGATTTATGTATCAATAAGTATTATTTAACTTCTATTTACATTATCACTGCTGTGCAGTGGTGCACTATGAATAGTATATACCATATTTGGTGGACCACAGATGCACTGGACCTTACGATGCTCCAGGATTATAAAAGGAAATGTTTGGACAGAGCCTTCGGACCATATTATGCATATTAATTTTACGTGACTCTCTTTCAGGATAAGTATGCCATTTGTGTTTCATCAAATATCATGTTTATTCTCCTGAACTAATCTGCTAAACACAAGAAGTAACTTGCAGCATTTAATCACAGTGTGTTGTTGGACGCTACTGTTATGGCCAGATGAGGCAAAGTGAATTGGCTCCCCCCCACCTTTTCAACCTCACATTGCAACAAGGATTTAAGTTCTTTAGAAGGTTATACGACAGCCAGTTAAAATGTGATCAAATAATTTTAAGTCTGGCAGTAAGGAGCCAGTCACAAAGTTGAATTGAGTGAAAGAGCAGTTTTATTACCTGTTAACGCCTAGGAAAATATTAAACGCAGGATGTCAAACAGCCTTTGGATACACAGATACAGAGAAAGACACAGGTACTGTCACAAATATGAAAGGAAAATGAAAGAATAAATGGTTTTGGGGCATTTTGGGTGACTTGAGATGTATGGGCTAAACCTGAGACCACATTTAGTTGCTTGATTTCTGAGATGTTCAGAGAATAATGATGTTATCCTTTAACTTGATGGTTTCCTGCTGCTTCTTTTCAGTCAGTTTTGTCACTTGGCTTTTCTTTCTACAGAGGCGAGACAGCCTATTTTGGTTTGACAGTCAAAAATGCATCTCTCCATTTCCCCCAGAGATGGACTTGAAATTTCGGCTACCTCTATATGCTGTCTGCTTTTGCTTTTTATGCTTCATAATTGTCAGCAATGGTGACATCTCCAATCTGTGAAAGCTCTCATGAAGGTGTCAATCAGATAGGAAGCAGTGAGGAGTAGTCAGGGCTGAGAGGGTAAGTGGGCAGATGATGTTGACTCCTTTGACTGACTTAAGGAAAATTTGATCATTTCAGCTCATGCTATCTCCAGTCTAATTCATATTGGTTTCATAAAATTTTGGCAAATTGTATGGATCAGGTGTTGCCTGTCACAGTTGAAGTCAATGTTTTTGGTTCCTTTTTAAAACTATTTCAGTTCATGAAAGCCACAGATATTAAGTCAAACAATAGAAATCAAAGTTAATCATCCATACGTTGCTCATGTATGATGCAGACTTGCAACTTGGCAGCACAAACTGGAAGATTGTCCAGATCTTCCTGCGTTTGGACACAATTGTTTCATTATCTAAGGACTGAATGGTGTTGAACGTTGTGCAATTGTGAGTGAATATTCCCACCTCTGGCCTCATCGTGGAGAGAAGGTGTAAGTTTGTATACTTAATTATTTTGCCAGCTAGGTTTCCTAGTCCTATTTGCCTATACATTTGGCCCACATCCCTCCAAACCTTTCTAATCCATGTACCCATCCAAATGCCTTTTAAATGTTATAATTTTATTCGCTTCTACCACTTCCTCTGCCAACTTGTTCCATGCACACACCATCCTCTGCGTGAAAAAGTTGCCCCTTAGATCCCTTTTAAATCTTTCCACTCTCACCTTAAACCAATATCCCCTTGCTTTGGACTCCCCTACTCTGGAGAAAAGATATTGGCCATTCACCTTTGCCCCTCATGATTTTATAAACCTCACAATCACCCTTCAGCCTCCTATGCTGTAGGGGAAGAAAGTCCCAGCCTATCCTTATAACTCAACTTATCAGCAATGTTTGTCCATTCAGTTCTCAATGCTGTCTTATATTTTTTTTGGAAGAGGGATGAGTGAATAATATTTGATTCTGTGAGAGGTTTCATGTCACCACTATGGTGAGATCTGATGAGTGAATCGGCTACAGACCTATACACATAGGGATAGGTCCGTCATGACAGGACAACGGTTGTGGGATCCAAACAAATGGAGATCCTTGCTGGCTCAAGCTGATAAACAGGATGAAGCCACCCAAAAGACTAATTACAGTTACCAGGTTCTGAGTGACATTACAGAAGCTAACAAGATTATGAACAACAAGATAGTTAGAAAACCATCAAGTATAAAATGGACAAAGATACAGTGTGCAGGTCACAGACAGATTGTAATAGTCGATCATTATTGTTTAGACAAGAGAAGAGATAGAAACCACGAAAAACACATGTAAAAGAAAATAACCTGCATTTACAAAACATTGTCATTGACGATAGGACAGACCACAGACAATGAAGCACTTTTCAATTATCATCACTTGTTGCATGAAGACAAATGCAACAGCTAATTCCCACATAGAATAAGCAATAAGATAATCTATAGCAGTGACATTGCTTTAATTAATGTGTAAATAATACCAGAACTCCCCTCCCCTACTCTTTCTTTTCGAGGGTCATTGGATTTTTTTTACATTCATTTTGTGGGGAAAGCATGGCAGTCTCATTTTAATATCCTGTCCAAATGTATCTGACAGGGCAACACTGGAGTGTCAGCCTAAGTTGTGTGCTTGTGTCTATTGAATTGGACTCAAACCCAGGAGCCTCTAACGCAGTTACGTGGGACTATCACTGAACTGAAGCTGGCAGCAACTAAAGAAGAAACTGCCTGAAGGGCAAGAAACAATGAGTATTTGTGACAGAGTACTAAGTGGACTGCTCCAGGCTATGAGTCTGGAATCACTACTGTTTTCAATTTATTTCAATAATTTGGATTCAGGATTCAAATCAAAGTGGTCAAATTTGAAACTGATACCAGACTAGGAGGGGCAGTGAAATCAGAAAATTGGTAGCTCAACAAATAGAGAATTAGTTGGACAAGGTACACAAACTTAGATGAAACAGATTACATGCAGGAAGTATAAGTATATGGCAGCCATATCCCATGAATGATTTTGACATTGTGAACAACAAAACCAAGAGGTTTAGGTATCTGAGTCAGCTCAGTTCTAAATATGATTAACCTATGCTGGTCTGTCAATTAAGACCATAAAATGTTGGACTAAGTCATCAAAGTGATATGTTACAGATGGATTGTGAGTTAAGATAAGTCACTCTCCTTATTCTCATCACCTGTCCATAAGCAGACTGTGACTTAACTTTCCCCTTTAATTTGCGTATTTTCCCCAGTCTTGTTTGGGGTCTCTGAATTTGTAAGACCACAACAACACTGCGGTAAAGTTAAACCAGAAGCAAAATTTATTTTGCACTCTCTTAGATGCAGGGTTTTCCTTTCCTACACAAGCTCAGTTGCAGTCAGATACAGCGAGAATCAGAAAAAGTAAAAAGATTATTCAACTAGTAACAATTTAGTTACAAAGCAATCAATTGATACTAGTTTAACTGTGTTTTTGATTTTAAAATTGAAGAACCAAACAGAAATTAGCAGTCTGGAGTTACTTTGTGGAGATGGTTGTTTGGCAAGCCAGCTCTTGATGACTTGTAGGCTGTTTTCTAAAAACATTTCCCTTCAAAGTTCCTCTGATGGCATCTTGCTGAAATGCAATTTGCTTTAAAAAAGATTTTACTTGCAGAAAGCGCAAATACACACCCGTCAGGAAGTATGTGAGCATTGGTTGCTGGCTCACATTGACATCTGAGAAGTTTCTGGAAGATTATTGCTACGTCCAGTTATTTGATAGGAGCCACTTTTGTTGAGCTGTTCATTTATAGCAGTTAGTATGCATGTATATAAAAACTATTTTGTCTCTTTTGTGACAAATAGAATCTGGATTAGAGGAGGTACTGTTTTAAAGAAAACCGGATCTTCCATTGTGTCCTGTGTTTGTTCACAAGAATCGAGAGCTGCTCAAAAACTGGAGTACATTCAGAGAACATTCATTTAGCTAACTCCCAGTGGCAAAGATCTGAATTATGAGGTAGAATTATAGCAACTTGGGCCCATCAGCTTAGAGAGGAAAATAATCTGAGAGATGATCTTGAGCCTCAGAGTGAGGTGAAGTTTTAGGAAGAGTGAACATTACGTTAAATCATGCTGCAGAATTAGAAGTAGTAGATATGCTTTAAGCTAGTAAAAGGTTATTTGGGGCTGATATCAGAAAGTTTTCCCTTGCATTGAGAATGATTTGCCTGTGGAATACATTTGCAGATAAAATGGTGAGGGAGATGAGAATGCTGGGATAATTGAAAAAAAATTGGATGCTGCCGTGGTGGAATATTGGAATCTCTCTGGGTGGATGTATTAAGATGAGCCAAATGGCTTTCCTCATCAGTAATTATCTTGCAATCTTGTAAATTAAAAAATAAGGTTTATAAATTTAAGAAGCTGCTTCTCATTATTGTGTGAGGAGATAGTTTATTTGCAATATGGTAATGTTTACCTCATTT